>NC_090444.1:1053819567-1054127091 GCF_031143425.1 Pleurodeles waltl | reverse complement strand
GAAGTTTCAATTTGTATGTTACAGGGTTAACCTGTCGGAGGATTTCATAGGGTCCTATGAATTTTGGATGAAATGTATTCTTGTCTTTGAAGGTTAAATTTTTTGTAGATAACCAAACCATGTCTTTCACTTTGTATTCTGGACCAGGTTGGTGTTTTTTATCATATTGTTGTTTGTATTTTAGTTTGGCTTGTTGAAGATTTTGTTGAAGTTGTACGTGAATCTTTTGTAAGTGTGATAACATTCCTTGTACTGCGGGCATATCTTGTGTAACCCTTGGTAAATTGACTGGTAAAATACGAGGATGTTGACCATAAAGACCATAGAATGGAGTATTCTTAGTAGAAGTATGACAAGAATTATTATAGGCTAATTCAGCAAGCCATAGTAATGTAGGCCAGGAAGAAGGGTCTTCTGCTGCGTAACAACGTAGATATTGTTTTAACGTTTGATTTAATCTTTCAGTCTGACCATCCGTTTGAGGGTGGTAGCTTGTGGATAAATTAGCATCAATGTGTAACGCCTGACACAATTTTTGCCAAAAATGTGCTGAAAACTGAGACCCTCTGTCTGACAGAATAACCTTGGGAAGGCCATGAAGACGCACCACATTCTGTAAAAGAAGAGTAACTAGAGCACTTGATGTGGGGAGTCCTTTACAAGCAATAAAATGCGTGTACTTAGTAAGACTATCAATGACTACTAAGATTGAGTTTATCTGATTGACTTCAGGGAGACCTGTAATGAAGTCCATTGAAATATGTTCCCATGGGTACTCAGGGGTTGGTAGAGGTATTAATAACCCCTTTGGTTTAACATGAGAACTTTTGTATTGAGCACAAGTTTCACATCCTTTTACCATTTGTTTGACGTCTTTGATTAAAGTGGGACACCAAAAATATCTTTTCACCAGTTCTAAGGTTTTCTGAGGTCCTGGATGACCCGCTACTGGATGTGCGTGCAACCATTGAAAAACTGTGTCTTGTAGTTCTCTTGTTAATAAAAAGATTTTTGTTCGGAAAAAAGGTAAACCTTGTTGTATTGAGTAATCAGCACCTTTTTTAAGCCATTTTGACCATTCTGTAATGTGAAAATGGGAACGAATGGAATCTAGAAATTCGTCAGCAGCTATTAGGCATATAACTTTAGAGGGATCAATGATTGGCATTGGTTGAGGTTTTTCATGCACTAAGGTAGAATCTTGTCTGGTTAATGCATCTGCTTTTCTATTATCGCTGCCTGGTCTGAAAGTAACGACAAAGTCAAATTCAGCAAAAAACAACATCCATCGCAATTGTCTAGGAGTTAATACTCGAGCTCAACTCATGAATTGTAAGTTTCTATGATCAGAATAGACTGTGATGCGATGAGTAGTTCCAGATAAGTAATGTCTCCATTCTTTGAATGCTTCACGAATCGCTAAGAGTTCTTTTTCCGCAATGGTATAATTTTTTCTGTTGAGTTAAGTTTTTTGGACATATAAGCCACTGGATGTAACTGTCCTGTAACAGGATGTCGTTGTGAAAGGATGGCTCCTAAGGCTACATCAGAAGCATCTGCTTCTACAATAAATGGATCTGAATTTCGAGGGTGAGCTAAAATAGGAGCAGTGGTAAAAGCTTGTTTCAACGTTTGGAAAGCTTCTTCAGTTTGTGGTGTCCATTGAAACGGAGTATTTTTACGAAGTAATCTTGTAATGGGAGCCACCTTTTGCGAAAAATGATCAATAAAACGCCGATAAAAATTGGCAAACCCCAAAAAACATTGAACATCTCGAACGGATTTAGGTGTGGGCCAATTTAAGACAGCTTGGATTTTTCTATCTGTCATTTGCATTCCCTTAGGCGTCAAAGTGACTCCCAAAAATTCTACTTCCTCCGTATGAAACTCACATTTACTTAACTTACAGTACAGATGATGTTTTCGTAGAGGTAAAAGTACTTTCTCAACATGTTCTTCATGACATTCTCGAGTACTAGAATATATTAAAATGTCATCGATATAAACAATGACAAATAAATCTAAGTATTCTCTTAAAACGTCATTGAGGAAGTATTGAAATGCTGCAGGAGCATTACAGAGGCCGAAGGGCATTACTAGATATTCAAACAAACCATATCGGGTTTTGAAGGCTGTCTTCCATTCGTCTCCTTCTCGTATGCGTACTAAATGATAAGCTCCTCTGAGATCAAGTTTTGTGTAAATGACAGCATCCTTGACTTGGTCCAATAATACTGGAATTAGTGGTAAAGGATATTTATTTTTTACAGTAATTTTGTTTAGAGCTCTATAATCAATACAGGGTCTCAAATCTCCATTCGCTTTGGGAACGAAGAACAGAGAAGAAGCTGCTGGTGAACGTGAGGGTCTAATCAAATTGTTTGCTAAACATTGGTCCAGATATTCCCGTAAGTACTGATTTTCTTTTTCAGAAAGAGCGTAAATTCTACAATTAGGGATCACAGATCCTGGTACCAAATCAATTTGACCGTCATAAGGTCTATGGGGTGGTAACGTGCCAGCTGCTTGTTCACTAAATACATCTGCAAATGTGGCATATTGAGAAGGTAATGTTATCTCCTTTTCTGCTGCGGTAGCTATCTGTTGAATCATAGGTGTAGTGAAAAGACACTGTTTTAAACAATGCGCTGATGAAAATGTTAGGGTATTTTTTTTCCAATCTATGTGTGGATTATGCGATCTTAGCCAAGGCATTCCCAGAATAAAACCATATTGCGGTGCTCTGATAACATCAAATTGTATTTGCTCTAGGTGTTGATGACCATTGGAATTACAACATGTCATCTGAATTGGGAAAGTATGAGAAGAGATTGGGCCTCCAGCAAGTTCACTACCATCTACAGCCTGTACCTTTTCTGGAATCTTTTTCTTTTGACAAGTGAGTTGTAATCGAGATACTGTTTGGGAGTCCACAAAATTCCCAGTGGCCCCTGAATCTATTAGTACAAAGGCCTCTTGCCATTTATCTAAAATCAAAATTTGTATTGGAATGCGGAAATGTCTATTATGAGGATGTGAACAGGAATGTACAGAAGGGATTGCAAGAATACCCAAGGGATTCCCTCCTCTATCTCTTGGGTTCACTAGTTTTCCTCAACATGTCCTACCGAAGCAACTTGATTCTTGTTATTAGTAAAAGTGTCACTTTTGTTCTTTGGTTTTACTAAGCAATCCCTTACAAAATGACCTTTTTTTCCACAATATAAGCACAATCCTTTTCGACGTCGTTGTTCTTTCTCCTCTTTGGTTAAAGGTTGACGAAGAGTTCCAATTTCCATTGGTTCACTAACCATATCTGACAAAGTGGAGGAAGGAGAAGGACGATATCTGTCTTGGCGCCATGTATTACGATCTGGTCTCTTTCTTTCTCCTTTTCTCTCAGAAAGTCTATGATCAAGTCTTAAAGTTAGGTTGATCAGATCCGTACATGATTTGGGCTGAGGATCACTTTGCGCTAATACATCCTTTAATTCTTCCTTAAGACCTTGATAAAAGAGTGCAGCTCTCTTTTCTTCGGGCCAAGCTGTTTCTACCACTAAGCGATTAAACTGGGAAAGATAAGAAATAAGGTCCTTGTTTCCTTGTCGTAGTTCCAATAATTCTTTATCAGCCGACATTGTAACTGCTCGTCGATCAAACACTTTCTCAAACTCCTCCACAAATCGACGCCAATTATATAGTAGAGAACTATCTTGTCGCACTAGGGGGACTGCCCAATTTGCTGCATCTCCAGATAAATAGGAAATTAAAAAGGCAATCCTAGACTGTGGATCAGGGAAGGCCGCTGGACGACAAGTGAAATGTAACTCTACTTGGGTAAGGAATATTTGAACTTTGTTAACATCTCCCGAAAACCTTTCAGGAGCAGCTAATGGTATTTGTGTGGGAACATTGACAGATACATTGGTGGGAGATGGAGGTAATCGTGGTAAAGGTGTTCCTCCTGGACTGTCTATTTTAGCTTGTAACTGAGTAACTTTGTTAGCTAAAGCTGCAGTGTCATTCCTAGACTCTTGTAACTCTTTTTGCAATTGCGTTAATGCTTGCATGACAGTGTCTAAAGTAGTCATTTTGTCAGCTATCGTGCAGATCAAGAGAAAAGAAAACTCGTGGGCCTTCTATTCTGTCAGATCTGTCAGGAGGTCCAAATTCTCAGGATCTGCACGATGCTGAGTAAGGGTCCCACTTCCAGGCAACACCAAAGTCAGATGCTGTTATAGCGCTGAACTAAGGAGGGGCCCAGTCGGGGGAAGGGGTTTATGGAAAGGGACTGCCAGGAAGGAGATCTGAAAAGGAAAAAGTTAATACCTAATCCAATAATAACTTTTACTCAAATAACACATTTCTCAAAAAACAATCTTACTAATATCTTTTTCCTTTTTGGAATGACGGGATTCTCCTACGGTTGATTTCTCCAGTTAAATTCTACACAAAAACTATTTCACAAGAAAATTGTCTCATTATCCTGAACCACTAATACAACATAAATCCTTTGAATTCCTTTGTTATTAGAAGATAAAATATAATGTTGTAGTCTTTTTCTTAAATATTAAAGAATCATTATCTTTCATGAATAAACAGGATTTATCTTAAAACACTTTCCTTTTAAAAACAAAAACACACTGATATAATCTCTAGTAACACTCAGAAAACAGAGCATCTATTTATCACAGTTCCTGGAAAGAACAATTTTGCTGTTCCTTGACAAAAGCTTAAATTATTTCCACTAGCAATTCCTTTCAACAAAATCAATAACTCAGGGCTACGAAAGTAGCAAGGTTTCACCAGAAACACTCAAGATAATTGCTTTGTAAATAAACTCCAAGAGAGGAGTTTCATGAAACTGACAGAAAATCAATAATTCAGACCTGCAAGGTTTAAATCGTTTCCACAATTGACAAAGAATGCAAGGTTTCACAGCAACTTAATTGCTTTACAAATAAACTCCAAGAACGAGTTTCATGAAACTGACATAAAATGAAAAGCTCACCGCCACGAGCCGGCCGCTCGCTTTTGACAAAACGAAGAAGTCTTGGAATCTCAACAGCAAGCCCCGAAACGAACTCCATGCAAAACGCTCTGAATAGAAGGCGTTTGTAGCGAGGGTGTGGCAGGTATTTATAGTCTGGCCACACCCAAGACTAATTATGACCACACCCAAGACTAATTAGTTTCTAGAGAAGGCTGGGAATTGCAGTTCTTCTGATTTCCTGATTCTTTTTAGACTCTTTTTTATATTATGCTATAGGAATGTTTATTGCAATGATACCACCAATGGCCTGATCTTTTGGGTAAATGGCTTTTACCACACCACATGTATGATGCTAAAGAAACATTGGCAGTTTTATAGGACATCTTGCGTACATTGCGCGCATTACGCCCACGCATGACTGAAGTCTTGACACTTAGACAGTCTTTCACATGTCGATGATTGGCTCTTCTTCCGCCGTTCCCATCACCAGTTTTGTCAGGTAACTTTTTAGTTGCAAGCATAACTCAAGTCAGTAAAGCCATTGTCATGTCCTGGGAACTTCAGCTTCTCACGCACCAAAGATTCAACTGTACCGGTAGCTAGTACATCACATTAAAGAAACAGTTCTCACAAGAAAGTTTAAGACATCAGCTGGTTTAGTGTTGCAACATTACAAATCTATTTGGTCAGCACTGTGTGAACAAAAAACAAGTGTAAATTCTGTTTGAGATAGAAAACGTTTACGAACATTTAATTATGCTATGAAGCTTAACATGAGGCCTTGTTGACTAGGTCCATAATTTCACAATTATTCTACGCCTAGAAAAATTAAGCAAATACATTTCATTAACACATTAGTATAGTCCATTAATACATTTAATTCTATCTGTGCATATTATTTCTAAATAATTAATATTATTTATTTATTAATGTCATACACGTATTGGTTGCCACCTTTTCAAAGCACTCGATTTCTCTATATTAGTATAATTCATGTCAATTCTTAGTTACTAATCAATGCAGATTTATTATTAATTAATTCAGCTTTCACATTACTCACAGTAGTCCTTTAAATATGCCTGAGGCCTGCCATTGCAACCTGTCTTTGTAGTTTAAATTGCTGTTTGGTCTGGCAAAATAAACCTTTGAGAGATTATAAACTGGAATTTAATTTGCAGTTACAATCTGTAAACCTTCTTGGGAGACTGTAACTCCTCTGGTTGTTCAGCCCTACCTCTCCCTCTGCCTGTGTATCCTCTTCTGTTTACTCTCACTCTCCCTGCAAAAGTAGGCGGGTCAGAGTATGTGGAAACCTGATTGTTAAATGAAGCACCCTCTATATTTTCAGTGCTAGAATCTGAAGAGGTCTCTGATAAAGTTATGAGTTTCCTTTGTGATCTACCATAACATGGAATGTTTTGATTAATGGATGAGTTAGATTTAACAAAATCTTCATTTAGATAGGGATGGGTGGCCTCAATAATGTAGTTTTTTTATATCCTTCACCACATTTGTGTTTTATTATTTTAAATGTTCTGAAATTTATATTTTACTTAATCTAGACCTTTTTTGGCATCACTGAGGGTCTCATTGCTTAAAATTTATTTTTCTAAATCCTCAAATTCTTTAAGCTGTTGTTCACTCCTTTTTAATGTTGTCTCGATGAAAAGTGTTAACCAGTTTTCTAAAGCACTTGGTCCCAACACCATGTTTTATCCATCCATTCGAAGATGAAGGACTACGTAAACGTGTTACGGTTGGTCGCTTCACCCGTGGTTTGGCAATAGAGTTTGGTGTTGCCATAGAGATTGTTGATATTCTTTAAAGATGGCAGACCACACCCAGGTGCGTGAGTTGTTTCCGCCTTGCTACATTTAAATAGACAAGGCCGAGCCGCTATGACACGACTGCTATGCAAGGACACTGTTCAGTGTGCTTGCCTTGCGAGAAACAGAAATCTTGTCTGGACACTCTCAAGGTATTTTAGGCTAACACATAGCAGATTAAGGAATTTAAGTAAATAGTTATCTGAGTAACTTGTTATGCTTAATAGAAAAGGCTGAGCACGTGTACCACCACACGGGAGACACAAAACCTCTTTGAACAGTATTGAGGTATACTATACTGACACACAGTTAACTGAGGCAACTAAGTAAGCAGCCTTTATGTGCTCTTAAGCGGTCTTACGTTCTCATAGCTTTTCAGGAGCAGTGGAAACAATATCCACAAGAGTCAGTTTAGCAGGAATGAAGGCTAGCAGATTGTTGGCAAGGAGATTCCCGTTATTTGCAAAATAAGGGTGTCAATATAGGAAATTCAGGTTGTCACTCCAGGATCAATACAAATAACACTTTAGGACTGCAGTACTAATAACTCTTTGGGACTGCAAAGAAAAACTGGTCCATCCAACACAGCCACATGATATGGGCTTTGGGCCACATGCGCTCCACCCGAACACAATGGGTATGGTGGTAGCTAAGATTGCAAGTACTTGCAGGTCCTCACAGAGAACAGATCATATATCACAATTTAATGCACTGCATCATGGTTGCATGTTTTTACACACTGGGTGAAGTACTGCCAGGTGAGTCTGTGTGCTGGCGATTTGTCATGTAAAAATGATTTATTGTTGTAATAATCAAGGTCTTGACAATAGGTCATTTGCACCTTTTGATCATGTGCTTTTAATATGCTTTGCTTTAAAGTAATATGTACATACCCTTGCTCCATCCTGAAAAGGCCTGGAATAAATAGGCCGAAATGTGTCAACCAGACCATAAGGGGTCCTCTGGATAAGAACTCCAAAGCTGCAGTCGAATTGAGGACTGCTGCTCTAATTGACTGGAGACATTTGACGCAGAACTCTTTCAGCCAGTCCTGTTTTCAAGCAGATTATCTTTAGATGGCTCAGAACAAAACAATTTGAAATGGCCATCATTATGATTTGACAAGGATTGTGCAGTATTGAAGCATAAGAATGATTTTTCTTGAAAATCTTTCTATTGATACCTGTATGAGAATTCTATTTTTTGTTGTTGCAATAAATGACTAATAATGAGATTTAGCACAATCAAGTGTAGTGTCTCATGAGGTAAAGGGTGTGCATGAAAGCGATGTCCAAGTTAATGATTGATGCAAGCAACCCAGTTGGATAAAATAATCCGTCCAATAACAATCCAAGTGTTATTAGTGTTGACTAGTTTTTCATAGATCTATCCTGCTAGAGATAGTCTGGTTTTGTACAGTATTCATTTGTTGCCTAAGCTCTAGAGGGGTATACAGACTCATCCCTGTTGTATTTTTGCAGATATACTTTATGCATTTTGGCACTATTTTTACCAAAATATTTATAATTGAATATCTCCGGTTCTATTGATTGAATTTGCATTGTTTTGGTCTTGTTTTATTAATTAAAAACAGCTCAACTTTTTGTGGACTCTTCTTGGTGCGTTGCACAAATACTTTACAGATTGACTCTGAGTTAAACCTGAATGCTCTGTGGCAAACTACCTGAGGGTTGAGCACAGATTAATTTAGGGGTTGCTCAAGAATTGAACCTGAGATGAATTCTGGTTGATGTATGAGAAGAGTTTCAATCATCTCAAACAGTAACCCAGTTTCTTACAATACAGAACATACAATTCAGAGGTAAGCTCAAACTATGTTGGAAACAATGCATAATTTGAGCCTGTGGTTGCAGGCGAGAGTTACCAGTACTCATTTTTTAGGACAGTCACTCATTTCTGCTCCCCAGACATTTACTGGGAGTGAGAGAAACACCGTCAAAAAGAGAGAAAGCAAGAACCTCCAGGAGTAAGATAATAGGTCAGGGAGTATTCAATGGTGGGTTGCTGGTGGGAGACACCGGCACTCATTTTTGAGGACCGACACTTATTTCTGCTCCCAGATATTTACTGGGAGTGAGAGAAACACTATCAAAAAGAGAGAAAGCAAGAACCTCCAGGAGTGAGATAAAGGGTCATGGAGTGTTCGGTAATGGATTAAAGAAGCGGGAGATGATTCCAAGGCTATCTGCCTTTAGTATTCAGCATGCTGACTGTAAGGAAATGCTTCTTTTTGCATGATCACCCAAACCCAAAGTTTTAGACTGATACTGCTGGGTGTTCTACTCTAGAGTGCACTGAGGCCTGCTAAGGTGCCAGTGTACTAACCCATGACAAACCTATATGTTGAACTTCCTATCCCCAGTTGGCATAAGCTGACTTACTTAGAAGTCCTTAGTGGATGGTGCTACATGTGTGCATGGCATGTAAGACAGAATGCCCCCCCTACCCCTGGGGCTGCAGCATTGATTGTGCCACACTGTCTGTGTGACAATGTACAAAATAGCACTGAGTCTCCCCCCTTATTTCTAAAAACCCAAGTCTCCTCCACTCTGAACTTGCAAGAATTCATGGCCATTTTCACATGAAACGTGATGGAGAAACCTGAGCCAAGCGCCTGCAAATTTGAATGATATGTCTGAGGCCTTACTTGAATGCAGCTTGATGGGTTTTACGGTGACAGGGTAAGGTGAAAAGGAAAGATGCAGGGAAAAATAGAAACAGCAAAGACTGCACTAGGTCCTCATATTCTTCTATGGGGTGGGAATGTGTTTCATTTGGAGGAGGATCAAGGAGGTGAGCAAAGGTTGATAAGATGTTTATGCCTCCTTCAATACCACAACAGAGTCTTATGGCCAATGAAACCCTCCTCCACTATCTCAGGTGGTGCCAATCACCATCTCCTTCTTAACTAGACTCCTATGCATGCTGTGTTGACAGACTTTTCGAACTCTAAGTTGGTCCAGGCAGATATACTTCTTTTACTCACACAACAAGAGAGCTAGAGGTCTACTTGCTCTACATCCTCCAAAATGAAACTTGAAACCACAAAAAGTATGGCAAATCATTAATTCTTACAATCATTCTTGAATAATGAGACTGTGTCTAAGGAAACAAGAAGCAATAAAGATTTGACGGAAAGGCGTCACCCACTCTTTGTGGCATGCTTCATCATTGCCCATTCTGTCTCACCATGTTAAGATGATACCAATATGGGTGCCTCAACCTCCTAGAAAGGGAGATTAGAATAAATGTTTTCTGGTTAAACAAGGGGTCCAGATATTTATGAAAGACAACCTGTGTGTAAACCCAGGCATTCACAGACCTGGATTAAAAACAAGTAGGAGGATGTTACCAGGAGCATATGCCTCGAACATCCTCTCTACCTGTCACTTGCCAACATGTTTCATCATCCATAAGATCCCCCTAAAAAGGGTTGAGGGCCTTCATCAGGACAGTCAAAGGTACCGCTATCTGTCCTTAAGTGCTAATTTGTACGTGCAGGTAAAAGTAAGTCTTACCTGCCTGTTCCGCAGTTTATTGCCTGTAGGTATACAACTCAAATGAAACTTAAATATCATAAATGTCTGTCCTTTTCTTTAGCAATTTCCTTTATTCAGTTTATTTTTTGTTTTCCATTCATGTAGGTACCCGCTCCTCATGCTAGTGTACAAGTGGAATCACAGCACACTAGACACATGTGAAAAACACATTGGTGAGCATGCACAGCTAGTGCACCTACTTACCCTAATATTGTTGGATTTAAACCTAGCAGTCACACCCAGGAGGAATTTCTCATGTAGTCAGAAACTTATGCGGAGAAGAAAAGGTGTAAAAGTTAAATAATAGAAGCATGATACATATCTTACTGGGACAAACCTTGTTTTTTATTTCAATGTTATTACGTCTGAAACTGGTCACAGTTAATTATAGGAGGGGACTGTTCTGATGTTCGCATCACATGGACTCCTAAGATGAAACAAGTCATTATGCCGTAATGTCAAGGCTCGTTTGATTGGTACTCAGGAGCAGTACCCTCAAGAAGGCCACCTTCCGGCAGCTCTGACTCTGAGTGTATATATATATATATATATATATACAGAGTATCAGAATGGCCAGACAAGGGGAAGGGAATTAGGAAGGATACTGCGGGGAGGGAGACCTGAAAGCAGAATATAATAATTAAAATCCTGTCTATTCTCTCTCAGTAAATATAATATCAAGATTCAAAACCATAGTCACGAATACCTGAGAATTCTGTGACCTTCTTTTGTCGTAGGGTTGATTAGAATACACTTTATAATACTTGAAAGCTCTCAGTATTTGTTTTACCTTGAATTATTTGTTAAATACTCTCAAACCACCATCAAACCATATGAATTTGTTAGATTTACTTCCTTCTTGTATTTATGATTATTTATTTTATTCCATTTACTTTTGGTTTCACTTCTGGCTTTATGTGAAGATCATGGATATTATAACCAATAATAATAATTCATATATAAGTATTGTTCATTATGACCCTGTCTTTAATGTTTTAACGCTTGACCAAAATTCACTTTTGGTTTTGTTTTCTGTTTCAGGTGAACATCATTAAAGGTATAACAGTCATCGGATTATAAATATTGTTCATTACGACATTGATTTCACTGGTTCAAAACTTAACAAAGGTTCAATTTCTATTTCATGTCTCGCTTTATGAGGACACCATGAAATTATGAAGGTCATCGATATATTAATATTGTTTGTTACAACTTTGATTTCACTGCTTCAATACTTGACAAAAGTTACATTTCTATTTTGTTTCTCGCTTTATGAGAACATCATGAAATTACGAAAATCATCGATATGTTACTATTGTTCGCTACGACTTTGATTTCACTGGCTTAAAACTTTACTCTAATTCGCCCTGCCATAGACACTTAAAAACCAAACCTCAAACACTTGAACTTGTTGCTGGATTTCCACTCTTTTGATCCTATAAATAACCGTTGATCTCCTACCTCACGGTGACTGAAAACATTCGGAGGATTCAGATTTTGCAACATGCAATGACACAATGACTCTCTGGGGACTGGGAACAAGAGCATCCCAGAGACAACACCAGACCTTTGTCTCCGCAGTGAATAACCCGCACATGTGGGTGCGGTGGGGCTGTTTTTATAGCCTCAGAGACGGCTGTGGAAGCTATTAGAAGTTACTGTGGAAACTGAGAAAGGACATGAGGATTACTGCTAAGTTCAACAAGACTTGGCAAATGCAACCGATTGCTACAGTCAAACTGGTAAAGGACACAATCAACATTGTAAAGCTCAATTGCCTATGAACATTGACCATGTTAAAACGAGCCTGCAGCACAGCACCACTGTCCTGTAATGTACACTCTTACTGATGTGCACAAGAATCAAATCATGGCTGTTAGCTCACCTACAATCGAAGTGAAGGAATCATGACACGCAATCATCAATTCTAATGAGGTATTTATTTATTTATTCGGTCTAAAAATTTAGACCATTAAAATACAATATGACAATCATACATAACAGTAATAAAAACTTGTGGCCGAAATTCAAATGAATACCGTTAGTGCATTCCTTAAAGCTAAAACCGGTAGCATAATCAATTTATGGATACAATAAAACAATCATACATGGCAATAGTAAAAACTTGAGTCAAATAAATACAGTTAATACATTCCATAAAACTGAAGCCGATAACATGATCGATTTGTGGACTGATACATTTCTTGTTATGTCAATATAATTTGTAGGGTGCCATGGCGATTGAACTAAAAATTCATCTATATGAACTAGTAGGGCCTAAACTTCTCACATGAGAGACCCAATGATCCTAAAATTTCTAAAAACCACACAAAGGTTGAATGAGATTCCCATCAAAGTCAAGATACATGAAACATCTAAGTGTTAAAAAGCGAGAATAGATATATCTAATTAAAATCCCCATCTGTAGACAAAAGAATACATAGCCGACTTAGAGCTCCAGGGCTGAGGTGAACCTATGACGAATGGACCAAGCTTCAGACAGATATTTGGTAACTGAGCTTACTACCAATATGGATGTATCATATTTGCATATTCTGATAGCATTAGCTCGGTCCTGCAGTAGTAAGACTTTACACAGAGGAATGATCCACCTCCCTCTGGGGCTCTTGTATAGGGGGCAGAAGAACAGCACGTGCTCATTTGTTTCCTTATATTGGTGACAAAATATACCTCTGTCGGTCATGGGGTTGCTTGATGACCATCGGGCAGTGAAGCTGTTAACGGGCTAAGTGCCGTATCTTAGCTGGAGAAATAGGGCGCGGGCACGTGCAGGTATAGGAAGGTCCATGAGGTTCTCGGGCCGGGGTTCATGTTTGACTTGCAGAAATTCTACTGTTAACCTGCCCACCCTATTACGGTGTAAAAGATCTTCGTTGATTTTCTCCCAATATCTCCCTTTGACGAGTTGCCTAGCGTTAGCAGGGAAAATCTCAGGATACTTCCAGTAGTGAGGGAAACCTAGCTTATCCCAGGCAGATTTCATCTCCTTCAGCCAAAGGATTTTTTCCCATCCCTGTGAGGATATTAAAAGTTCTCTTATCACCACCCTGAATGGTTCAAGTTTGTCAGTTTTCCATAGACGGATCCAGTAAGAGAGCGGTCTCAGACCCGCTGTGGCTTTGATGCTGTTTAGTCCTAGGTCGAGTCTGAGAGGGGTCATTGGTGTACCCTTCCCTAACCTGGATGCGTGTCTAAGGAAATGGTTTTATTTAGTTTGTAAGATATCCAATTGTCTGTGAGAACCCCAAAGTTCCTCTCCATACAGGGCCGCCGCACGGATTTGTACTTTATAGATCTCAGAGATTGAATTCAAGGGGGGGCTCGCTGCTGTTCTAGCCTTACGTACTAATGCCCCACCTCTTTGGCTTATAATGAGTGCCCCTTTGCCAATAGCAGCCTTCCAACTGCCAGTGTCCGTTAGCCTAATGCCTAATAATTGAACTCTGCAACTCTTTCCAACGGAATTGAATTCATTACTATTCTCGCACAAAGTCTTTTTCTTGAGGCACTGTATATCATAAGTTTTGTTTTCTTAGCATTGACATCCAACCCATGGTTTCTGCAGAAGACACAGAATTGGTTGACCACATTTTGAATTCCCATCGGTGATTTAGCTAGCAGGATAGTGTCGCCCGCATACAGCAGACACGGTTTTTTCTTTCCGGCCAATGGCTAATGGGGTACATCCTCTCCATGATCAAAACACAGGCATTGTCACAATTGTAGTTCTATACACTAGTGACAATCCCACTAAAGTCAGTGCTTAATTATTAGTGAGTGCAAGTGCTTTCCTTTTTTAACAGTCCTCAACAGTGGGGATTTTTCACTACATAATACTAATGGTCATATTTTCATAGCACTACTATCCAGAACACACTTTGGTGCTAACTTCTCTTGTATTCATTATGTATTGGTTTACCATGTTCTTGTAAGTGTCCTATTATGCAACCCTAGGTTAATCACAGTAAAATACTCATTCATAACTGGTGAGTACAAATCCTGCCCATCTTGTGCAATATCTACAACATAGGGAAAATTACCCTATGCAACACTGGTAAAAATGATGGCATCAACAGAAAGCACAGCCTATTTTAGGTTTATTGCATGTTGTTGCACATGTTCTTGTGTCCACACATGAATTGTCCTAGTGTGTCATTCATTCACACATTTCGCAACAGACAACCCTAAAAGTAGGCTCCAAAGGTGGGCCCCTATTCCTTTTGCTAAAAGTTCCACACAGTTGCCAACAGCCTCCATATGTCCATACCTCATTTCGTCTGCTGCTGCCCCTAAAATTTCTCTCCTAATTCAGTGCACAGTGGTTGCTGTGATTAAATTGGTCAAGCCCACATGACATCTTGCATCGTAGCCATGTAATGCGTCACTCATCTTAGGTCTACATCATTGGGGAATCTGGGAAATGTAGTCCCTTTCAAAGGTTTTACAACACCAAGGCTCACTGGAACTAATTACTGCTTATTTCCACAGGCAGACGCTCAGATGGTATTCTTATTGTGGTCCTTTCGTGAGCTTTCATGTACTTTGTCTACAAACCTCATCTCATTCAGGCCACACCATTATATGTCACAGCCTTAGGTCAGCATATACATTCTAGTGGGTCCTACTGTCTTTCCTAATCATGTGATAATTTTATGGATTGCAGTTTACTGCTGTTGCAGGGTCAAATTCAACCCCATGGAGAATTTGTTGGTAAGTGATTGCTGGGGCCTTCTTCATCACTGCTCTCTTCCCAGTACTGAATGTCCACTTGGTTATAGAAGCTTTTTCTGTCAGGCACGCCACACTGTTTAGACTATGTGCCAGTCACGGCCCCTTTAAAGTGCAGCCTGTAGCCTTTGAGACTGTGCGCTACACCTTGACGACTGCTCGTCGTCAGTTCCATTGTCTCCTCCCCCTTGCACTCACCTGTTGTTTCCTCAGCACGTTGGCATCTTCCTGGCTGCCACGCACTGTTTCTCTTCATCTCCGTTCCCCGTCTTCACTCTGCTTGGCATCCTCATCCCTGGAGCAGTGTTTGGTGCGTTAGTTGGCATTGTGTTCGTCAGGGTTTTATCTGGCCTTCTTTCCTAGATCTTGAGCTCCCTCAGGATCTACAAAGCAGAAAGAAACAACAATGCTTGAAGTGGCAAACCTTCTGGATGGCACAAAATTAATGTAAATTACATAAAAATGCAAACACTTATCTTAAGGAATATTACAAATTAACTGGTAACTTCATTGTCTGAAGCCTGAAAAGGGGAGCATGTTTTCCTAACGACCAATCTAAGGTGGCTTTGGTTTTGTCCTATTTAGGGTTGCAGAAGCAACATGGTCCATTCAGGCAGTAGAAAGAGTTGATCCCCTGTTGTATAACTACCCTGCCTTTAAGGCTGAGTTGAAAAAGTTGTTTGATTGACATTAATTTTTGCAATCTATTGACACAGAACTATTGAACTTACACCAAGGTATCAATGACTTATTGACCTATATAACCACATTTAACTGTCTAGTGGCAGAGTCTGAATAGCCCAAAAGTAAAAGATCCTCTTTATTCTACAAAGGTTTGCGTGATGAACTCAAAGATTTACTGTCTCAAGTGGTTCACTCCCCAGGCAACTTTAGTGAACTGATAGACTCAGTTGTGAAATTGGATCATCGATTGACTGCGCGTAGACGAGACAGAGGCAAACCTGACACCAAGATAGTGGTTGTAAAGGAAAAAAGACCTGACTCAGACAAAACTGACAAAACAGAGCCCATGTAGACAGGACCACTGAGCGATGAGGAAAGACAATGACGAAGAACCTTAAAGCTTTGTTTATATTGTGGAAGCAAAAGGCTTTCCTATGTGACAGGCCTGTTAAACTAAGAGAAAAACTGAGGCGGGAAACTAGGTCACCCAGAACCCCGAGAGGAAATCGTTCAGGGTGTACACATGGATCCAGCCTCAAGAACTCTAGCACAAACTTCTTATATTCAACAACATCATAATTTCTTTGTAACTACCCACTAGCCTTGGGGTGGGGGTTGTGGTTAAGCTCCAAATTATGATAGACTCAGGAGCCACAGGTAATTTTATGGACCATAGTTTAGCAGCATTTTATGGTAATACCTGTGAACAGAAAGATCATGTTGATGAAGTTAAAACCATAGATGGAAGTGCTTTAAAGTCTGGTCCTATAACTCATTCTGCTTCACCTACATTGCTCACTATTTGGAAAAATCACACTGAGAAAATAAAATTTGATTTGATTCAAGCACTGCAACCTCAAGCATTCTTGGGAATACCGTGGTTAGAAGCTCATAACTCAGTCGTGAACTGACAAGATCGTGCGATTACCTTTAGTTCTACTTATTGTAAAGAACAATGCTTTCATAGATATTGTGGGTCACAGACAGAAAGTGTTGCAGTATCATCCCAGGAGGTAGTGGGTTCTTAGATTCCTTCGTGCTATCAAGATCTAGCAGACATTTTTGATAAACAACAGACTACTGCTCTTACACCATGCGATTGTCAAATTGATCTGATTCTGGGGGCCCGCATACCATGTAGTAGAATTTATGCACTCACCGAAAAGGAAAACACACATCTTAGGGAATACCTAGTCAAAATGTTAAAGCTAGGATTCATCAGACCATCCTATTCCCCAGCTTCATACTCATTGTTCTTTATACCCAAAAAAGGGGGTGAGTTACATGCCTGCATTGACAATAGAGCTCTAAACAATGTCGCAGTCAAGAACCGCTTTCTCCTGCCTCTCATTTTCAGTATCATCATTCAAGTAAATGATACTCATGTCTTTATCAAACTAGACTTGAGAGGGGCCTATCATTTGGTGAGAGTAAGAGAAGGGGATGAGTGGAAAATGGCCTTTCATACAAAGTTTTGTTTGGACAAATACCTAGTTATGCCATTTGGACTATGCAATGCCCCTGCTGCCTTTCAGTTTTTTATAAACGAGGTTTTGTGGAAATTGTTGGATGTGTGTGTGGTGGCTTATCTTGATGACATCCTAATTTACTCCTCATCCATGACTGAACATGACAAATAGGTCAGAGCGGTCTTGCAATGGTTACAAGACAATAAGCTCTTTATGAAACTGGAGTACTGTCAAGCATGCCACACTGTTTATGCAGCGCGCCGGTCACGGCCCTTTTAAGGTGGAGTGCGCATTGTTTAAGGCTGCGCGCTGCACCTTGATGAGTGATCGTCGTCAGTTCTATCGTCTCCTCTCACTCACGTATTGTTTCCTCTGTGTCTTGGCATCTTCCTGGCTACTGCGTGCTGTTCCTCTTCACCTCCGGTCCCCGTCTTCACTCTGCTTGGTGTCCTCATCCCTGGAGTTGTGTCGGGTGCGTAGGTTGGTGCTGTGTTCATTGCGGTTTCTTCTGGCTGCCGTTACTGGGTCTTGAGCTCACTTAGGACCTACAAAGGAGAAAGAAACAACACTGCTTAAAGTGGCAAACCTTCTGGATGGTACCGAATGAACGTAAATGATATAAAAATGCAAATACTGATCTTAAGGAGTATTACAAACTAATTGGTAACTTCATTGTCTGAAGCCTGAAAAGGGAAAAACTATACCATTAGACTGTTTGTTTATTTGAACTTATTTGTTCTTTGAAAACATATTATTTGTTTTGGGTAATCAGATAGATTGTTCAGTATACCCGGATAGTTTACACTTTTGAATAAGTTTACATTTTTGAGTAAGTTTACTATTTTTCGGTATTCACATCCACTGGGCCTGATTCACAAAGGTAAACAAAATTAACACACTGGGAAGACATTTCAAGGGGAAAAAAAGGAAAAAAGCGCTCCCAACAGTCCCCTTATAGTATAAACATAGGTGTTCCCGGCCCTGGAGGATTCTTCCCTACCCCCAAAATCTGTGAAAGCACAGATATAGAAAACTCTAGAAAAAAGGACCTAGGCACTCTGTAACAATAAACTAGCCACTATGTTGTTAAGAATACACAGTCAATCAATAATTAAGCAGATTAATTATATATGTGAGATTCAACAGTAATCCAGTAAACTCTGTACGTCATGGTCAATCCATCTTTAATATGGCGAAAGGCAGCATAAAGATTCCATCATTCGGAATAAAGGAAAACGAACAACAGCCACGAAGAACAGCCAACACGTGTTTCGTCATGGGGGGTATGTTCCCCTTGACTTTTTCAAGGCTATAAGACATAACAAATATCGACATTTACACATTGAAACAGAAGGATTATAAGAAAAAACATACATGTATCTTACAAAAATAATATGATTAAATGTCTCACAAATCTCAAAATTAACTAACAGTTTGTATCAATAACAATTTGATATGATACAGCAGTGTTAATTATCGCTTAGGGTTGGTGTACTAGTATTGCTTTGGAATTCTCAGTGAGGTATGTTCTTTCTGATTTGGTCAGTGATTAGTGGTGGATTTTGGGGATAAACACATTGATTTCTGTTGATTTCCTGTTTGCCAACACCATGAGCTCATTGATACTCACTATTTTGAGTCATCCGCACGTTTGTGCTGTGGTTGGTCACTTTCACTCTTCACGTTGGATGTGATGGTCTAACAATTAATTTGTACATGCATGAACTATCAAAACTATAAAGGGTTCAAATGTATCATATCAAATTGTAAGGTAACTTATGCTTTTGAGTAAGTTTACACTTTTGACTAAGTCTGCTACTTTGAACTATTCACAAACTGCACTTTTGCATTAATTAACGCTCTTGTAGCAACTTACGCTTTTGTGATAATTTCAGCATTACATATGGCCAACCACGGGTACTGCACCACTCTTCTATTGAACATAATGGAGGTAGGTACTACAAAAGTTTGTCAATACCAAAAAGTTGTAAACTTACTCAAAAGTGTAAGTTATCACAAACATGCAGTTTATGAATAGCACTTTGTAGCAAGATTTGTAGTACTACAATAGTATTACAAAACTTACTACAAGGTGCATTATGTGAATCAGGCCCTTCAAGTTTAAGTTACTTCAAACAAATCATTTGTAAGTCCAGCAGTACACATGGCCAACTACAGGTTCTGCAACACCCTTCATATAAAAAAAATAGAGGTGGTGAATCAATATCAAGCCCCATAGAAAATATTGTAAAATTAAATTAAATTACTTAAATAGTATAAATAATTATGAATAGTGTTAAAAATAATGCATACAAACATTAAATGTTCATTATGCAACTATACAATATTTTAATAACCTATTTTGAAGTTAAAATAGTGTAATTTATACATTAGTTAATTCTATACATCACTTTTAATGACAATTAATGCATATTAGTTTCTTTCTTTTGGTAGGAATCTATTTTTCATTTTAAACTTTAGAAAAACATGTTTAATTTCATACATGTCCCTTAATTAAACTTTCAATTCAAAATCAATTTAATAGTACTGTCAACTTTTAAAAAAATGTTGTACTACATTTAAAGTAAATATATACAATGAATTTGCATTCAAATTTAACCTAAAATGTAATATTTATTTCCAGGTTAAATAAACGTTTTAATTTTTCCAGATTGTTAGTCAGGCCCTTTTTTCTAACACAGTTGATAAAGGGAGCATTTTCATTCTCAGGTCTATGGATTGTTTGTTTTGCCAACAGCTGAAGAGATAACTGTAATGGAGATGGCCTTGCACCCTCCTCCATTTAGGATCAAAATAGGAAAGTAGTAGTAAGCTACTGCATACACTTAAAAAGCATGAGCTGACTCGTCCCCGCTATATTGAAGGCCATTCCTAGAAAATTTAATAAAGTGTTGCTGTAGGGGTAAGGTTATACGTGTTGCTGTAGGGGTAGGGTTAGACACACAGCCCTTTTGCTGGAGGGAGTACTGAACCATGAAGTTTCTATTTTGTGCCTGAAGGCATCATTAGTGTTAGACCCCCCCCCCAAAAGCGGCGGACTAGCGTAGAAATATGATTCTAGTGCACCTGGCTACCGCCAGGGTGCACCGCATTTTAAATAACGTGCACTCATGCTGGCGTTAGGGGGCGCTAAGGGGCACAAGAAAAGTGTTGCTGCACTAAGTGCAGTTCCACTTTTCATAGGTCTGCCCCATACTTTTTTTGTTTTACACGTCCTGATAGTGAAAATCTCCCAAATTCATTTTTCACTACTGTGAGGCCTACCCCTCTTGTAGGATAACGTTGGGGATTTTTTTATACACCTATTAAGTGTAATTCCTGATTGAGAAGTAGTAGGACTGTTGTGTTTGGTACCTGTGGACTTGTAAAAATGAATCCTCCTTAATGATAAAGTTGGATTTATGATTACAACTTTGAAAATGCCACTTTTAGAAGGTTGTCATTTTTCTGCTCCTCAGCACTGTGTGCCTGCCTCCAATACATGTCTGGGTGGTGCGACAGCTGGGCTTTGTGCATCCCCTCTAGACAGTCACACACAAAAGAAGCTGATGTGTTCCGTTTACATTCTGATGGCCCATCACCAGGCTGATTGTACTTTCTGAGCTAGATGCGAGGGAGGAGCTGATACTGCACCTGAATAGGGTGGTGCCTGGTGCCCACCCAAAGAGCTGCATACTCCCCTGTAGTGTGTCTGGAGCCAGGGCAGGAATGGTTGGACTTGTGTGTACTTCAAAGCCCCTCTTTAAAAGTCACCCCCATTTTAAAGGCACCACTGGGTAGAAGAACTGGACTTCTGACCCTATCAAATCAGTACACTCCTGGACATGAGGATACTCTGCCAGGAAGAAGGGCTGCTGTGCTGAAGGGGCTGTCACTCTGCTGAAACTCTACTGGACTCTGCTGGACTCCTGCTTTACTGTGCCTGCCATGCTGCCTCCTTGCCTCGGAGTAGGCAGGACTGGACCTGCATCTCTTCATCCCCACAACCAAATGGCTCCAAGGGGTGCCTCCAGTTCTGTAGTCTCAGGGACATCAAACACTGCTTGCATCTCCAACAGCACCTGGGTTCTGCCACCTGTGAGTCCTGTCCTGCCAAGTGCTGCCGGTCCAGTCCTGGGCCATTGGAAGTGGGTTCTTCTGTGTTTCAGCTCTCGACATCGACGTATCACTGCCGTTCTGCTGATCCAAACTGCTGCATCGCCTCCTGGTGCTGCTGCATTGCTGCTGCTAAGGAAAATAGACTTTGAAACATCAACTGTGTGACTCGAAACAAGTGCATCGCCTTCTGTCTCAATGCCTTACCTTCGCATCACCAGGCTACGCAGCTCAACGACTATGCATCATCTTCGCAAGGGAGTCCAATGCTGCACCACCGCTCAAGAATCGATGACTGTGCGGCTCAACAATGACGCATACCTTGACTGCACAGATGGGAATCGATGCATGGCCTTTGCAATGTGTTCTCTGTTCCTCACAGTTGAACCTCAACATTGACAAAACCCTTCACACAAAGTACAGTTTCAGCAGGATAAGGTTGATCCCTGTAGCTGGCCTGCACTCCATCATAGTCAGCCTGAAATTTGGATTTACGCCAGACCAAATAGCCCCTGTTGCTGCTTTAAGTTTCTAAGCACTACAATTGCAGATATTCTTTAAAAACTCATATCTTGACTTCTACTATTTGAATTTTTGTCTCTTTGGTCGTATTTTGTTAATTAAATAAAGATCTATTGTTCTAACTTGGTGTGGATTATTTTTGTGTGGTGTTTTCACTGTTTTACTGGTTTAAGTGTTTCACAAATACTTTACACATTCCTCTTAAGTTAAACCTGACTGCTCTGTGCCAAGCTACCAAAGGGTAAGTACTGGTTAATTTAGGGCATGTACCTGACTTACCCTGATTAGGATTGTGGGCCCTACTTGGAGAGGATGCATACCTCTGCCAACTAGAGACCAATTTCTGACAATTAGGTACTAAGGGAAGTGCTGCCTGCATTGGCATATTAGTGTATTAATGTATAACTAAATAAGTGTATAATTATAATCATTCAAATGCACATAATTTGTAGACAAACAGTGTATAGTAGATACTCATTCAGTAAATGCCACCTTTTGCATGTGTATGGATTCCAGGGCTGCACGCTGGAGCCCTATATATATCATAGGTAAATTAGAGACTAACCTTAAACACCCCTTTTTACCCGAGCTTAACTCAGTGAAGGATGAGTGAAAGACACTTGTTGATTCGCCTTGTCTATGAAAACTCTGAATCTACTTTTGGATCTTAGTGTGGCAATATGAAATTAGTGGTAACACAACAAGAAACTCTCCAGAGCGTTTAATCCTACAGGCCAAGAAAAGAGCATGTAGCAACCATTGAGGGTCTCTTTTAGGAAACCATACGAAGGAGAAGATCGGCTGTGCATCACAACATTCTTCATGCCATCCAACCAGATTACGCAATTTGTAAAAAAAACACAGCATAGGCTTCTTAATGTAGGGCATACAACAACAAATAATCCTCCATTTACCTTTAAATAAGGAAACAATACTAGAAACCAAACTTTTTTGCAGTTTCCATAATAATAGGAAACGTGTAGTATATATGCGATAAGTGCCAGTGCTGTATGTACCGTATACACCACTGGCACAAAGACTTTCTTGAAAGAAAAAATGATTTTTATGGGTCTGAATGAAAAGGTTGAATGGAATTTACTGTAATTAGTTGCCTTGTAACTCCTGACAACTTGTGTAGCCAACAGTCAGTACCAAGCCTTTAGTGCTAACCTAAAATAAACATGAGTCCTAGACAGTATCAGAGCTACAGCATTTGCATTCACTTTATTATCATTGAGGATTTTTTGAAAATTGAATATCTTCAAAAACATTCAATTATCATCAGCTAATGAGGCCTGAGAATAAGTACTCAATTATACAATCCAATCCTTTCTTTGCAGTCTGTGAGGGATCAATAGACTTTACATAATCCACTGGAACCCTCGGCCCTAGGATGCACAGACCAGATTATCTGCCACAATGATGCCTTTGGGGCATGTACCCAGATTTAGATGTGTGCTGGCATGCTCAAGCGAACAAATGGCAGCACACATCTACCACAATTCTGATGCCCAGCTAAAGCAGACCAGATGGTGAAGGCTGGAAATCAAAGATGTGAAGAAAAACACTTTCAGGGATTGGCAAGACTTACAATACCTAGACAGAATTTCCACATACGAGCAGAAATTAGCTGTTCTGTCCCTGACAGCCGAGTATCTTGAAGCATTACTACTGTTTCCAGATAACTATGTAAAGAGAAAAATATCAGATTATATTTTTTGCATCAACGGTGTACAATGAGCCTGAGTGGTGTCCAAAGTGGGTAGGTATGCTAAAGGTATGTTGGTTGCACCATGGAAGAATGTGTACCCTTTCTGTTCCAAGTTACTCACAAATATGCATCACTCATAAGTTAAACTGGGCCTCCATAGCATCTATCTTTCACCATATCCTTTTACCTTGTGACTAATCAATACACGAAGTCCATATGGGTACAATATTAACCATGCTGAATCTGCTTACATAATCCACACTCAAATTAATATCCAGTAGGAACTTAAGGTGAGCCCAGTCTGCAAAGTCGCTGCTGAAGAAGGAGAGACCCCTTTGATGCAGCATCCCACTTAGTGTGGCTGAGGGGTCTGCATCTCGTTTGAGGAAGAAAAATGAGGCCAAATTACTGCTAACCCAGGAGATTCAGGAACCATTGTTTCTTGTGCAAAGGATCCAGTTACTTTTCTATTGCTCTCAAATGGAAGTGGGCGTGTACTATGGATTCTTGCTATAAATTTGCTCTCCCTCTAGCACCTGTGGAATTGGTCTAATATTTTGCACAATTGCAGAGGTTGAGAATGACAAATATATAAGAGAGAGTCAGCGCAGAGGATGAAAAGGGTATTGTGTGATTGTTGATGTTTTACACAACAAGTACAGTTTTTCCAGCAGGGTTTACAAAATGCAAGCAATGTGCACCCTGAGATGTAAATCTGTTTACTTGGAAAACATATTTCTTCATAGATTCATCACTGCCTCCTCTGCGTGGAAGCACTCTTACAAAGTGGATGCAGGTCAAGTAGGAGCCAACCAGAGGGTTCCACATACACAGTCCTTAGTCTATGAGGCTCTAGCTCATGCACAATTCACCTATGCTAGCTACATATAAATGATTTTGAATCCACCTAATCAGCTACACAGGCGAAGGGCTAGCTGACTCCTCTGCATTCTTTTGACCTAAAGGATGGATTCATCCTTATCTCTTCCTGTTTTTGTCTGAGGAACCATACTTTCAGTAATGTTGCCTGTCTCTATCTTAAGATAAGTTAGTATTATTTTATAAATTATTTAAAGCACCTTTTTCTATTTTTTATTTTGATGTCTACCTGCAGAAAGGCCTTTTCTGTCAGCCTTTGTATGCAGTCCAGTCCAGTCCAGTTCTTTGTCTGAATGCATTGTATTGCTAGATTTATGGTGTACAAATTTTAAATACTGGGTGCTGGTGGTGCAGTGTAGATTTGTTGGGCCACATTATGGGTTTTATGTTCCTACCGTCCTCCCCTAAACAATTAGGAGGTGCAAGTGCAGAATGCCTGATGTCAGATCATTGCACCTTTTCCTGACTGCAAGTGATGCTAGTAGCTCTGTGGTTTCTTCGCTAAGTAACATTACAAGCAGAAAGCGATCTCCTCTGCCTAGTAAGAATGCTGAAACCATGAGATGGAGCACCTTAAATGCATCAGCAAGCTTCATAATATGGAATGAGCCTCTACCGGGGAGGATGCAGCCTATCATTTTATGAAGAAGGATGACTTGCCTGCTATTGATATTGTTGCAGGACTTAAAAAGACAGGCAGCTCAGCCTGCCCTATAGACCAGTGAGGTGTCACCTATGCTTTTCCATGTAAGGACAAAGAGCTTTCCAAAGAGGAAGTTGGACAAAGAGGGAGATATGTGTAAGGGGCAGACTTGAGCGAGGTAGTCCAGAACCTGCACAGTAATCTGGCTTTTCCTGCCTCCACTCCTCATGAGGATGATAGCATCCCCATACAACATCACAAATACAATTTGAATTTCTTCCCTTGCATAATGTAAGAAAGGTATTGGATAGAGCATTTATGGATTCAGAAAGTCAAGTTTCCCAAGATACTAAAATCGCAGATTGTCAGTTCTAAATAGTCAATTTGTGATAGCTGGGTTAGCAATATATAGAAACATCATCTCCGATGACAGCCCCTGCTAATGCAAGTAATAAAATAGTTAAATGGGCTATGAAGATGACTTATTCTGTGACCAACATTGAAGTCAGAGTCAGAACATTTGCTATTCACATGGTTAAGATTTTATTTTGAGACTTCCTGTTCTTGGCAGAAGAGATGCATCAGTGCATAGAGACTACTTCTGTCCTTTCAGTAATGTAGCAGTAAATAAGGTTATCATCCCACATTTCTTTTGACAATGTATGCACTACAGGAGCAGCTTAAGGCTCTTCACTTACATCAAGGTGACCTGTGTGAATGAAGTCATGGAAGGTGGATTATTCCCAGAAATTCCTGTTGAGTCGTCTCACTTTCAATGGCACTCAATTGTTTGGTTCCCAGCTTGAGTAATTAGTAACAACATTGGTATATGACTGCAAATTATTGGTTCCCATAAGGCCTTCATAAAGGGGCAAGGGATGCGGTTTGTGGGCTTCATTTGGCCTTTCACATCACCTGATGTCGCTCTGTCACAGACACCTGTTTTGTCCATATTATCAGAAATGGGTACAAGGCACTGTAGAATATTTCTTCCTGGAACACTGCCTTTTACGTCTTCAGTTCCTTCTGCAAGGCATACACGATTTAAAGTTTTGGTGGATGGGTTACCCCGTCACAAATGTGATGGATATCTCATACATCTGTATTCCCATAGATATCTATGTTTTTTGTCCTGGTAATGCACTTCCAATTTCAAGTCCTTCCATGTGGACCTGCTTCTGTCCTGAGGGTATTTACTCAGGTGCTGGTTTTTCTGGTGGGTATTCTGCATGATAAGGGGTTATTAGATTTTTCGTACATGTCTTTTAGGCCATAGAAGCAGTCTGACAGGTGTGCAAAAGTTTGACTGTTCACAGATTTCTTCTGAATCAATCTAAATCAATTCTGATCCCTTTCAGAATTTACAGTACATTAGGGCCCGTATTTATACTTTTTGACGCTAAACTGCGCTAACGCAGTTTAGCGTCAAAAAGTTTAGCGCCGGCTAACGCCATTCTGAAGCGCCATGCGGGCGCCGTATTTATTGAATGGCGTTAGCCGGCGCTAGCAGACCGGCGCTGCCTGGTGTGCGTGGAAAAAAACCACGTACACCAGGCAGCGCCGGCGTTGGGGAAAATGGCGTTAGGGCGTCTTAAAAATGGTGCAAGTCAGGTTGACGCTAAAAAATCGCCTCCACCCGATTTGCGCCATTTTTAACGACGCCCAGACGCCATTTACATGACTCCTGTCTTAGTAAAGACAGGAGTCATGCCCCCTTGCCCAATGGCCATGCCCAGGGGACTTATGTCCCTTGGGCATGGTCATTGGGCATTGAGGCATGTAGGGGGGCACAAATCAGGCCCCCCTATGCCCAAAAAAAATATTACAAAATTAAAATGTATACTTACCTGAACTTACCTGAATGTCCCTAGGATGGGTCCCTCCATCCTTGGGTGTCCTCCTGGGGTGGGCAAGGGTGGCAGGGGGGTCCCTGGGGGCATGGGAGGGCAGCTGTGGGCTCATTTTGAGCTCACATGTCCCTTAACGCCTGCCCTGACCCAGGCGTTAAAAAGAGGCGCAAATGCAGGGTTTTTTGCCCCGCCCACTCCCGGGCGTGATTTTTGCCCGGGAGTATAAATACGACGCATTTGTGTCGCAGTCATTTTTTGGGACGGGAACGCCTACCTTGCATCTCATTAACGCAAGGAAGGCGTTCACGCAAAAAAATGACGCTCTTTCCTCATACTTTGGCGCTAGACGCGTCTAACGCCAAAGTATAAATATGGCGTTAGTTTTGCGCCGAATTTGCGTCGGAAAAAACGACGCTAATTCGGCGCAAACGGAGTATAAATATGCCCCTAGGTATTACTCAGAACAGATCAGGAAATGGTGTACCTTGCCTATCAGTGACGGGTCAAGTTGATGAATTGTCTGAGAACACTGCTGAGCCTACCAAAAGCTACCACCAGAGAGTGGGTAAGAGACCAAGGGGACATAGCCTCTTTCCTACATCTACTCCTCTGGGCTCACTTGCACCTTTAGTAAAGCAGGTGCTTCCTTACTGTAAACCAATGTTGGAGAACTGTGAACTGTTGATTCCAACCCCCTCCTCTTTCTTAAAGATCTGCAGTGGTGACTGATGACACCACACCATTCTAAGGCAATTTCACTGGCTCCTGCACTCCCAATGACAAACACCAGTGGATCAGAATTAGTGGCCATAATTGAGGATCTATCTGTGTAGATCAAGGGAGGAATTACAGATCTCCTGGTGGAGGGAGTTGACAGCTGTCTTAAAGCACCGTCCCTCGTTTGCTCCACAGATTCTAAGGCAAACATTCAAACCTAGCACCCACAGTCAGATTACTCAGGCATCATCATCCACCTCAGGAAGACCTGAATTCTGAGTCTAAATTATCTGGCAAGGATAATATAGTCTAAGGACAGACTCCAGTCTCCTAGGGCTGTCTACAATCTATTTTCCCAGGATGAAGAATGGGTGAGCAGAAGTACCTTCCTTGATCTTCCTCTGCTTGTGTCCAGTTCAGTTCATTCAGACCAGGTTCTGGTTGCCTTGCTTGGACCTATTTGCAGCTGCCTAGAACCCCCCTCTTCCCAGGTTTTGTTCCCTTTTCTCCACCTCAGGAACTTGGGTAAGATATTCCATATTCCTTTCATTATTTCCCCTTTTTGAGCAGAGCATTAGAAAAGATCGAGGAGAGTCAGGCACAAGTCCTTCTAATAAACCCATCCTTGACTCACAGACCTTGATTTTCAATTTCAGCCTTCCTTCATTCCCCAAGTAAATCCATATCCTTTAAGGATCTCTTTTTTGTCTGAAAAGGAAACTTGAGTTTTTAGACTTCCATAGAGATGGCTTTCTTTTAGGCTTTGCTGCTGCTACTCTTCATAATCTATGGGCAGATGTAGGAGCTATCACATGTTTGCACACTTTTGAGCTAAATCCTATGAGTTTCCGGGCACCTATGAAGCTTAGTTTTATGTCTCACAGTTGTACATATTCTAGTCTCAGCTTTGGACTCCCTCTTGTAATTAATTGTTTTTAGGAAGAGCCACTTGAACATCTTCATGGAGTATCTTTGAAATTTCTGACCCCAATTTTTTTTTTTCTGTAGCCATTTCTTCAGATCATTGATTAGGAGAGTTTGAGGACAGAATGAGGCTTTACTTTATTATGAACATTTTCTGAAAAGGTTTTCTGATAAAGTGGTGCTAACAACGGATTCATTTTTTCTTCCAAAGATCTTTCCCTCTTTTCACTCTGTGCAGGGTCTATTCCTTACAAATTTGTTTCCTAACCCTACATTTGAGGATGAAGTTTGTTTGTATACCTTGGACCTTCATAGATCTCTAAAAGCATGTTTGTCCAGGGCTTCTACTTTCTGTCAGGTTGATTTCCTTTTGTAACCTCAGAGTTGCTAATAAGGATCAATTTTGTACAACAACCATGAACCATGGAATTAGATGGACTATTTCCTTGGCTTACCAAAAGGCGGGAGTGGATCTTTCTGCTAGGGTTTCATAGCAATCTACTTCAAGTGTTTCATCCACGTAGACTGTTTTCATAGTAGCTTCTATGAAAAGCGTTTGTGCTCAAGCCACTTTGGCTTCACACCACACTTTTATTATTTGACATTATTAATTGTCTAAGGGTAGTGCAATTTCTAACTCTTTGTTTTGTTTGTGTTTTGGGTTCAGCAAAGTGACATATAACAGACATATCATTGTTTAAAGTAAAATAACTCATTAGCTGTTGCATTTTTTGTTGTCTCTTTCTTTTCTTTTATACATATAGATTTTCCAAGGGTTAGAGAACGTTTATGGGCTTGTGAATGTGATCATAACATTAGGAATGGAATGGGGGAAATGGATGAGCAGGTCCTCCTTACTTCTAGTTCTAGTCTCCCTAGTTCCCACCCTTCTCTCCTGAAGTAGATGGGAGAATTTGTTTCTGACCCCTCATTATAGGACAGGTTGGCATTCAAGAAAGAAGGGATAACTGTGAGTCCCACCTTTATGACAACAGCACACAAGGAATGTACTGGGGGTCTTTCTCCTGTACTGCACTGGGAGCAGCATAGAGCTGGGGCAGCATAGGTTTCTTCAGGCTGTCATGTTGAATTTGGGAAATGCAACAAAACGTCCTTGGATGTTTCATAGTTAATGGTTTTCTTTGACAAATATTTTGCAGTTTTCTAAAGCATGCATTTGGTTGGTGAGGTTCATGTAGACTAAAATGCAAAACAAATAACTTTTAACAGTATAATTTTTTTGATTTTTTCTTCAGCATAATTATTTTCTTTAAACAGGAAATTCCATAAGCAGATGCCCTTTTGTGACTTTCGGAAACATACGCAATGCAGGTACAAAAGGGAAAATGAAGTTGCATATAGCCGGATAATAATATTTTCCAGGGGTAAGGAAAACATCCACCTGGAGAAAACATTGTAGTTCTCCCCAAACAGTTGATCATCTATGTTTTTTACATCTTGATTTGCTAAGGACACATGGAATACCCTGCACTGAGCTGTGCAGGCTTTGTTGCCTCCCCTGTTTTACACCGTAGCTGCTCAGTTTAGTGGCGTTTGAAATTGTTGTGCCCTTCTTAACATTTATTTAATAAATAGTGAAAGGTTTGAACAGATTTCCATTCAGCGCGCACTTTCCTTGACTGGTCATTTCCTGCTTTCCCGGGGTATTTCAGAAAGTTAGGCTGCATGGAACCAGTGAAGGTTGTCTTTTTTCAAGAGTGATTGGTCTACACGTTATATTTGTCTCAGCATGAGGCTATCCGTCGAATAATATGTAAGACATCTCTGCATGTCACGATGATACGCTATGAATAATGTTGGCAGTGTTTTTAATGACGGGTTTCGGTCATCTGTCACCCCTGCTGTCTTTTAGTAAATTCTGATCCACAGAAACTGTTGAGTAGTGGATTTAGTAGCGGTACAAGTGCATGAATGTTCAAGCACACTCCACCAAGGGAAAACGGATACACTATTTACGAAGTATCTTTAGATGACTTACAGCACAAACAGTTGAAAAGCTGATATTTCACTTTAAAGCATTCCTTCAAAAACAGTTATAGCTAATCACTAAAAGTAGTTTACCTGGCGTCATTAGCAGTATTAAACCAGTACCAATAGAAATGTAGATCAATGGGTTGCTAATTGGCTTGACAGTGAAATAACATTATAATTTGATATCTTTTGGTTTACCTCACCCAGTCTAAATAAGACTCCTTGGGACCTCTTTAAGGCTGAGAAGGGTATCTGGAGCCCTGATCTTGTTTTGTTTTTTAATTGCATAATGAATGGTTCGCCCATGCCTCCATCATGGGCTACGGCTGAGATTCTCACAGTGTTCAGAAAGGGGTCAAGGGCCCTTCCTTCCAGTTATAGGAATATTAGTCTGATCCACAGCTCCCAGAAACGTTTTAGTCAGATTATACTAGAGAGACTCCTGGACTTCTTGACTGGATGACAGATGTGGGACTGCTGGCCCTACTGCAAGATGGTTTTAGGGCTGACGTTAGCACCAAAGATCAGGTGTCTCATATCCAAATGATTTATTGGAAATTTGTCACTCAGGGGGGAGGACTTTATATGGTATCTGTGGACCTTCGGTCTGCCTTTGACCTTGAGCATCTGGCTTCGATGTGGAAGGGTATGGCCAAACTGGGTGTACAAATACCTCCTTGATCATCAGACACCACTCCAATAATTTTGTGCAGGTTTGATGTGGTCCCTAGGGTGAACTGACTGACCCCATTCCAGTTTCTCCGGGCGTGAGGCAAGGGTGCGTGCTAGCCCCAACCCTCTTTCTCTTATCTATAAACAACTTAGTATTCCAGCTTGGGTTGTGTGACAACGATACCCCATCTCTTTCTGACAGGAAGGTCCAAGCCCTATTGTTTGTGGATGAAACGCTTCTGATTTCCAAATCTCTGACGGAGATTCAGAGGCTTTTGAACCAATTTGAATTTCTCTGCAATCAGAGAGGCCTGAAAGTTAATCTCAGCAGAACCAAGTACATTATTTTCCAACCCTGTTTTTCAGCTTGCTCTCCCTCAACCATCGGTGAGGTGGCCTTGGAGAGAGCTCACATATTTGAATACCAAGATATCACAATCACAGAACAGTTTGATTAGATACCATTCATACAAAAAGGTAGACATAAGATGGAGCAAAATACAGGGGATATCATAATGTCCCATCAGGGCTTGCCTTTTTATCCATCACCCCCCCCCCTTCAAATCTACAATCTTCAAAACCGGGGCAAAATTTTATGGAGGGGAACTTTGTGGCCATCTGGATGTTAGAAGTTTGGAAAAAGCTGAGAATCGGTTCCTGTCACTCGTCAATACTCTCCCTGTTAGTACCTCTCTAATCCTCTTGCGGTTTGATTTGGGACTTAGGCCACTCTCTGACAAAGTGAGTCTTAGACCAATCTTGTACTTGCTGAGGATTTGGGTGACTTCAGCACTATTGCCATACCGGCAGGGCTTAGAGGATGGTAGATGTTATGAGACTGCCAGGAGCCTCCAGAATTCCCTGGCTTAGGTTTGTCCAAAGTCGATTGAGTGAGATGGGGTGTGGGGACCTTTGGTCTACCCCTAACGAAGTTACAGGGCTTTCGAAAGAGGCACTTTGCATCTAAATAAGATATGGACACTTTGGCCCATATTTATACTTTTTTTAGCACCGCATTTGCATCATTTTTTGACGCAAAAGCAACGCATACTTACAAAATACAATTGTATTTTGTACATTTGCACCGCTTTTGTGTCAAAAAGCGGCACAAATGTGGTGCTAAAAAGTATAAATATGGGCCTTTGTTTCTGGGCTCAGTCAGGGTGGGTTCCCTCACCACCACCTTTCTTGAACACAAAGACGGTTAAGTTACAGAAAACTTTTTAGCTGATATTGACTCTCCTCTAGTCAAAGCTTTATATATGAGATTTCGATTGGGGACCCTGCCCATTCGGTCAGTCATGATTAAGTGGCTACATGCATCAAATAATTCAGATGGGAATTGTCCTTTTTGTCCCAAGGTGTTCATGTTGTTATTTTTTGCCCATCTTATGCTCGATGTAGAGTAAGTGGATTCTACCACTTTATTGTAACCTGGGGTTTAGAGACTGCAGAACAGCAACCAGGGTCCTTAGAAGTGATGTAAGACCATTTATTGTATTTGCTGTCTCACGTTTCTTATTAAACACATAGAGGCTCAATCAAAAACATTTAGCTTCCTGATGGTTTGCGTCATGGAATTCTTTTGCTTTTAGAGTTACAAAACAAACAAGTCTGGGGGTAGTAACAGCTCTGAAGGGCTCTTATGTTTAATATAGAATATGGTTGAACTGTGCTCATGGTTTCGCTAATTATGAAATTTTAGGTATTTTTAGTTATTATACTTTTTAGATTTTTAATCCCTTTATGATGATGAAGAAGAAATTGACCATGTATTTTTACTCTGTATGACTACGTTTTGATTATGATAAGGTGATGATTTTAAACACTTGAATTGTTTGTGGGATTTGTACACATATGTTAAGATGATTATAGGTTTGCTATGCACTTTAGGAGTAATAGCCTATATTGTTTTAACTTGCTTTATTTTTATTACTGTGTGATGTGGATAAGAAATATTTGTATTGTAATTGTTGTGGTCTTCATTTATGGATTTGTTTAATCTGAATAAAGATTTATGAACTGAACTGACATTTAGATCAATGGGTTGCTAATTGGCTTGACAGTGAAATAACACCATAAGTTTATGTATTTTGGTTTACCTCATAAAATCAAGTTCTTCCATTGTTCTATTGTTTGGTGTTGCCCTACACAGCGCAGACATTTTGTTACCTTGCAGCTGACTTAGAGGCTGCCCATTGCTTGCCATTGGTTAACCTCACTGTCAGTCTCATTTGCTTACTTCATATTTATCAGCTTCCCCAGGCTTCCTCTTCCTGTGTTTGCCACTTCCCTGAATTATGGATGCATTGCTTTCATTCTTCCAGTACTTGCTTCTTAAGGCAGTACTTTAGTTTTCATTTAAACATTTACGAGAGTGTGTTTTTCAGCTGTCTCCCTCATGTACTTCTTGCACCTCCATGTTCATTCCACAGTCCCACCTGGTGCCTTTGCTTGCCCCGGGCAACCCTCCGTTGTGCTTGACCACAGCACTCTCCCACCCCACTCCGTTGTCCATACCTTTGACCCCAGCCGTCCCATCCTCCCGCTGTTGTCTGTTTGCTTACCCCTGCCATCCTGACCACCCTCTATTGTCCATCTGCTTGCCCCAGTCCACCCGCCCACTCTTCATTGGCTGTCTGCTTGCCCCCAGCTCCTCTTTGCTCATCGTTCATTGTCACTTTGCTTGCCCACAGCCCCTCCTGACCACTATTCATTGCCTGGTTGCTTATCACCCCTTCGTGGCTGTTCTCCCCCAATCCGTATCTTGATCCCTATTGCTCTGTGATGCGGCCAGTGCTACTCCATCTTTAAAAACAAAACACTTTAGCGATGACCACTTCGTAACATCTTTCATTAATTAGTTTTAGCAATAATGCACAGCCCCTGTATGTGAGACCTATTAGCTTTTCCAATGCTTTTTGCTGTAAGTTTTAATATTAATTATGTGCATGCATACAGAAACACCATGTGCTACACCTAGTGAAGGTTAACTGACGTCATAGACAACATAGATCCCCATGTCAGTCAGTCAAAGTTCTTCATTTTGGTCTGATTTAGACAGTGAAAAGACAATAAATACATCTCACATTATAAAACAATATAAAAACATAAAGAATTAAGTACAGTACAATCACATCCTAAAAAAAGACATCACCATAAGATAAAAAATCCTTATAAATTGTTAAAAACAACAGGGAAAATGGAACAATATATGTCAGTTCACAAATTTGTGCCTTATTATCAGAGCACTTCTGATATAGTTTAAAACAGCAACACATGGTCATTGATGAACTAAGTTGATGATGAAGATGATCTGGATGAAGTGGGTTGGATAGGACTTGGAATAGATTTTTCAGACATTATGTAGGCAATCATTATGTGTTTCTGCCATTTTAACACTAGTTTTAGCCATAAAGAGCTATTTTTTATGCATCTGTCTGGCACTCGTGCCATTTTAACATGAATCCGATAACCATTTTAAGTTAATATATAAGCTTTTTATCACACTGTGCTTGTGTCTTAACGACTTGACAGTACTTAAATTTGCCAAATGATTGTGCCGGTAGTAGGCTCTCTTTGTTAAAGTATGCCATCTAAATTATTAAGGAATTATATTAGTATGTAACATCAAATCAGCACTTTAAATTTTTACATCTTGGGTCGGATAGTTTGTATTTATCTTGATGATGATACCATCTGGGAAATATGTATTTTGAAATCACCCCATATTGTTTTAAGAGTTTTAAATATTTGTACTATTTTAACGTTATGAAGTAATTGTCTCAGAAACCCTGGTATCTAAATGTTAAGTTATGTATCGGGATCAATGGTGGATTATAGTAGGCCATTGCCTATAGAAGCTTTTCCTATTCTAAACCTTACTATTTTCAGCCAGTGTAAAAGTATAATGAAGAAAACGTACCTTTTTTGTACAATTTAATATGTAACTTTTATGACCTATGGTCGAATAAAGTATATGATGATGAACAGCAACACAGATTTCAGCAGAACCAAGTTGTCAAAATGTTAGGGCCAACAGATGTGGCCTAATATTCACAATCTTTAAAACAGATAGGTAAAATATTTTCAGAAGAATTTTAGAGAGTGACAAAATAAAATGAAGTGCACCCTACTTTGTGGAGAAAGATTATCACAAGAGCATTTAGGAAGAATTCTAGCCCAAGACCCCTGAGCAGGAAAGGTGCATAAAAAGTGAATAAGGCAAAGTCTTAACCTCATTAAATAAAACCTGTTTTAGGGCTTGCGAAATAAAATAGGGGAAGGCTCCGAACCTATAAATGTAATCAAATTTGAACGAGCAACAACCGTTTTCATCTTTACAATTTTTTTTGTTCGAGTTTTGGACAAATGGTCAGAGAAAAGGATTTTTACCCTTTCTTTAGACAGGACGGTGAGCAATTGAAAAAAAGATCCCTGAAACCCATCTGCTCAGGTGAATGCTCAAGAACTTTCAACCATGCAATGTTATCTGCTCCATCCAATGCTAAGCAATCTTCCACAACTAGACCAAAAGCTGCTTCTGGTGAGAACCAAATCTTGGCCCATTATAATAATGGGGCGAGCTGACCTATGTCAGCTAAATTATTTAGGCCCAGTTCCTCATTGCCTATATGTGTGCATACTGAGTTCGGGGTGGATAAAATGTGATTCACAAATCTATTTTCTATAGCCTGAAGAGTGTTGTGTAGCCATTTTAGTTATAGCTCGATGCACGTTATTTTAACACACTAGGCCGCTGTGCACTTTAACCTAGATATATTTTATTTAGCTTCGCTTTATTATTATTACAATAGCCATTTTTACGGTCTTGTTTTATTTTCATCTATCAAACTTTTTTTGCCTAAGCCAGCACTCTGTTCTCAAACAAGACATTCTTGATCACTCTGTGCTTCATTCAAGTCTGCATCTCGGTACATTTCCGGTGAACGTGGTAGAGGTTTAGTCTCCAACATTAGTAGAAAATACATATCCTTACGTAGGGACATTTTCTCCGAACATCAGCTGTGTTGTTATATAAACACTTCCTTGTCCCTTACATGTTAGAGGGAGATTCCAGCCAGGGAACCACGACTGTATGCTGATTGCTGAATGCTTCGCTACAGATGCTAACGCAGACCACAGGCCTTTGCTCAGGTATGGGGGTTGATGACTTCCCAGGGGAACCTGAAAGGCAGAATTAGAGCTTAACATGCTGTGCTCAAATTACAACCTAGATAGGAAATACTCCATCGATCATAGTGACAATATGATAGCGTTGTTTTTATGCTTCACTCTACTCGTCACAATTTTAATACTGTCATGTTGTGTCGTCCTGGTTATTGCAGCTCACGCTTTGCTATCTAAGATGCATTAGAACATTGGAATGCTGGGGGCTCCATTGAGAACAATGGAGTGCTGCGGGCTTTTACTGGACGGTAAAAGCCCGCAGTGCCAACATTCCAATGTTCGCTTTGTTCAAAGCAACAGCTGTGAACAAAGCCTCACGGAGCCCGAGGGGATTTTAATCCCCTAGGGCTCCGTGAACATTTTTTTTTTTAATAGAACATTCTGCCCTGAGTGGCAGAATGTTCTAATAGCCTTAGAACCCGCCGTAGCGGGCTCTACCGGCTATTAAAGTCCCTCTCCCTTGTTAAATGCCCTCGCCTTCGGCTCGGGCATTTAACGCGGGGAGCGGGCCTTTAATAGCCGGTAGAGCCCGCTACGGCGGGTTCTAAGGCTATAGTCATTTTATTAAACTCATTATTGAAACATATACTGTCTCTGTTTGTCATTTATATATGAGACTGAATTGTAAATGAGAGAACCGGATGTGACCTGAGTGACCACGACTTCCCTTAGAAGTCTAGTATGTCATGCGCTCGGCCGCCCAATCATCACTATCCTTTGGTAGAGATGAGGCAATGCTAGTTAGCCGGAGCAAAACCCGGATTGGAGCGACAGGTGTCACCCGCAGTGGGTTGCACTTAGTCTCCCACACCGCTGGCGATTCTGCCGCTCAAAATCCAGTAGTCTCATTAGAATAATGAGAGCCTACGCGGCATGGCGCCGCCAACATTTGGTCATGCTCTAATTTTCAGGTACTCCGGAGTATCTCTGTCTCATATATAATGATGCCTCAATACAGTATGCGGAGACATCTGTGGTACTGAGGATTCCCACCCCAGCTGCATAGGCTATCCTATTTGCAGCTGGAGGTTGTTCAAACTTGAACTTTAAAAGGAAAGTACTATTTGGTGTACCTTCTCTGAACTTATATTTTCATTACAATGGCAAATCCACAGCAGGTACAAATAGTGGCTAATATGAGACAACCTCTGACTGCACATTTGTCAGCAAATGGCCTAACGGTCCAGGGGGGTCCAGTCACATTTGTGGTGGATGCCCATGCAGCTTATAGAACAGAGCTTTTCTAATCTTGGGTCACATTTCCAGCAGTTGATGGGAATACAAATACATTTCACCATTATATACCAGTGCCTGGACAACACAGAGCATACGCATATTTAGGAATACCATTAAATACCATTATCTTATCAAGAACATAGTAATTGGCTTGATGGCGCCCTACCCCACACAATTTTACCAGTAAGGTTAGGTCCTCTAAGTAATGATGGTCCTACCTGGCCTTTATTGGCCTCATATACACCACATCCTGCGGTTGAAAATTTAGCGGTAGCTGAGGTTCGTCGCTTAGATACTGAATTAACAGCGATATATAGACGATTAGTACAATTTGTAATGCAAACAATAAATACAAACTCAGCACGTGCTGCTCCAGCACATCCACATGCAGCAACGCCAGGTATAAATCCTGCGACTGTACATTCGATTATAGGTAAAGTACCCACCAAACGAGAGGAAACTCTGTTTTGGTTAGCACAAAAGAATAATGCGCTGGAGGCAGTATTGTCCCATACGGGACCTCAGAATAAACATAGAATATTAACAATGTGCTTGCCCTTTGGGATGGTCCCTACAGCGGATAACTGTAATACCTGGAGCACGGTATTTGCTGCACTCTATACAACCGCACACAGTACACTGACACTTGCCAATTTACAGGAGGTGTTGAAACAAATTCAAGATAAGTATGGGGCTGCCCCGGCATATATACATAACCACAAACACCGACCGGTGTCATGAAAACTTACAGGGATACATTTACTTACTTACTTTAGATGAAAAGCGAAAAAGTGCTTCAATCATCCATTGGAGTTGTGCTCTGATATTAAGTAAGTGAACCCAACTTTAGGAGCTGTCAAAAGGTATGCCCAGGTAGTTAAAAGTGGGTACTCTGTGAATGTTAACCACTCCAATCATAGATTTTTTTTTTTTTTAGGACCTAGCACCATCAGAAACGATTTGAAAAATTTAGGGGCAGATTTATACTTTTTGCCGCAAACCTGAGTTAGCGCAGGTTTGGAGCAAAAAGTATAGCACCATTCCTAGACACCGGCTGGGTGCCATATTTAAGGAATGGCGCTAGCCAGCGCTAAGGCCATGTTAGCGTCCTTCGAAAGGACGCTAACAGGGCATGGGAGACATAGGGGAAACCGGGGCTTGGCGAGAACCATCTGGGGCATGACTTTCCCATTTTAAATTAAATATTGGTCCAAGCCATTAATATAGAGAAGGAACAGAAAAGGCACCATGATGCATCCTTACTGTACCCCTCTTTTAGAACTAATTGGAGCAGTACATTCCCCATTTTGTCCATATTAGATTTTAATTGAAGTTTTAGAATGCAGGCACTTAAGTAACTCAACAAGTGCTGGCTCAACTCCCTTAGAATCCATCATGGACCATAATTTGGAGCACTTCACATTGTTAAAGGCACAGGAGCGATAAAAGCCAGGTGTAAGACATCTCCCATGGCTGTGACATATGAGAGAAAGGTTGAGACATTACTCCACCATGCCTACCCCAGGGCAGAAGCCAAATTGGACCGGAGACAGAATGTTATTAGATTCAGGCCAAGTCTCTAAACAAAAATGTAGAACACATTCTAGTATCTTAGAAGTTGAGTCTGGCAGGGAAATGGGTCTTTAGCAACTTGGTTCGTATTTCTCTCCTTTTTATAAATAGGGACAAAGACCACTTCCTTCCAAGAAGGAGGTATGAGGCCAATTATTATGGCATGTAAGACATTTGTAATGAGTAAGATAACCTACCAGTACAAAATACTATGCTTAGACTAACCCTAAATATAATGTTTCCCATTTTTCCTACCTTGCATGTGTGCTGTGCAGTGCGGCACACATGCAAAATTGGAACAGAAAGGAGAAATTAAAGCATTTCTCAGTGATAGCAACTGATTGAAGTAGGAAGTATTTTCTGACACTAAACCTTGTCTACTTTTTTAAGTAAATAGGGCTTAGCATCAGAACTCTTGGGTGGTTGCATGTGGTTGCATGGGAACACCTGTACACCAACCGTGGTACGCCCCTTGACACTAAGTAATGCAAAACAGAGCTATACACTGCTTTGCACTACTTCTGAGTCAGATTAGCGCTGGTAAACAAATTAGTAAAAAAAGATTTAGCATCGATGTGCATCACTTTTGTGATGCAAACACAGAGCTAAAACTTAGTAAATACACCCCTCTATCTTAGGAGAGTTAGGATCAGAGAGAAAAGAACTGTTTACCCCTTCCCACATGCGAGTTTGGTCATTTAGCCTTGACACTACTTCCAATTCATCCCAGGCAGTTGTTTGGATTTGCACTTTACTAAGGGAAACATTTTCTTTATAAGACCTTCTAACAAGTTTGAATAGTTCCTTATCTCTGGAGTTGGTCATAAGTGGTCATCTAAGATTACGATGCTCAATGGACCATGTGGTATTAAACCATCTGCATATCTGGGACGACTTCTTGACTTTCCTGACTAGCAAAGATTTAGAAGCCTTATTATGCGTCACATGGATGTCAAGTGTCCACGTGCCATTTGTTGCACCATCAGCCAGTCCCAACATATTATTCAACAGTGCTTTGCATTATGGAACTTGCCCGTGGCCTTTGTCTGTTACAAGTTTGGAATTATAATGCAAAACCCAACAACAAATTGTTTTCTTGAAAAAGCCAGGAATATCTCAGAATTACGGACATGACACTCAGGTATTTGAAAAATACGAAATGATATCTATATGGACAGACAGTATTTATTTTTGCCAGGCATTACAACATGGCAGAAATAGATTACAGAAAGTAATTTCGTTTTATGGGGGCAGTCGGGAACAAAAGGGCAGACAAAGTAGTATTCTCTTGCACCAGGCAGTTCCCAGTTAGTGGTCCTCTGTATCATTTGGCAACAGTGTCTCCAATGAGCAAATGAGTGCTTTGTCAGGTTTCCCCCATACAAGGGTCCTTCGTGGTCCATTTCTTGAGGTGGATTAGGCATCTCTTGTGACCCCCGGATGTCTTGGGAGTCATGCCCAAGGTCTTCATACACCCTTCCTTGTAATTACTAGCCTTGTAATACAAAAATTGCATTTTTGCTGCTAGGGGGGCAGGGCATGAGACCTAATTCACTTTGGAATGTACAAATTAGGTTCCACCTAACTCTGTGACTGGTAGAGGTTGCAGACTTTGAAAGTGGCACAGCATAAATATCTTGGACATAATCTTTTATTTTGAATGACGTGTACTATCTGAACTAACCAGCACCAGCCTTGACTCTGCTATCTCTCTCCTCCGAAAGTCAAAGCCTGAAGAGGAGGCACATGGCAATTATTTGAGCTTGTAGCAGTATCTGGTTCCTGTGACAGTGGCAGTTCTTGTGAGAGTGATTTCCTAATTGCCCTAAGTCACACATGCGCAGGTGAACTGGCCAGACATATACTTAGACGCATGAGCTAAGTCTTTCATTTTTACTCAGTGAACTGATGTGTGCATTAGATGCTGGACAACACCACCATAATACAGGAAAATAAAGGGATAACAGTTTTTCCATTACAGACATGATAAATATACTTAAGCATCTGAAAGTTGCTGGAGTGCGTGAAAATACAGGCCCAGATGTACTAAGATTTTGTGTCAGCGTTGTGTCACTCTTCTTGCGCAGCCTCAATGTAAAATCTGTTTTGGGATTTACAAAGCCACGCAAACCTCGATTTGCTTGGCTTTCCCAAAAAAAAAAAAGGTTACCTCGCATCAGGTAGGTATTACGTGGGTGGAGCATAGGCATTCCTAAACATCCACCAATCTATTTTGATATTTTGCTTTTTAAACATGAGTTTACGCCAAAATGATGCGCCTACCCAAAACTGGCATAAGAGGAAGAAATATGTTTATGTCTCCTCCTTACTTCCTCTTTGCGTGTGTGCTGCATTTTGCAGCACACATACAAAGAGGAATAAGACTCAAAGGATAACTTTTGTCATGGAAGGTACCCCTTCCTGTGCAACTATCCTGACCACAATGTAGGCAACCCAAAGTGCGCCAGTATAGATAAAAAGCTTAATTGCTCTCTCTACCTGTTATGTCACGCAGCAACTTCCCTTGCTGCACTGTGTTGCATGAAATCTTAGCAAACCCCAGCCGAAGTCTTCACTGGTGAAGAATAAGAACTCTTTCCAACCCACATTGTATATTGAACAAAGTGAACTCGCTTCATGTCTTGTTTCTTTGAGTACCACAGTTGATATTTAGTCAGTATGTAAATATATACAACCAGGTGAATTTATCAAAGTATAATTGGTGGGTTCAATTCCTTAGTTATCTCTCAGGCTGCGGAGCGGAGGCATTATATTACTGACTGCATGTTGAAGTTCATTGTGGACCCATTAGAAGCTTTTGCTGATTAACTACAAGAGAGTGAGATGCTTTTTCCTGTTTACCCGTTTAGCTGATGGTCCTTTGACCCTCCACGTGTTACAAAACTGAACAGGGCAAATGTATTAGACTTTGTTAAAAGACTCTTATAAGCCTGAAGACATTTGCTGTTTAGAAAACATCTAGAAATAATGTTGAGATCAACCTTTGTTGGCTCTAGGCCACTTTAGTTGCTGACTTTTTTTTCCAGTATCAGTGCAGTAACATCTTATGGAGACCTAAGAGCTTGTCATGAATCCCAAAATCAAATGCCCTAGGCAGTTATGCCCAGTGCCCACTCACCAGTGCCTGATAAAGTCAAAGAAGCATCCAAGAAAACTCCATCATCTCCTAGTGAGGTGACTTAGAACGCCTTGTGGCCCCCAAGTGGAAACATCACAACTTTGTTGTCTTGAACTTGCACATCTAACCTGAGGCTCAGCATTATGCTCATCACATGAGTCATCCAAAGAGCAGCGAGGGTCGATTGGGTGTGACCAGCGATCTGCTTCTGAGAATCTTACTCTCAAAAGTAATCAACAAAAACACAAACCAGGAGACACTGCCAGGATGATATAGCGTATTGTAGTTTACCTCTAGCTTCCTCAAACATGTCAACATGCAGCGCATCCATCATACCTGCATTTGGACTGTCCAAATGTACTATTCACTTTAAGGTTTCTTGACTGTGAATACCTCTTTAGCTTTTCCTAGAATACTATGACTGCAATAGATGCTGCCTTTTACCTGCCTTTAGTTGAATCAGTTATGCTTTGCAAAAGCGTGGTGGTGCTTTATTGTAGAGAGATGCCTTCCTCTCTATGCAGGCTAAGGGGGTGATTCTGACCTTGGCGGTCGGCGGAGAGGCGGCGGTCGGACCGCGAACAGACCGGCGGTCAGAAAAATGGCATTCTGACCGCGGCGGTCACCGCCGCGATCGACCGCCACTTCCCCACTCCGACCGCAACGGCGGTCATGACCGCCGGGCTGGAGTTTGCGCACTCCGGCCCGGCGGTCGTCCCAAGACCGCCAACGGTATCATGACCCTGCCTACCGCCGCGGTTTCTGGCGGTCGGGAACCGCCATGCGAACCATGGCGGTAAGCACTATCGGGGCCAGGGAATTCCTTCCCTGGCACTGATAGGGGTCTCCCCCACCCCCCACTACCCACCCGAGTCCTCCCCCCACACCCTCCACCCCCCTGCCATCCCCCAGAGGTGGTACGAACCCCCTCCCCACCCCCACCCCGACATGCACATACATGCACCCCGACATGCACACACCCCCAACATGCACATATACACACCCCCTACACACACATACACAACGGGGACACATACCCGCACACATACATGCAGACATGCGCACCTGCCGAACAGCACACATTACCCATAGACACAGCAGCACCCCCCGCCCGCATACACGCACTCACACACCGCCTCTACACACTCACACGCACACCCCCATGCACGCCCACATCACACAACACCCCCCCTCCCCCTCCCCCCACGGACGGTCAACTTACCTTGTGCGTTGGTCCTCCGGGAGGCGACGGGAGCCATGGGGAGGTGACCGCCAACAGAACACCGCCAACAGAAGACCGCCACACAGATATGTGGGTCGTAATTCTGTGGGCGGTGTTCTGCTGGCGTGGCAGTGGAGGTTGACCAGTCTCCACTTTTCTGCCGACCGCCAGTGTGGCTGCTGGCGGTTTCCCGGCGGAACGCTCCCAGCGGTCGGAATGCGCACAGCGGCATACCGCCGCGGTCGGCGGTCTTCACCGCGGCGGTAACTCGGCGGTCTCGCGAAAAGACCGCCAAGGTCAGAATGAGGGCCTAAGTTCCTTCTTAGTTGAACCATGTCCTGCTTAAAACGAAAAGAAAAAAAAGAGAAAACGTATTCGTTTTTATTTATTTCTCAATCATTATACACTACGTTAGAAGTCTCCAACTCTAACAATGGGGGAGTTGATAATAGGAGAACGGCAAGGGGGATTGCGAACCTTGAGCAAATTGGGGATCAACCATATGATGCTCAACAGTGGTAAATGACAAAAACAAATGCACAAACCTGAAAAGAAATGAGAGGGAAGGAGCGAATACGGAGAGCTGAGTTTTGGAAATGTGGAGTATAATATAGTTTTCGTTGTGGATCAAAACAACAGGCAAGTAATGGGATGAAAGAATTGGAAAAAGATGGGGTGACTTGACAGCAAATTGCGATACTGGACCATAGCTGCAAATTTTTTGCATTTCCAAAATTGCGATTTCTGAACCAGAAATCGCAATTTTGGAAATGCAAAAGGGCAGGGTGCTGGGGGCCTAAGGCCCCCTCTCCTGCACCCCATTTTTTTTTTTTTTAACATGTAAAGTACACACATGCCAAAAGGGCATGTGTGCTTTACATGTTACATTTAAAAATGCAGTGTTACTGCATTTTCAATTTTTGCACCAGGTTACCACCTGGTTGCACACCATGGTATTTTGCATGTGCAAAATACCATTCTGCAAAAAATCGCAATTTGCGATTTTTTGCAGAATTGCCTTGCGACCTGGATTTTGCGAATCGCAAATTGCGATTCGCAAAATCCAGGTCGCTACGCAAAAAATCGCAATTTTTTCGATTTCTATTTTGTGGTCTGCGAATGCCTTTGATGCATTGCAGACCACTATTTTGCACTCGCAAACGGCCGATTTTGCCGTTTGTGAGTGCAAATGTTTTTGATACATCTGGCCCAACATGCAGGGCCTCATTAAGAGGTGCACGGTAATGGGACTGGTAAATCCAGCCCCAAAGATTTACAGTTACTGGCAATGCGGTAACTCTAGGGGGTGGGAAAACTACAACATTAGAAGTTAGCCCTTGAAGGGCATATTTATGAGTGGGTTGCCCCATGCTTGCACCAAGGAATGTGGTACGTGTGTGGCGCAAACCCCTCAGTCATATTCCTAAAGCCATACAAAGCCACTTTGCGTGGCTTTGAATGGCTTCGAAAATATGGCGTAAGGCAACGCACTGCAAATCGCTGCGTTGTCTTACTCTGTCCTCACTAAACGTTCCATGGGCGTTGTGCTGGGTGTTACCATGCAAACCCCATGGATCTTTTATGCATTCCCAGATTTACTAAGACTTGCAAACCTTGGAACGCACCAAAATATTATGCCTATCCAGGAGAGGCGTAACAAGGAGAAATATCATTATTTCTCCTCAATGTTTATATGTGTGCTGCTTTCTGCAGAGAAAAAAGACCCTCAGAATTGTTTTTGTGCAGGAAGGTATCTCTTCCAGCGCAAAAACAATTCTGAATGCAATGCAGGCACCTTTGCACAATAGTGTTGGAGCTAGGCTGCCAAAAGGGCGCCAGTGCAGGGAGATAGGACTGGAATGCACCATATTGGTTAAATACAGTACATTTCTGTCCTTTCCCTGTGATGCAGGGCAGCACAGCAAGGTGACTTGCTGCACTGTCCTGCACCACCACACTCATAAATGTGCATCCTGAGGGTCCACTAGAAAATAGGGAATAACTATGGGAATCAGATTTATGTGTACAATTCATCTGGTTATTTCTCATTCCTGGCTGATGCATTTTGCCAAAGAGATTTTGGCCTCTTTGAGCAGCTGGTCTTCCTGGGGGAAACTGTGCAAGCTACAGTGTTTCTGCATTACCTGTAATCCTAATGGGCCCAGTAGCTAGTGTTACCGCCCATTGGAGCTTATGAGTAACTCATAGTGAGGGCCATAGTGCATGTAAAGTTTAATTAGGTTTTGAAGGGCAGATGTCTAGACTCAAATGTAACTTTTTAAAGCTAATTTCTGATAGTTTTATAAGGCCACCCAGATTAAACATTTCCTAAACAGCTCAGTTCACAAACCTAGGGAGGAAGCAATAATTGCTCCAGCTTGCAGAATGTAAAATATATTTCAGATCCTAATATTACAACATACATGACACCATCCCCCACTATTTATATATGTGTGTAGGCCAATAACCGAGAAAAAAATGAAAACAGAAATATATCTTTGACCACATTAGGATAAAAATTTCACTCATTTTAGTTCCACAATCCAACTTACATTATCAACGAGCAAAAATAGATTGTGGAGGAGGCTAAACTAACAATTAAGACTTTTTTTAAAACAAACTATTTGTTAATTTTGGACACCCTAGCTGGAATTCAAGCCTCAAATATCGTGCTTCAAAGTAATTACTTTACGATTTTAAGGATGAGTTGGCATACAGGGTATGAATGTACAGCGCAAAGAAATTCCCTTGGATGTTACCACATGATGAAAAATATCCTCACTAACCTCTGTGGGTGTTTAGCTTTTGTTGCATTTGATCCTTTCCACTGTTTACTCTTGGCAGCCAGTGACACCTGCTGCAGCGCCACAGAATCGTAGCTATTGTTTACACTGAATAGTTGATTCTGCGCTAGAGGACGATGGATCGAAACGACATAGGTTTGAGGGGATGTCATCAACGAGTAATGTGAGCATCAACAATAATCAACACTATCAATGATATTAAACCTCAGTCAATAACCACACCAGTTTATGAAAAAGAATTATAACATTTATTTCCCTAAATTAACAACGCTAATGTTCCGAAAATAACTCTCAAACACAAATGGTAAGCATATAGTATTAATAATTGTTGATTAAAACGTCTTATATATCTCAATTTGATTAGAAAAAACAAACAAATTATCTCCAAGAGAATTATACTTGTTAACAATACCAAAACAGGTAATAATGGCAAAGCATACATTAGTACAACACTCAAAAGATGTCAATATAAGTCATGAGCATTTCAAGTTAATTCCCTCGCTAACCACAAATTAGCATCAACATGTTGGGCTTCATGTGAAAAGAATTTAGAAACACAAGTTTAGCAAAACTCTTTAACTCTGGTTAATAAAATAATATTAATATGCAGCATTCAGATCATAGGTTGCAGCTGGTACCTGAAAAGCAAAAGTGACACATAAATCATTACAATGACATACATAACCAATATCAGTAGTAGTAGCAACATGCAGTTTACTTCAGCTAGGGGACACCATCAGTTATGTCTTCAGACGAATTGGGCCTACGAGCTAGACCCACACTGCTCCAGAAACACTGGAATCTCGACTAGTCATCTGAACTCTGGTCATCTCCCTGGTCAGACTCCTCTCTCTCTGGTCTCTCATCACCCGCCTCTAATATGGAGTCTCTCTCCAGCATCTCTTTACAGATTGTTATAATAATTTCTAAAAGGCTTATGATTGGTCAGTCTATGGGGTGGTTATGCTTCAGCCAATCAACAACTAAACTGATAATCTAAAATACGACAATACTACATTAACTAGAACATTTTCTTCAACTGTTTCTTTTCCTCTTCCGTCTCGTCTGTAGCCCCATTGTTCCATCTCCATCCAAACACGTCTCTCTTCATGAAGAAACTTTTACAATATAGACTTTACTTCCATCCTCGATGAAAAATCACATATTAGTAACATTCTCAAACAATAGAACATTCAACTTATGCCATGCTCGGTTAAAACTCGACCTTATAAGACATAATGCAGCAACCCAGTAGGGGTAGCTGTGGATACATCTACTAAAGCTCTAAATGCACTTTTATGTAAGCATTGAATTATGGAAAACAACCACAGCATTTAATTAGAGTTTTGCTCAGTTAGGAACAGAAAATGAACTGTGGCAATCATTCTTAAAAGTCATCCGTTTTACATGTTAATTCATCACACATTTAGTTACACCAAAACCATTATTAAACATATCAGAAAATTCTGCCTCTGACAATGCTGTCTCCAGCCCCCTGGTGTGTGTCTGAGGCCTTGCCTGGGCAAGGCAGGATTTCACAAGAAGGTGTGAGTCCCCTTTGAAGAAAGGTGACTTCAAAGACTAAAATGGGTATAAGAAGGGCACCCAAACTTACAAACTTTAGAAACACTTCTGGAATCAAGAGGAACCTCTGCCTGGAGAAGAGCTGATCGCTGAGGAACAAGTGCTGCCCTGCCTGTGACTGTGCTTTGTGGAGCTTTCCTGCAGTGCTGCTTCTGCCTGAGTAAGAGGGCAAAGACTGGACTTTGTGTGCCTTCCATCTTGAAGAAGAAATCTCCAAGGGCTTGATGTAGAGCTTGCCTCCTGTTGTTGAAGTCTCAGGGATAGCAAAGACTTCTTCCTGCCAGCACCTGGAGTCTCTGGAGAGACCCCTACTCTGCTCTGTGGTGCCCTTCCAGTTCCTGGGACCCTGAAAGGAGAGGCTGGCAGCCTAAGGACAAAAATACACGCACCGAGCACCGTGCGGAGAAAAGATCGACGCGAATCCGATCGCGGCTGAGAAAACGACACGACGCCGGCTCCGCAGCTGAGAAACGACGCCGCAGGAAACGCGACCGGAGAATCGACGCCCGGAGCAGGAGAAACGACGCGCAGCATCGCTGACGAAGGCTGAGAGATCGCAACCAGCGCCGCGGGACTTCGGACCGTCGCGTGGCTGGCTTTTTCGACGCGCCTCGCCGAGCCGAGCTGTTTTCGACGCATATACCCGTGCAGGGTTATTTTCGACGCACACCGCCCGTGCGGGGTTATTTTTGCCGCAAACCAGGTACATTTTCACACTAGCAGCGCTAGTGTGGTGTTACAACTACCTAAAGACTCTTTTTATTTTAAACCTTTAAAAAATCATAACTTGACTTGTGTATGTTGGATTTTTGTCGTTTTGGTCTTGTTTTGTCTAGATAAATATTTCCTATTTTTCTAAACTGGTGTTGTGTCATTTTGTAGTGTTTTCATTAAGTTACTGTGTGTGTTGGTACAAATACTTTACGCCCAGCACTCTGAGGTTAAGCCTACTGCTCTGCCAAGCTACCAAGGGGGTAAGCAGGGGTTAGCTGAGGGTGATTCTCTTTTATCCTAACTAGAGTGAGGGTCCTTGCTTGAACAGGGGGTAACCTGACTGTCAACCAAAGACCCCATTTCTAACATTGGTGACCAGCGGTCGGGATTGGACTTGTATTTGTACTTGACATACAGTAATTAAGTGTACACTACTGTTTTGATCTCAGACCACTACGTGACCACATACTACTTGTCTTGTGATTCTGCTTTTTGTTCTCTGATGTCCTCCTGGAAGTATTGATGATATTTTTGGACTTTGTTTTTTGGTTGTGAAGCCTTTGCAGAAATGGAAGTCAATTTCTGGCACCTATCTATGTATAAAAAGTGGCAGCTTAAAGCATTCTGCATGGAAAGGGGACTGGCTGTGAACAAGGAATCCAGAAGGGAGGATCTTGAGTCAGCCCTGCTTCAGGATGAATTGAAACGTTGTCAGGCAACACCACCAAATGAGTCTGAGGAGGATAACTACTCTGAGGAGGAGGATTACTCCAAAGAGGAGGGCAGTGGCCCTGAGGAGGGAACAGAAAGAGATGATAGGCTCCTAGCTCGAATCCGGAGTCTGGAAGAGTTTAAGAGGGCCGAGGAGAAGAGAGCCTTAGCCCTGGCAGAAAGGAGGAGGGACTTAGAGATTAAAAAAATGATTTATGCTTACGAGCTTAAATTGAAAGAGCTGGAAGTCATGAGGGCTGAGTCCAGCTGGAATGGTGGCAGCAACAATTGTATATCCAGTGATGCTGCAGAAGTACACATGCCCAGAGAGGTGGTGCCCTACTTGAAGGAGGGAGTTAACACACGCCAGGAGGTTCAGGGGTATGAGGTAGCTCCAGTGATGCACAGGGTCCCTGAGGTGGATTGGGGAACTGGCATGGGGAGTCATATTCCTACTGGTGGGAGGGACACTCTACTGACTCTAGTTGAGAGTGACAGGGAGAGGGGTTCCCCCCAGGTAGAAGTCCTGGTTATGGAGTGTGAAAACATCCCAGAAGAGTGTGGGTTGAGTGTCAGGGACAGTCAGGTACTGTCTCACCAGTCTCAGGAGGGTGATGTGGGGTGCTTTTTCAAAGCAGAGTCACTGGATGGTTGGGTGAAGGGTACTTTGGTTAATTCATGTGAGGGGCTGAGTGATGTAATTGCTGGAGAGCATATGTCTAGTCCTTATTTTCCAGAGCTATGCCAACACCAGGTGGAGTGTGAGTTCTCTGACCCCAGGGAGCTTACAATGGAGGCAGACTTCTGGGTGAGTACCAGAGAGTCTGAAGAGGCATTTGGGGGTGCTCCTGAGAGGAGTGGTCTAGGTAGTTCCCAACCAAGTGAGGTAGGGAAGGATTGTAGTGTCCCAGGTAGGTCCCAGTGTAGTGGGATGGGTGAGGGACCCCATGTCCAGTCTCAGAGGAGAGGGAATGGGGATGGGTTGAGGCCCAAGGTGCCCGAGATCCGGTCCCAGGTCCTGGAGGGTTCCCTGCGGGAACACCAGGAGGGGAGCCTAGCCTGTCCCATAGGGCCATCTGTTGAGGGAGACCCCACAGTGTCAGGAGAACTTGGGGGGGCGGCGGTAGCCAGCGTCCCACCAGTTCTGGTGTCTGGCAGTACCACTCCTAGTGAGGGGTTGCAGAAGTCCAGACAGAGGGTTGAGAGGGGGTTGCGGACCCCAGTGGAGAACCTGGAGGGTCAGGGGTCAGCTCTGAGTGCAGAGCCCCCCAGGAATGACCTTGATGAGACCATTTCTGGGCTGGGGGGAATCCAGACTCTGTCAGATGGGCAGAGGTCAGGAGACCTGCGCCAGCCAGACTCTTGTATGGCCCTTGGGGAAAGTGTTTCCCTTGTGGGGGGTAGGTGTGCCCCCCAGGAAGTCCTGGTGCACCAGGCAATGGTTCAACCGCAGGGTGGTGACTCTGGGTTGAATGATCAGGTTCAGGGGGTAAACTCTGACCTGATGGGGAGTACGTGTGCTCCCAAGGAAGTCCTGGTGTGCCAGGCAATGGTTCAACCGCAGGGTGGTGACTCTGGGTTGAATGATCAGGTTCAGGGGGTAAACTCTGACCTGATGGGGAGTACGTGTGCTCCCAAGGAAGTCCTGGTGTGCCAGGCAATGGTTCAACCGCAGGGTGGTGACTCTGGGTTGAATGATCAGGTTCAGGGGGTAAACTCTGACCTGATGGGGGGTAAGTGTGCTCCCAAGGAAGTCCTGGTGTGCCAGGCAGTGGTTCAACCGCAGGGTGGTGACCCTGGGTTGGATGACCAGGTTCAGAGGGTAAACTCTGACCTGGTAGGGGGTAGGTATGCCCCCCAGGAAGTCCTGGGTTGCCAGGCAGTGATCCAGTCTGTGGGTACAGACCCTGGATTGGGAGGCCAGGTTAAGGGTGTCCCCCCTGACCTGGAGGAAGGGGCTACTGCTAACAGTACCCCTACCATGTTGTCTTCTGGGGGGGCCGCTCCTAGTTGGGTGGTTCAGGACCCCAGAAGAGAGGGCAGGGGGAGGGAAGCCTCACCCCTGGCCCTGGTCCAACCTGAAGGTACAGACCCCAGGTTGGAGGATCAGTTGCAGGTTAACATCCCTGCACTGATGGAAGAATTGTGCAGGACTGCTTCTACAAGCACCCTGACAGTTTTGGACTCTGGGGGTGCCGCTTCTGCAGGGAGGGTACAGAGCACCAGAGGGGAGGACCAGGGTCAGGTTGTCATCCCTGACCTGGTGGAAGAGAGAGTGGTCAAAGGGTGCCAGGCACCTGGGGCTACCGCCCCCACTCTCCACAGTCACAGTGGTTAGAGAGGCCTGAGGTCGGGCTCTCATCCCTGACAGTTGTCTGGGGCCACTGTGGCTTGCTGTCCTGGTGGACAGAGTTGCCCCTGGGGGGGGGAGGACGAGAGTCACACCCCGGGGGTGGAGTGGGCAACACCACTGTGTTGGCCCTGGTGGTACTATCTGCCCATTGCAATACATCTGTGAGCAAAGTAAAGTTAGGTGTTGCACAGAGGGTGTCTGTAGATGTGGAGAAGGGTTCCCCATGGGTTAGCTTAGTGGGCCCTGAGAGTATGGACAGAGGGATCCAACTGGAGTCAGGAAGGCGTAGAACTGGAGCATGCCCCTGCTGTTGTGGGCCTGGGTCCCTGTTCTATCGCCCCAATCAGGGAAGTACATCAAGGTATTGATTGTTCTCCCCTGGCTTTAGGCTGGTAGGGGGTCGTGTTGGACTTTTGCTTTTGCAGGGTCATCCCCAGACTTTTTTGCCTCCTGCCTCCTATATTTTTCTGACATGTTGCTGTTGGCTTTTCAACTCTGAGCACTTTACCCCTGCTAATCAGTGCTAAAGTGCATATGCTCTCCTGTTTAAATTGTATGTAAGTGGTTTATCCATGATTGGCATATTTGATTTACTAGTAAGTCCCTAGTAAGGTGCACTAGAGGTGCCAGGGCCTGTAAATCAAATGCTACTAGTGGGCCTGCAGCACTGGTTGTGCCACCCACATAAGTAGCTCTGTAATCATGTCTCAGACCTGCCACTGCAGTGTCTGTATGTGTATTTTTACACTGTAAATTCGACTTGACAAGTGTACCCACTTGCCAGGCCTAAACCTTCCCTTTCCTTACATGTAAGGCACCCCTAAGGTATGCCCTAGGTAGCCCCAAGGGCAGGGTGCAGTGTATGGATAAGGTAGGACATATAGTAATGTGGTTTATATGTCCTGACAGTGAAATACTGCCAATTTCGTTTTCACTGTTGCAAGGTCTGTCTCTCTCTCATAGGATAATATGGGGGCTACCTTTAAATATGATTAAAGTGTAGATTCCCCTAGAGAAGAGATGGACAGGTGGAGTTTGGGATCCCTGAACTCACAATTTAAAAATGCATCTTTTAGTAAAGTTGATTTTGAGATTGTGAGTTTGGAAATGCCACTTTTAGAAAGTGAGCATTTTCTTGCTTAAACCATTCTGTGACTCTGCCCTGTTTGTGGATTCCCTGTCTGGGTCAGTTTGACAGTTGGGTTGTTTTTCACCTCACACCAGACAGTGACACAAAGGGAGCTGGGGTGTGATCTGCATTCCTGATTAGCCATCTCTGCTAGGAGGGAGGGGTGGAGTGGTCACTCTCCTCTGAAAGGACTGTGCCTGCCTCTGACAATGCTGTCTCCAGCCCCCTGGTGTGTGTCTGAGGCCTTGCCTGGGCAAGGCAGGATTTCACAAGAAGGTGTGAGTCCCCTTTGAAGAAAGGTGACTTCAAAGACTAAAATGGGTATAAGAAGGGCACCCAAACTTACAAACTTTAGAAACACTTCTGGAATCAAGAGGAACCTCTGCCTGGAGAAGAGCTGATCGCTGAGGAACAAGTGCTGCCCTGCCTGTGACTGTGCTTTGTGGAGCTTTCCTGCAGTGCTGCTTCTGCCTGAGTAAGAGGGCAAAGACTGGACTTTGTGTGCCTTCCATCTTGAAGAAGAAATCTCCAAGGGCTTGATGTAGAGCTTGCCTCCTGTTGTTGAAGTCTCAGGGATAGCAAAGACTTCTTCCTGCCAGCACCTGGAGTCTCTGGAGAGACCCCTACTCTGCTCTGTGGTGCCCTTCCAGTTCCTGGGACCCTGAAAGGAGAGGCTGGCAGCCTAAGGACAAAAATACACGCACCGAGCACCGTGCGGAGAAAAGATCGACGCGAATCCGATCGCGGCTGAGAAAACGACGCGACGCCGGCTCCGCAGCTGAGAAACGACGCCGCAGGAAACGCGACCGGAGAATCGACGCCCGGAGCAGGAGAAACGACGCGCAGCATCGCTGACGAAGGCTGAGAGATCGCAACCAGCGCCGCGGGACTTCGGACCGTCGCGTGGCTGGCTTTTTCGACGCGCCTCGCCGAGCCGAGCTGTTTTCGACGCATATACCCGTGCAGGGTTATTTTCGACGCACACCGCCCGTGCGGGGTTATTTTTGCCGCAAACCAGGTACATTTTCACACTAGCAGCGCTAGTGTGGTGTTACAACTACCTAAAGACTCTTTTTATTTTAAACCTTTAAAAAATCATAACTTGACTTGTGTATGTTGGATTTTTGTCGTTTTGGTCTTGTTTTGTCTAGATAAATATTTCCTATTTTTCTAAACTGGTGTTGTGTCATTTTGTAGTGTTTTCATTAAGTTACTGTGTGTGTTGGTACAAATACTTTACGCCCAGCACTCTGAGGTTAAGCCTACTGCTCTGCCAAGCTACCAAGGGGGTAAGCAGGGGTTAGCTGAGGGTGATTCTCTTTTATCCTAACTAGAGTGAGGGTCCTTGCTTGAACAGGGGGTAACCTGACTGTCAACCAAAGACCCCATTTCTAACACAGACCTAGAAATGTCATAAAAATATTACTAGACCTACAAGTCGAGTAACTTGAATAATCCACTCGACCTAAGTGTAATGTACTTGACCAGTAAACGGATATCAAATTGTGTGATCCTAGGCAAATATTTTATTTTACAGAGTCACCTTTTTCTTCATTCCCAAGTGTGAGTGCATCTTCAAATATGTGAGTTCAGCATTTCTGCTGTACAAACAAAATACTCTAGTTTGATTAAATAGACTAAACTTTTGCTCCATGTATAATGTGGGAACTATTTATGAGGGTGTTTGCATCACTCCTGCCCAATGCAACATGATACAAGAGTGACGCAAACCTTAAGACAGATTTGTGAAGCCACGCAAAGGCACTTTGCATGGTTCTGAGTGGCTCCACAAATCTGGAGTATAACAATACATTGCAAATTGTTTCATTGCGTTACTCTGCACTGGGAAGGTATAACATGGGTGTTCTCATGCATCTCTCATGGATTATGATGTATTCCCAGATTTACAAGAACTTGTAAACCTTGGGGGAGAGGGGACCAAAATCTTACACCTTCCCAGGTGATGCATATTAAGGAGAAATATCTCTATTTCTCCTCGTTTCTTCCTCTTTCTATGTGTTGGACTTTTTCCCTTATGGAGGGTCATCCCCAATCTTTTTGCCTCCTGGCTCCTATTTTTTCTGACCTGCTGTTGTTGGCTTTTGAACTTTGAGCACTTTACCACTACTAACCAGTGGTAAAGTGCATATGCTTTCTGTGTAAAGTGAATGGTTGATTGGTTTATCCATGATTGGCATATTTGATTTACTGTTAAGTCCCTAGTAGAGTGCACTAGAGGTGCCCAGGGCCTGTAAATCAAATGCTATTAGTGGGCCCGCAGCACTGGTTGTGCCACCCACAATAGTAGCCCTGTAATCATGTCTCAGACCTGTCACTGCAGTGTCTGTGTGTGCAGTTTCTAAATGCCAATTCGACTTGGCAAGTGTACCCACTTGCCGGGCCTAAACCTTCCCTTTTCTTACATGTAAGACACCCCTAAGGTAGGCCCTAGGTAGCCCTGTGGGCAGGGTGCAGTGTATGGTTAAAGTAGGACATATACCAATGTGTTTTTTATGTCCTAACAGTGAAATACTGCTAAATTCGGTTTTCACTGCTGCAAGGCCTATCCCTCTCATAGGTTAACATGGGGGTTGCCTTTAAAAATGATTTAAGCATAGGTTACCTTTGGGAGCAGATAGACATATGGAGTTTGGGGTCTTTGAGCTCACAATTTAAAAATAAATCTTTTAGTAAAGTTGGTTTTAAGATTGTGTGTTTGAAAATGCCACTTTTAGAAAGTGGGCATTTTCTTGCTTAAACCATTCTGTGACTCTGTCTGTTTGTGGATTCCCTGTCTGGGTCAGTTTGACAGTTGGGCTGTTTGCACCTCTCTCTAGACAGTGACACAAAGGGAGCTGGGGTGTAGTCTGCCTTTCCTGATGAGCCAACTGTGCTAGGAGGGAGGGAAGGAGTGGTCACTCACACCTGAAAGGGCTGTGCCTGCCCTCACACAATGCGGTCTCCAACCCCCTGGTGTGTGTCTAGGGCCTGGAATGGGTAAGGCAGGATTTCACAAACAAGATAGACTTTCCTTTGAAATAAGCCTACTTCAAAGGCCAAAATGGGTATAAGAAGGGCACCCAAAACCAAAGACTTTAGATCACTTCTGGACATCAAGAGGAACCTCTGCCTGGAGAAGAGCCGAAGAGCTGAGGAGAAGTGCTGCCCTGCCTGTGTCTGTGCTTTGTGCAGCTATCCTGCAGTTGCTTCTTCTGCCTGGTGAAAGGGGACAAAGACTGGACTTTGCTGTGCATTCCTACTTGTGAAGAAATCTCCAAGGGCTTGTCTCCTGTTGTTGAAGTCTCAGGGCCATCAAAGACTTCCCCTGCCAAACACCTGGGCTCTCTGCTGAGACTCCTGCCCTGCCAAGTGCTGCCCTATCTAGTTCCTGGGGCCTTCACAGGTGAAGCTGGCAGACCAAGCTTGAAAATCCACGCCCAGACCGCCGTGCAGGGAAATTTCCAACGCAGCCTCCGAGTGCGGCTGAAGAAATGAATCGCTGCCGGCTCCGCTGCTGAAATAGACGCAGCACTTGCAGTGCAGCTGGGAGATCACTGCAAGCCGCTGGAGAAACGACGCGCTGCATCGCTGACGGAGGCTGGTAACGTTGCAACCCACATAGTGCGGTTTTGCTATCACCGTGCAGCAGGATTTTCAGTGCAAACCTTGCTGGGTTTGGAAAAATGACCCAACACCTGCCCGGACCCGGGTGCTGCCCGGATCGACGCATCGCTCCCCTGAGGGGAGAAAAAACAACACCCGCTGACCCGACTGGAGAAGGAGAAACAACGCACGGTCTAGCTTTTGGGTGAGAAATAGACGCACTGCTTTCCTTTTTCGATGCAAACTCGTCAATGCGTGTTATTTTGGCGCTACCCAGGTACTCTTCAACGCTAACAGTGTTTTATCTGTTTACAAAAGGATTTGAGACTCTTTTTGCTTTTTAATTAATAACTTGACTTCTGTATGTTGGATTTTTTTTGTCGTTTTGGTCTTGTTTTGTTTAGATAAATATTTCCTATTTTTATAAACCTGTGTTGTGTCATATTGTAGTGTTTTCACTGAGTTACTGTGTGTGTGTGTGTTGGTACAAATACTTTACACCTAGCACTCTGAAGTTAAGCCTGCCTGCTCGTGCCAAGCTACCAAGGGGGTGAGCGGGAGTTAGCTGAGGGTGATTCTCCTTTACCCTGACTAGAGTGAGGGTCCTTGCTTGGACAGGGGGGTAACCTGACTGCCAACCAAAGACCCCATTTCTAACACTATGGGGGTTATTCTAACTTTGGAGGAGGTGTTAATCCATCCCAAAAGTGACGGAAAAGTGACGGATTTACCACCAGCCGTATTACGAGTCCATTATATCCTATGGAACTCGTAATACGGCTGGAGGTATATCCGTCACTTTACCGTCACTTTTGGGATGGATTAACACTCCTCCAAAGTTAGAATAACCCCCTATGTGTGCTGCATTATGAAGCACACACAGAAAGAGGAGTATGACTCCCAGGATTGTTTTTGTGCAGGAAAATTTCTCTTCCTAAACAAATTGTATGACAGGAATGCACTGTATTGCCTTAACCATGGTTCATTTCTGCCCTTTCCCTGTCACGCAGTGTAGTGGTGCAAGGTGACTTTCTGCACTGCGTGACTTCCTCATAAATGAGGCCCTCTTAGTTTACTAATAGCATTGCCATCAAGGCAGGGGCAGGAGCGTTTTCAAGTTTATGTTTAAATGCTCACATTTCATAAATATATTACTAAGGCATGATGTGGTAATTCACTGTTATTTACCGACAGTACATTTCCAAAAAATGGTAAGAAACCTTTCCACTTATTAGCAATAATATGTGACAATTGGGTTTCAGAAAGCATATTTATCATTTGCACATCACCAAGTAAAGTGTTTTGATTTGTTTTGATCCTATTGAAAGGTTTCTTTCCATCACTTAGAAGTACAAAAAATGGTGTTTCATAACTACTGAAAAATATTTTGAAATGTTTGTACAGTTGACTTATAAGCTATCTAACTGTATGTTAGGAAAAATCTGACACCCTACAGCCTCTCATTTCACACTCTTTATACAGCAGGTCAGACAGCTCACTTTGCAAAATCCTGGAATTCTGCAATCAGAGAAGGAAGGGTAATTGTAAGAAGACTAACTGACTTTTGACCCTTGTCTCTGAACACAGAGCAGATGTGTCAAGATAAAAACATGGTTTTAATGTGTTTATTTTTGCTCCTCCAATTTTCTGACTGAACAGAGCTCCTGTTCTTTGTCAACCTGGCAGAATCGGTGAGAAGGTCCTAAAAATATCTCAACCTGATAAAATATGACTTGCCATGGCGTGTGGGCAAGTAGATTTTTTGAGGCCTGATTTTAGGTCCCTACATCCACTATTTTCTAGGAATGGCAGTACCAGTGGCCATAAGTGATGCTGAATCTACTCCAGGTTTGGGCAGTAGTACATTGTTGACTGTTGTGGGCCCTTGGTTGCCTCAGTAACTTTAGAAGTGGAGTTTGTGACTAGCAATGGGAGTGAGTGCATGTTCCTCCCTAAACCTCTTTAACCCCTCCTTTCTCCTACTTATACCCCTCCCATTTAGCAGTAAGTAGTCCCCATTTTCCAGCCACTTCCTTTGTCCCTCCCACATTTACTACAAAAACGTTTGCATGCATGTGTGGAGACTCTGCTTTCAGGTGGTGATCTCCACACCAAAAATATAAAAGAGGTGGAGACTTCCAAAACTTAGGTTTGTGAACATCATTTTGTAGAACATGAGTAGTACTATTTCAGTACTACTAAGCATATTAGAAAACACAGTTTTGTGATTAGGGTATGATAGCTAAAGAAGAAATTTTAGTGGGGATAGTGGAAACAACTGTTAAGTACCAGTAGCCATTTTTGGTCTGGCCCTTGAGACAGTTTCAGCTCTCTCACAAGACTATAGATTTTCCTGGAAAAATCATACACATTCAAAGAGGGGGTTTTGTCAGCAGGCTTCGTACATTGGTATGTTAAACTGTCATTCACTTCTGCTTCCCCCCACCAGAGGATGCAGCAGTGGTTGCCAATATTTTGATGTAGCCCTCTGTGTGAAGAAATCAAATCTCATCAAGCCCCCCAGAACGACAAGCATTGTTTTTTTCAATTTCATGTTTTACAATTATTCCAGCTATGCATTGTTATTATCTTCTGTGTTATCCATTTTAAAAAGGCAATCAAATACATGATTGCTACATAGTCCCTGATTTAAAGTTCGGCAGACTAATTACTCTGTGACTTATGTGACAGATATCCTGTCCACCATATTACAAGTGCCATTGGATTGTAAAAGGGCGGATGGGATTGCCGTCACACTTGTGGCAGAGTAACCCATCGCTGAACATTAAGTCAGACCTAGACGGTGGGCAGCCTTGTCTCCCTGAAGTGTAAAATCAAAGGAAGTTATAGTCATGGCCAAATTATGTCTGCATCCAACTTCATAGTCTTTGATTCTTTAACGTTAGTAAGCCACTGGTCAAATCAAACTGTATGGGAACCCAACAATAGAAATGATTTATCCAACACAAAGGTACTTATTGCCCCCCCTTTCCAACGAAGTCTTACTGTACTGGCCAATTTAAAAGTATTCATATTCTTCATATGCCACAACCTAATATCAAAACTCTGCTAACTACTAAATCTGACCCACTTTTGATACATTTAATTGTGCTTTGTGAACCTTTTCTTTAATATTAGTGATAAATCTATATTTGGGTATATCACAAGTGTATCACACTTTGCCTAAGAACCGAGCATGTCAGAGATGAGTCAGGTGCAAGGTCCTCACAGCATCCTTGTTGAGCATTTCTTACAAATGAACCACTATGAAGATGACCTACGCTGGCAGGTGATATCAGTAATCTCCAGAAGAGAGTATCAACCAAAATATCAAGAAAGCAGAACTAAAGTGGATTCTTTACCTGGAAACTGTGAATTTGGGCCTAAACTGAATAGAGGACTGGACAATACTTCAATTAAAACTTCAGTGTCTATGAAACCTGTTAACTAACTGTAAAATGTACTACAACCCTTGGAGATATCCAATTGACAATTGTGTTGCTACCCTTTGTAATTACTTTCCGAACCTAGTTCTCCCACTTTGGTACTGGTATCTAATATGGGGTTAATGACTTCTTCCTACCAGTTTTCCTATTTTTTCATTCCCCTACATTTGCTTCATATATGATCATCTATAGGCATCTTATTCATGTTTGGGTTGTTTTCACATGGTAGTGGTTTCATGTATACAAATTGCCCTTTTTGTGTTACTGACATATAACATGCATCCATTGACTTCATCTCAAAAGTATTCCTTCATCCCTTTATATTTTTTTTCACATTACCAGATGGGTCAGCTGTACTTCTAGTTGGGTATGTTTCACATACAGGACTCACTAAATGACTTCCTCTTCAACACATAGATACATTCTGGCTGCAATTCATTTCATCATATTTGCCATACCTCTTCATGCCCCTCTAACATAGCCAACACTATTGAGTCCTACCTCATTTCTTCATGATAGAGCTAGTGCTTTAATTTATTATGGTTTTCTTGCTCTATAATGCCGTTGAGTGTCCCATTTCTCCTGAGATGCAGAGACGTGAGTACAAGTATACTTCTACTGCCAGCTCTCAAATGCTAATGCACATGTTGGAGCTGGATACTTTCCCTTCTCCTGAGCTGGACACTTGATTCTCGGCGGCCCATAATGAAACAGTTCAATAGCGCAGTCGCAGTTACTTATCTATAAATGTGCTTCCCATCTATGCTACTAGTTTGCCTCATAAGTATCTTAGGCTGTGATTTTTTTCCTTGCTATTCTCCTTACTGACCCACATTAATTTTAGCCGTTCCTCCTCAGATAATTAATATCTTTGTGTAGTATCACTTAGAACTTCTGCCAACTTACACTTACTTAACCAGGTATACCTTTTTGTGGGCTACCTGTTTTTCCTCTCATTCCCAGTACTATGCAAGCATATTATCAGAACTATGCTTCATTTGCAGATTGTTAACAGACCTTAAATCAGCTTCTCCTTAAAAATGAAGTCCTACACCTAACACCAGTTTGGAGTAAGTTCTTTTAAAGGTCTATAATACATTGTATATATCACATATAATGTATCTATATAAAATATATTTGTATATGAAGCAATGCCTAACTTTATTCCCCCTTTGCTGTTCTTCTCCTGCTCTTTCTTCTTGGGCTCTTGTTACATTGGAGTCCTGATGATGTCCCTGATATTACAAAAGATCAAAACGTCCTCACCTACTAAGTGGACCTGCTTTTTTATACATTTTTTATGCTTTGTGGGCCATCTTTATCATTAGTGATACACATATATTTATGTACACTATACCTTGCCTGAGCACCATGTTCTTGTCTGATGGTTAATATTTATTGATTTTTATTATGAATATGAAGAAATATTTTATGTAGAATACATGCCTCATCATTTTATATTAGGGACCACTTTTCCTTCTATACAGTCCAGCCAACAGCTCCTTCTATATCTATGCTGGCCATGCAGAGGTTCAACTAGAGGAGCTATTCACAATTCAGTGCCTGGTATTCCATGAATTCTAGTCAAATGACAGGCTATGTTTTCTGACAAAATTGCTGCTATTTCTTTTCATACAGAGATTGATGTTTACTTGTCTTCCTTGAAATAAATCAGAAAATGGCTGGGGCACATGGAACGTAAAAGGGAAGATTGTAGCATCTAATTTTTGTAACACGCAAGTAAATGTAAATAAACCGTACACATATTTCAGAATATATTAGCAGTTAGATATGTAAACATGAAGCAGATTTCATTGTAATTCTGAAGTGTGATAGCAACAACGATTTTAATAGGATCAAAACAAATCAAGGCACTTTTACTTGGTGATGCACAAATGATAAATATTCATCAATACACAATTTCTTTACATTATAGTTTATGTGCGATATAGTTTTATCAGTAAATCTGTATGTCTATACAAATGTACTACCCGTTTCAATGGAATATCTTCTATCTGTAAATGACAGTGCATTACTGCACAATGCTTTAGTAATATATTTTAATCAGTGTGCTCCAAAAATAAACCACCGGCTACATATTTCCTTGCCACTTTCCTGCTAAATACATTTGCTACACTTTGTGTAAAGCTAAGATTTTAAAAACTCCCCAAGACTTCAGTGATGTAACATTGATGTCAGCATTCCCGCTATGAAAAGTGTTCCAGTACCAATGGTGCAAAGGTGCTGTAGTAAGTCCAGTTTTAAAATAAACACTTGCAAGTATTCCCAAGCAAGACTCCATCTGAACCTTCCATTATTTCTGCTGCTATTTTGTTTACTTCACAAAGCCATTTCAACAAATAATGTGCTCACTGTATGTGGCCATACACAATCATTCCACTGTGTATGACTTTCAGTCATAAATTGAGAAACATGGATGTTGTCCAACGGCTAGAGCTGCTGACTCTGAACATAGGGAACTTGAGCACAGAAGATGTTTAATCCCCTCACTGCACTAAGTTCTTTACTGACAGTTAATGTTTATTGATTTGTATGACAAATCAATCAACGTAAACACATTTTATTTTGAATACATGGGTCATCTTTTTTTTATTAAGAACCACTGTTATTGCTATTCCATCCAGTCTGCAGCTTCTTATATATCTACGGAGGCCGTACAGAGGTTCAACTACAGGAGCTATTCACAAATATGTGCCCGATCCTCCCAGAACGCTAGGTGCAGAAAAGTTGTCAGCTCTCTAAGTAATCTCTTTGAGTTCTCTCAGCGTCTTGTCCTTGGCAGCACCTCACTTGAATCTCCTCATTTCCACAAAGCAGCAGACTATCAACACACTGGACCACACATCAGCTCAAGGCTTAGTCAGTTTGACTGTGCTCAGCTTTGGGCAGCAGGATCCTTTGGGCAGCATTATCTTTTGCTATCAAACTTGTTGGTTGCCTACGACCTTCTTCATGCAGACAATGGAGATACCACTCAGCATTCTTTCAGCTATATCCAGATTTCAGGCTATGCCATGGGGCTTAGCGCATCACTGGTGAAAGGACAGAGAACTGTTGAGAGAACATACCTTGAGTCTTCTCAGGGATCTAGGGTCCAGTACTGAATTCATAGATGGTAAGACAGAGAGGGAGAGAGGTGTTTGGTTGTCCTTCTAATTTACAGGCTTCTTGAAGGTCTTCAGGCTGTTAGTCAGGTTGCACTCTTTACACTGAGGGCATTGCAGGCTTCTTAGGAGCTTAAGTAGCTCCTGGCAGCCATGTAGAATCTGAACTCAGATAAAAGGAATTCTGAGAACCACATGGATATGGAAGGGAAGACAGGCCTGCTGGTAGCAAAGCAAAACTCACTTCTTCCCATCATAGAGAGATTAACTGCATTTTGTAACAAAAAGAAAAGTTAAAGAGTAGAGGCCATTGCCCTCCAAAATAGAAAACAAGTATTTAGAAATTGCTTGCCTAGGAAATGCCTACTTTTATGACCATGCCACCCCAGTTTGATATATGAACCTTCTGACATGGAAAGACAGTATGCGCTAAAGAAAGCTAAAGCAGTACTGCCATGGCCAGAATCAAAAAAGTGAACATCCATGCAACCCATGGATTATGCAATCTATGTCCTAGAGAAGGGGTCAAGGTATAGGGATCAGAATCAATCTACTGTCAAGTCAAGTCAAAAGTATCTTTATTCGGTCAAAGATATGACCATAAAAGCACAGAATTAAAAAGTACATTTTAAATAATCACACATACAATACATAGTATGAAATACATATTTAAAACAAAAAAGAAAAAATGATTCAGTAAGAATAAAAGTCCCTGTTACTCATCATCAATAAAATAATTCCCTAGATTATAGTTAACAGCGCACCGTTTCCATACCTTTATAGCAGCAAGACTATAGTTTCAACACAAATTTCACAGGAGGCAAGACTTTGTAGATATCCCAGTCCTTCTTTATAGGAAGTAAAGTGCTTGTGCAAAAGTATAGGGTGTGAAAAGGAACCTTGTAGATTGCGATAAAATTTGCAAAAAAAGTATAAAGTGTGCAGGGGTTTGTGGCGAGACTGTATCACATGGGCAGCATGGGAGGGATTGGAACCAACTACCTGCCTGAGGAAAGGGGACTAGAAAATTACCTGTATTTAGTCCTAATATAGACTGTCAGTCAGTCAAAATTTCTTTATACAGCGATTACCATAAAATCAAATTTAAAAACTATATATTTCATAAATAAGCTCAAAATCAGTGATTTAAAACACCCCCTCGCCTAAAAAGCCCAAAGCAACATCTTGCGACAATGCAATTTACAAGTTTATAGATATATTCAGTTGCTCATATTGTTTCCATATAGCAAGGGCAGATCTAATAAAGGTTAATATCTGGTGACTAGTTTCAATCGTCAATAGCTTTTGGGCATAGATCATTGCTGCCTTAAAATTTCTGATTTTCGCCAAACTGAGCAGGGGTAGAATAAAAGAGGACCTAGGGTCAGAGTGCAATGTGCAAATACGAAAAAATGGCAGGCACTCTGCTTTGAGTTGGCATCGCACAGGCAGGGTGGGAGAACTCTATGCCAAATATCCTGTGTGGGAAAAGCCAATCTGTGATGAATCAAACTGAATCTTAACAGTGTTAGAAGGGAACTGGATGTTGAACTCTCAAACCAGTATAAGTAGGTTCCATGACAATTGTATTTGAGATCAAGATATAGGGCTGTAGTGTTTTCAATTGCAAAGCACCCTATAGTCTACGAGATATGGTATACTCTCTGAAGAGCTGTTTGACGATCTCCTTTGCGTTGCTCAGCAGGGATTTAGGGTTTGTAAACATAAGGTCGAGCCCCATACTTCTGAATAACCTTTTGATGTATGAGAACCACAGGATCTTGTTCATGTGAGCCAGTTGTAGGCACGCAGATAGACAGTCTCGTACCAGAGTTGCCTCTGGACTGCTCCAGCATCTAATCCACAACAGGAGAGGGGAGGCTGCTACTGTTTCCTCTAAGTACTGCAGACCCACTTCCTTGTGGCATATTATGTTAGCAGCACTCTTGGGCACCCGAACAATCTGTGAACAAATTTATTTTTCATACACTGCAGGGAACCAGCATTAACGTAGCCCCATAGCTCCCCCATACACACCGGCAGATATACATTTTGATTTATATAGGGTCACCGTCTGGGGGGCATGCTTATGACCTAATTTCCGGGTGAAACAAAAATCACCTCACTGTTCCCTTCCATTTGCTGGGCCTTGACCTTCAGGTGACAGGCCAATGATAAGGAAGAGCTTAAATGCATGCCCAGATAACAACATTCCTTAACCTTATTGAGGATGGAAACACCCATACGAAATTGTTTGGACTTTGTATTCCAGGGTCTGCTCGTCATTATGTAAGATTTCTTAAAATGTACTTTCAAGTCCAGGTCCTGCATAAAGGAAAAAGTAAGATCTAACAGGCCTTAAAGGCCATTTGCAGTGCGTGAAATTAGTACTGCATCATCTGCATATAATAAGACGGGGAGGTTTCTCTGGCCCATCTTGGGAAGATCCTTCCCTGACCTAAGTAAGCAACCATGAAGCCCATTGATGTAGAGCAAAATTAACAGAGGGGCTAGGATGCATTCCTGCCTCACGCCACGCCTAGAGGGTATTAGGCGTGTTTTCTCTATTAGGGCCATATCGTACTGCTACACTAAGGTCTGAATGGAAGCGGATAATTAAGTTCAGCAGATTTGGATCAATGCCCATGGCTTCCATTTTTAACCACGACTTCTCTCTGTTCGCCATATCAAAGGCAATAGAGAGGTCAATGAAAGCCATGTGAATGGCGCCCTTTTTTGCTATTACATATTTGCTGAGTTAAAGCTGCAAGTTTAGCACCTGGTCGATAGTACTTAGGCCCTGCCTAAAACCAAACTGGATTGGAGACAGAATATTTCCCTCCATTGTCCACTCCTCCAATCACGAGAGGATTACTCTCCCTAAAATTTTGGCTGTAAAGTCTATAAGGGAGATGGGTCTATAGCAAGTTGAGTCATGCCTATTACCTTTCTTAAAAATAGGGATGACTATAGCCTGTTTCTAGGAAGAGGGATGTGACTTTCAACTACACTTCTCAAGACATTTGTAAAAAGGGGGCCCCATAAATGTGGCAGTGATTTAAAAAGGTCTGCTGGGACCCCATCCGGCCCAGGTGCTTTACCCACCCTAGTGCGATTTACTGCTGTGAGGGCCTTCTGCAGATCAATGGGAGGGTCTAGTAGGATTGGGTAGGGGCATAATAAGTTTGTGGTTCCCACATCTGCATAAGATTGTTTGTTATCCACCCGTAAGACTCTTTCATAATGGCTTACCCGTGAGTCTTCTGTGATCAGGCAGGTGTCTGATTTGGAGCCATACTCTGAGAAGTAAGATTGGTTGATCACCCCCCAGAACGTAGTAGAATCATTCATCTGGGTAGCTACCTATCATCCCACGCTTTGGATTTAATTTCAGCTTTCTTCTCTTTAAGTGTAGCCTTGTACTGGCTCCTGGCCATTTTAACTAGTTTGCGCGAGCGCGGGACAGCTTTAAGAGCTTTCTTTAAGTTTAGGTGGGCAGACGTGCATGCAGAATTAAACCAGTGGTGTGCACTGAGTTGTTTTTATCCTGTCCGTGCTTAAGGCGGTGGATATATAGCCACATACCTGCTTGTATTCCTGGACAATATGCTTGTGCATTGCGTTGAATGATAAGCAAGTATGTATGGAAACTAGCTTCTCTTTAATGATTTTGTGGTTAAGCACTGTTTTCAGCCACCTTATCCCATTAAATGCACATACCCATGTTTCTACAAAAAAAAAAACTCCCTTCCCTTTCCTTTCTGCCTGATTTAGTGAAATAGGCAAGGGAAATGCAAAGGGGGTTGTGATCGCTGGTACAGTGAGGAACCTATATCCTCATAGTTAATAAGAATAAAGTCTATATGACTCCCTTTAGAGTTTCCTGTAAATGTTGGAATGCCATAAATATTCTGAGGTATCGCCTCCCTGGCAAATGAGAAATCTTATTTGCTGACGAAAATGTTTAACGTCTCTCCTGCTTCTGAGTGCCTGAAGTGAAATGCAGTTTCTCTGCCCTCCTTCAGGGACCCACAGCGGTTAGAATCGCCCTCTGAGCATAGGGGCATGTTAAAGTCAACTACCCAAAGCAGTGTAACTTCATTACGTTGGAGCCAAACAGAGGAATCAAGGAAGTCAATTTCATCTTCAACATGTTCCTTTAAGGAACCGCATGCGTGGGGCATGATTGTAGAAATTCATTGTAAGAATGGCTTTCCTCCCTACCCCCTGTACCAACATGATCATAAAGTGGGGGGATGCCTATAGTAATGTTGCTCTAGATTTAGCCAGGCAAAGGGAGACAAGGACAGCAAGGTCCACTAGCCCTGCCTGCAATCAATGGTATCGCATGTTGGTGTAGAGTAAGGAAGCCATCCAGGTAGAACGGATCAACTGACCAGGTCTCCTGGAGACAAATTATGCTGTATGAGGACACAAATTTTATCCACTCTGGGTTTTTGAGTTTAGACCAGACTCCAGCAATGTTCCAACTAATCAAAGATAAGGGGGGCCGGCTTTCGTCATCCTCTCGAACTTCAAGCCAGGGTGGGGAGGGACAGGTTCCTGTGCTAGGAGGCCCAGGGGGTTCTCCTTCCTGGTGCTCCCCAAGCCACGAGAGACTCCGGCTTCAGTTGGGGGTTTCCTCATCAGTCAATCCACACCATTCAGGGAATTTAGTGGCTCAAAATCATTTGCGATCGAGACCCATGACTGGGATTGGAGGGCTGGCAATACAGTTGGGCAGGCAGTAACTGAGACAGATGGTTCATAAAAATGCCACAGCGTGCGGGCTCTATTCCTACCCCTATTTCCTTCCCTACACTCCAGGGACTCCAACAGGCCCCTCACCACCTGGGGGTCTCTGAAGTTTATCACACTATAATCCCCCTTTGCAGAATTTGTTGAGTGGCCTATCCATTTCACTCTTTGTGCTAAGATGATTATGTGGTTTAAATCCACTGGGAAGTTTGTTTTCGCCCTTAACCAATGAGCAGACTTTCTCATAAAGCCTTTTGTGCCCTCCTTGTTTCCCCGGTAAGAGGGGGCAAAGTTTCCAATACCCGAACATATGGGGCACAATCTGGAGGTTTGTGCAGACCACCCTCTGGGATAACTGTGGGGGGTTTGGGCACCCAGATGAGGCCCCTATACTTGAAGTACAAACTTGCTCAGGATGACGATGGCCTTGTTGGGTATGTGTTATAAGGGGACTCTGAGGCCTCAGGACTGGGTTAAATGAAGCAATTCTGGTCCCCTCTGTAGATTCAGTACTAAGGGTTTCCCTTGGGGCGGGTGGCTCTGGTTTAATTGATTCAGTTACCAAATTTATCACATTTGCTTGAAAAAGGGCCATCTTCTCTGCGATCACCTTGGTGAGTTTCACCTGTAAGGATGTACAAATGAGTCAATTTGTGATGAGCTCACCCACAACATCATTAGCCCTTTGGTGCTTCCTTGTCCTTTCTTCATTCCCTTGTGTACCCTGCCGTTCCTTGGGATGCATGTTTGAGCCTTTCTTCCCCAGAGTGGTCAATGGCTTTTTAGGTTCTGCCTTTTTCTTTTTTGAAGGGGGGGAACACACCAGGGAAGAGTCTATGATTGGAACATCTGGTAGACTTTCCAATAGCCTGGGGAGGAGTGCTAACCAGGGGTTTACTCGAGCAGTGCTCCTTTAGCGGTGGTTTTACTGGGTTCCAGGTGGGAGCTCTGGGACAGATTCTGCACTGCCCCAATCTTGGATTCGACTTGCTCTAACTCTGACTCACTAACCCCCATAACAGAGGACAAATAGTTTGAAATCGAAGTTTGGGCCAGTGAGTTGATCCATTTTTTCCACTGAAATTGCTACTTTTCCTTTTCCCCATTTACAGATCGATTGCTGACATGCCTGTATGCCCCTTGAACAACCTATATAGGAGTAAAGGTTGGGCGATGGCAGCCTGGAAGTACTACTACCCTATGTAGCCAGAAGTATGGGGTGTGGCCCAGCCCAGCCTCCTTTGGGCTCCGACAGGGGACGGGTGCTGCAGTGTGCTTCCTCGCACTCGTTGGTGTGGCAAATGGGGGCAGCCGTGACAGAAAATGGCCGCCTCCTGGGGCCAAAGAGCAGTCTGGGATATGTAGTCTCCCTTGCAAAGATAGTGTGTCCTGTGCTGCGGTGAGCTTCCTAACGCTTTATAGAGTTCGCTGGTGTGGAAAGTGGGGACAGCGGTGATGGGAAATGGCCGCCTCCTGAGGCCAAAGAGCAGTCTGGGATATGTAGTCCCCCTCGCAAAGATAGCACGTCCCGCACTGTGGTGTGCTTCCTAGCACTTTCTAGCGCTCATTGGTGTGGCAAGCGGGGGCAGCTGTGATAGAAAATGCCTGCCTTCACGGCCAAAGTGCAGTATGGGATATGTAGTCCCCCCACAAAGATAGCGCCAATCAATCTACTGATTCAATTGGCAATAGAGAGCTTGAAGACGCAGGATGTGACAACAAAATATAAATAGTTCAGGAAATATGAGGGATAGAAAAAGAAACCCCAAATGTTTAAGAATCTATGCCAAGAGAGCCAAGGAATTTCAATATTAATGGCTCTGTGTGATATATGGTCGTATAAGCTAGCATGAATGTGGGAAAATTGTTTGTGTTACACTCCCCTCTTACAAGTCCAGAAAAAAAGCAATTTAGAGCATGGACTTTTGGAAGAGAAATTAAAACCACAGCAATGCCCATGATGAGGAAACAAAAATAAAATGTGTATAGGTGTAGATTACATGCTGACACAGTGCCCCTCTCCTCAACTCCAAGAGTATCTCTGCAGGTTACCCTTTGTCCCTGTTGACCCCTAGAAGAGTGCAAAACAGCAGTTTCTGCTTTGAGACATTTGCTGTCCCGGCATATTGCTTGCCATATATCAATGTACAAGGCTAAACTGCTAAGCATTTTACTTACTATTGTGTTTTAGGAAGCTGAAACAGTTTCTAATTGCAGGAAGCCTTGCTTAAATTATGTCGCACACCTGCTAAGCTGTAAAGCATTTTGTTTGAACAGGCCCCCTCTTAAGGGCAATCAGATGAACTCTGATTATGGAAATTTGTATGTATACTGTCTGTGTTTTCAGTCACCAGAGGAGTCTAGTGGCTGATGCTCTCCATCGGTCAACACACTTCCTTGACAAGTGTAAATAAATGTGTATTCTGTTATTACCGGAGTAAAGTGTTTTTCTTCTACAGACTAATCTGCTATTTAGATCAATTGGAGCCAAACTATTTGAGATCATTATATTACACCAATGTTTTTAGGTCGAGCATTGCAGCGCGCAAGTGCCGCTTTTCCAACATGTTGGTATGTATCTGGGCTTTTAACAACGCCCACCTCACGCCCATCACTACCACTCGTTCATGGGCTTGCCCTTCAAAAAATCCTTTGATGACATTGGTAAATGGTTTACCTGTGTCCCTCCTTTGGGAGGTTTTGTTACCTCCTTAGCCATTGGCCCTGTTACATGGCTAATTGCACTTTTGCCAATAAATTTTACTGCGAGCGAACTTTTTTTCTTTTTGTGTGTCTCTTCACGCTGATGCTCATGGCGGCCATGGCATTGTGAACTGGCTCCCGTACGTGAAACTGTTTAACTTTTAATTTTCAATCTATGTGGAAAGAAAAGTTGTTTTAGGAGTTTACAACGCTAATAGCTCTAACTCGAGAAGATGCGAGACCCACTACATTGCAAATGCTTGTTTTCTCTGTAGTCACATTCATGTTGTCAAAAGGTTCCATTTAAATCATTACATCCCTTTAAGCACAATTTGTATTGGTTGAAAAAGGGAAAGATCTCCTCTGCCACTATGACTCCCTTTCACTGTTATTCAAGGAAGGTCCACTTGCATATGTGATATCTGGGGCCAGGGAGGAATTTACTTGACTGCTGTTGAGGTCAACCAGACCCGTATAATAATCATTATTTAAAGGTTAAAATGTCCAACAATTGCTCTAGTTTATTTTTTATTAGGTTGTAAAATAGACTACCCAGAATTAATTTCATTGTACATGGGGGACCAGCCACAATTATCAGCGCTGTGGTAATCAGACATGCGCATGGTAGTGTCCATCCCTTCAAGATCTCTAGGCATATGTATAGACCTAACTGAGTCACTTTATAGGCATCACTTTAACATTAACTTCTAAGGCTGCCCTTACTGGCCTACGTTTATAATGCAAGGTGAACTCGTCTTGGTAGGATTGTGTAGTATTTCTCTGCTGCCGGAAAAGTAATATCTAGAAAATGAAAAGACAAAATCCCCCTGACTACCAGGACAGGAATCTTAAAATCAGGGTGGTCGCTGTGGTGAAAGATGTTATTATGTTAGGATGGACCAGCTAGTAAAATGGATAAGATCTGGGGCTCACTCTAATATGAAATAATTGGTGAATGATGAGAATTAAGGACTAAGCAGAACTCTGGGCAATGTGTATTATTGTAAAGGTTGGTAAATAGCACAGCACTCTTTGAATATTGAACACAAGCAATTTATGCATGCTTTATGTAAATACTTTATTTGTTTATGCCAATATACACTTAAAATGATGGCTAGGTAAACCTTAATGAAATTTGAAAGGTGAAGACCAATAGATAATAATGCAGGGCATTTTGAACTCAAATCTATAAAAAATCATATTCTGCGTAGACAATTTAAATACTGGTTGATGTCATTCAGGCCCATAATTATACTTTTTGACACAAAACTGCGTTGGCACAGTTTTGTGTCAAAAAGTATATTGCTGGCTTGCGCCATTCCAGGACGCCAGCCTGGCGCCAAATTTATGGATTGGCACAATCCGGCACAAAGGGTGGGCTAATGTCATGGAAAATTATGTTAGCCGGGTGGGGGTGGGGGTATGGGGGAAGGGGGTTTTGCACCAAAAAATGATGTTAGGCTGGTTTGAGGCAAAAAAATGCCTCTAACCAGCCTAGCGTCATTCCTGACGCAAAACCACCCATACCACATGACTCCTGTCTTATAAAAGACAGGAGTCATGCCCACCACCCTAATGGCCAGCACAGATGACAATGGCCATTGCACCCAGTGTCATGTAGGGGGGGAGCATTTCAGGGCCCCCAGTGGCACTTTAAACAACTTTAAAAAATACTTACCTCTATTTACCCTGCTTACCTGGAATGGGGTCCCCCATCCTTCAGTGTCCCCCTGGTGGAGGTGGGGGTGTTGCTGGGGATTGGGAGGGCACTTGTGGACCGATTCCATGGTGTCTGACAATGGAAATGACTCCACAGGTCCCCTAACGCCTACCCTGACCCAGGTGATAAATAATGGAGCTAAGCAGGCCTAGCGCCATTATTTAGGCCCGCCTTTCCCCGTGCACCATTTTTGCACTGGAGGATAAATAAGGCGCTAGGGCCTTAGAGTCATTTTTTGGATTGGAACGCCCTGATGCAAAGTGGTTTCACGCATCCAGAAATGACTTAAACTCCAATATACGGGTCTAGGGTCAAAATATAAATATGGAGTTAAGTTTGCGCTGAATAGCGTAAAAAAATGAAGTTATTTCAGCACAAACTGAGTATAAATATGGGCCTAAATGTTTTAAAATGTGGCACTTTGAATCCATGAATGATACATCGAAGGGATCCATATTTCAAATAATGTTACTGTCTCATAAAGCCATTTAAACAGTGTGACTTATGTAGTGCAAATTTATTTTGTATTGTACTGTAATATCTATTGGCTCTAAAGCATATATGAGTGTTGGCCTCAAACTGAATGACTCAATTACATTTTTTTTAAATACGACTGTTATGCAGCTTCATTCCAAGCCTCTTCCCTCTCGTATATCCCCATCAATAGGTTTGCACCAAGAAGGGAACCTCAACTCCCTCACAGTCCCACATATCTTTTAAAAAAGGTTATACAAGAAATAATTGTTTTTTAAATCAAAGGCTGCAAGCTTCGAGAGTATTCTCAAATATTTATATTAACTCATTGACCTCGCAGGAAGAAAATATTCCTTAGCCCCAAATCCTGTTTTATGCATTTATAAAGGCTCTTTCAAACCAATGTTACAAGGCTTTCAGAAAAGGCACAAAGGTTATTGCATATTCTTGCAAGAAAGCGCTGTGACAGTTATTAAGAGATAAAGTAGTACCCAAAGGAGAGTTAATATTGTCAGCATATTCAGAGATGTGGTCTGTAGGAGACCCAATCCAATGTAATTGGTCTACGTGGCGGAAACTTCTACTCTCTGTGGATATTGTTCAAAACGTATATATCCGGAATGCATGAAATTCTCAGCTAACATGCTATTTCCCTTCTCTGAAGAATGGTTTGCAGTTCAAAGTGTCATTGCAACGTTTTCTCAATATTTGTGCAATGATAGATTTTAATATCATTAAGCTTTCTCAATGCCTCCTAGATAGAATCTGAAAAATCCACATTACCGCTTTTCTGCATTTATTAAAATAACTGATTGAACATTTTACAATTGGTACAGTGTTTGCTTGTATTGTTAATTTAGATGTGAAACCTTGTGTAACACATAAAATGAATCAAATTTGAATCAATGTATGAAAACCTTCACCCATCACAACTGTGGGGTAAACACTGTGGATGTATTGAGGATATCCTATAATAACTCATATATGTAGATTTGCATGAGGCCTGCTATATCTTCAGTTTCAGCAGTCTGATTGTCTTTGATGTTTATATTTAAGTCCTTGATTTTTTAATTATGCACTTAGATGATGGATTTTTGAACTCTTGAGTCCTCGGTGTGTGGGAGTCATTTTCAAAACATATTTTAGCTTTGCTTTTTTGATAAATGTGAATATGTCCATATGTAGCTCAAGGAGAATGCATTTTTTTCAAATTAGTGTTGAAACTTCTATATCTGCTAAATGTCTGTTTGAAAGGTTGAAAACAAATTAGTTATGATTCTGGAGTTTATTTTACCTCGGATTTGTAGTGTATTCAATAATTGTTCAATCTTCTTCTTTGTAACCTTGTTGACCTCGTTTGTCCTTATTCTTCAATCTCTGAATCCACTTGCGTTTTTGTTGTTATTATTTTGCTTCTCTGTAGTGTTTTTGTTCCTGGCAGTCTAATTCATTTCAGTGCTTCTAAAAATAAACGTTCCTTTGTGCATTGAAACCGCTTCTTTGTTTTACTTTCCTCACATGACTGTTTCACAATCACTACTTTTGCATACTTTACATTCTTGTATGTGTTGTTCCATTAAATCTAATCTTCTGCTAACCGAAGTTGAATGGTAAGATCATTTTATATATCTATGAGTAGGTTTTTACCCTTTCTGTTATTATTACCGTCTTCGGACACTTAGGACCAGATGTATCAAGTATTTTTGCCATCACAAAAATGCATTTTGGTATGTAACAAGTCCAATTTGCGATTCAGTAACGTGTAACCGAATCGCAAATTGGATTTGAGACTACATCCCTTTTTGGTATTAGGAAGGGATGTGTCCAGGGCGTCCCTTCCTAATACCGAATCTCAGAGATATGTATGATTGTTTTGTGGCCGCGAATGTGGTCGCAAAACAATTGCAGTTAACACAAATGTCAAATTGGTGGTAAGCCATTGCATGCAAAATCCTTTTTTAGAAGCAGGCAGTGGTCCTGCCTGCTCTTAAAAAATTTAAAGAAAACTTTCCAATTTTCTTTTTTAAATGCACCCTGTTTTCCTTTAAGGAAAACGGGCTGCATTTAAAAGAAAGATTGCTTTATTTAAAGCAGTCACAGACATGGTGGTCTGCTGAGCCCAGCAGGCCACTATTCCTGTGATTGTAGCCATTCGCAATTTGTGAGCCCTTGCCAATCGCTATATTAAACTCCTGGATTTTCATACATTCCAATAGTGATTACTTAATTATGATTCACAAAAAATCACAATGTGGTAGTCGCTATTGGAAAAAATGATACATCTGGCCCTTAGAGACATTCGATCACAGCAACTATGTCACTTCCCACAGGCTCCCTTGAGTCTTAAGTCATTTGGCCTTACTTAGAGTTTGATGGATGGAGCGCTGCATAAAAGTATAGAAGATATCCCATCAGCTCTATAACTGGTGCACTTGTAATGAGATGGACAGGACCTACGTGGTATCCTGTCTACCATATTTTAAAGAGGCCCCATTGTTACAAAGGCAAAAAGGTTGCATGCTAAGCATTGCATTATCCTGGCTGGGCCGGTTCAGCCTTTCATCCTTCTGAGGTTGATAAAGTGCATACCAGAAAGTTAGGTGAGCATTGCACTAGTCATTTTAAAATCACAGATGTATGGCCAGGCAACTAGCTGTTAATTTTGTAGACCGATTTATTCAATAAATAAAATTAGAGTAATTTAAGAAAATTGATATCAGAATTTCAAACCTTATTCCTCTGTTTCCTTCTCAAAGAGACATATCTAAAGCAGATTTTATTTAGTCCACCTAAACAAAGTATTGTGTTATACAAATGAGTTTCCATGTTTGCTACAGAGCTTGGTTGTTTACAGTCTTAGGGGGTCATTACGACCCTGGCGGTCAGAGACCGCCAGGGTAATGTGGCGTCCGTACCGCCAACAGGCTGGCGGTACGGAGACCCGTAGTACGACCGCGGCGGTAGCGCCGCGGTCGCACTGCCGGGGCCGGCGGTTTCCCGCCGTTTTAGCCCCGGCGGTGATAGCCCTGGGGATTATGACCCCCCTACCGCCAGCCTGTTTCTGGCGGTTAGCACCGCCAGGAAGAGGCTGGCGGTAAGGGGTGTCCTGGGACCCCTGGGGGCCCCTGCACTGCCCATGCCATTGGCATGGGCAGTGCAGGGGCCCCCTAACAGGGCCCGGGCAGCTTTTCACTGTCTGCATAGCAGACAGTGAAAAGCGCGACGGGTGCTACTGCACCCGTCGCACGGCCGCAACACCGCAGGCTCCATTAGGAGCCGGCTCCTATGTTGCGTCCTCATCCCCGCTGGGCCGGCGGGCGTAAACTTGGTTTGCGCCCGCCGGCCCAGCGGGGATGTCGTAATGGGGTCCGCGGGAGTGCGGCCGCATTGGCCGCCGCACGGCGGTTACCGCTTGGCGGGCGGAGGTAGCCGCCCGCCAAGCTTGTAATGACCCCCTTAATTTTCTTCCTGTGCAAAATATCACAACTCTTTGCTTCTTTGTCCCACTTTTATCACATGACTCATTCACAATCACTACTTTTGAATATTTTATATTCTTGTACTTGTTTTTCCATTAAACCTAACCTTCAGCAGTCTGAAGGTTGAATAGGCTATCTATGAATAGGCTTATACCCATTCTATTATTAAATCTTCCCTACCATATTTAAATTTATGTTTTTATGCTAATCGGCATGAAGTTGATTAATTTACTCCACAATAATATCCTCATTTTTCTCAACTAGTTCATCAGATTTATGAATCAAAATTTCTATTGTCATCTCTACTATGTATTTTTTTTTTTTTCATACATTCTCCTCCCTGCTCTACTAGTGTTTCATTAAGTATAAAGAATGAGAAATCCCAAATCTTAATCTTTTGTCTTCTAAATATCTTATCATATCAAAGTGGCTGTTCTCAGCTTTTGGTGGATTTCTTCATAGATAGCGTCTGAAGCTTGATAAATAAATCTTTCAGGCTTTCACTTTGACCAAGTCCATTGGGTTTTCAAAATAGATCAATAGTGTGTCTTTTAGGTTTCTGCTTGTAAGCTGCTATAGTAGTTAAAAATGCTGCCCTTAACATACACTTATAAATACATACACATATAACTTGCTTATCCATTTAACTCACAAAAAATGAGCATTGGCTAACAATTATTGTTTGAGAATGAGTAAAAAGCGAGTTAAATTTTATGTTATTTTGATTTCAATCATGAATAATGACTAAAGTTGAAATATTTGATGGGGTATATGTCATAGGATTACATCGAATATTATCCCTCTCACAACTAGAATTTAACACCAGAGTTTATATCTAGTTTTATAACTGACTGCCTAATTTACATGACTGATAACATTTAATTTACTGTGTTTTCTTCTTTTACAGATAAATCAGTTTTATTCAAAATAGTTTTTATCTTACTTTACAGTGTTATTGCATTTTATAACTAATGTAATAAAATTATTTGCAGCAATTCGATTTAGATGTATGAGATGATTTACTAAGAGAATATATATTTAAAAGAGAAGATGCATATTTGGGTAACATTGGTGTGATTATGGTTTCAGTATTCAAAATAAAATGACAGTAGTGGAAACTGGGCACATGATTGATAGTGACATTATTACATTTCTTTCAGCCTTGAGAAAGTGCTAGATAATAAAAAGACGTGTTTAATTTGGGACGCAATCTGTGGTTTAGACCAGTGTGTCCATTAGGAATGGGCTTCATATCATACACTCACAAGTCACAAAACAATGAGATGACAAGTCTAAGAATATGTACAACTACATACATTTCTAAATAGTGACATGCAGGCTTAAAACCAACGAAAGGAATGTACATTATAAGGACAATGGGAATTAAAGTCTTCCTCTCCACCATAGATGAGGGCTACCTAGTACTGATACACTTCTAATTGTTATACAATTGTAGTAAAGAGTGATAGGAATCTCAGGATCTCCCCTGCAGTCAACCAGTCATCCATTAACCTTATATATCTTTCCAAAGAGTGACACATGACTATATAACATCATTGACAATTTATATATGCTAATCAGGCTCAAATCTTTTTCTAACTAAGGAGTTCACCTGGTAGTTGAACAACCTATACATGAACCATATCAGCCACTCTGTGAAGGAAAGTTAATGATGCCTCTTGTGCCCCACTCAAAAAGTAAAGACCTTGAGCCATACGTGCAAAGCATTTTTGCAGACAGAAACTGCCTGGTCAGCCCATTTCTGACTACAAAAATGCTTTTAAATATGTACAAAACATAAATTGTGATTCAGTAACAGGTTACAGAATCACAATTTGTGATTGTGATACGGTATTTGGAAGGGGGCTGTTTGGGGTGTAATTTCCAAATACAGAACCTGAATGGGATGTATGAATATGTTGTGGCTAAATTATGGTTGCAAAACATTCGTATTTTACTGACTCCTTGAAGGAGGTGGTAACCCATTCACAAATGGGAAGGGATACGCAAGGGGCCCTTTCTCCTTTGAGAATGGAAAACTAATATTTATTTAGACCTGGTGGTGGCACCACAGACCACTGCCTTCTAATAAAAAATAAAACTTCAAAGTTTCCCTTTTTTTAAAAACAACACAGCCCATTTTCCTGTAAAGAAAAAGGAGTGTGTTAAAAAAAGATTGCTTTATTTAAAAGCAATCACAGACATTGTGGTCTGCTGACCACAGCAGGCCACCATACCGGTGATGACTGCAATTCCTAATGGGTTACAAATTGTGAGCTACCTCATTAATATTCATGAGATATGTCTATTTGTGACCCACTAAGAATCACAAATGAAACTCAAAAGAGTTTCATACATTTTAAATAGCAATTTCCTCATTGTGATTCTCAGGAAATCGCAATTAGAAATCATTATTTCAAATCTTCTTACATGTAGACCTTTGTGAATATCATTTGGTTCAGCTTTGCCTTTTTTCCCCAGGTAAGTGCTGTTGTCAATTGAACAAGTGCTCAACATTCATACTCAACACAATAAATGAAGAATTTTGAGACAAGTTTCAAGTGTTAGCCTTGAAGAACCTCAGACTTCAAGAACATCAGGTTAAGACATATCTTCACAATTTGCCAGTCAAAATATAAGTGAATCTAAATATAGAGATGGGGCCAAATGTACAAAATGTTTTCCCAGTAGCAAACTGACTGATTCATAGAATTGGGCAGTTTGCGACAGAAAAATGCTTTTTCTAATGTACAAAATGCAAAATGTCATTTTGTAACTTGTTGCCAAATTGCATTTTGTATTTGCGATTCATTGTTTGGAAGGGGCAAGCTTAGGGCGTCCCTTCCAAATATCAAATTAGTATGGTACATATTACTGTTTGCGACTGAATTCCAGTCACAAAACAGTAATAATTTACCACCAGTTTAAAACTGGTGGTAGCTAATTTGCAAAGTAGAAAGGATCCCCAAAAGACCCATATCCCTTTCAGAATGCAGATAATTATATATTTTTTGAGGACTGTCAACTCTTAAAAAACGGAAACTTCAAAGTTTCATTTTTTTCTAAACGCATACCGTTTTTCTTTAAGGAAAATGGGCTGCATAAAAAAAAAATATTGCTTTATTAAAAAGCAATCACAGACACTGTGGTCTGCTCACTTCAGCAGGCTACCATCCTTGTGATGGGTGTGTTAACGTGTCCCGCCCTTGGTAATTTACTTAGTCTGGGACTCGTTTTAGGCCAATGAATCTTTTGACCCTGATTGGAGACACCTTAAGACAAGATAACTATTCAGCATATCAATCAATAAATCAATAGTCTCATCAATATTCACAGTAATAAATCAATCAAATTAGTTAATCACTTCAATATGAATTTGATACGCAACACGACCTTTCAGCCATGAATAACCACACAAATTTAGTAAAATTTCTGATATTTATTCCCTATTGGTTACACTCTACTAACAAGTTTATTAGTCTCAACACCAGAAAACACATCAACAATGTTATAAGGTGGCAACCCGAATAAGATTTAAGCAAAGCGAAGATTATAAACCTTAGAACAAAACACGACATCAACATGTATCTATTTAGCAAAGTATCATTAGCGCATCTATTCAACACAGCAAAGATTCGGTCATTTTGTCTGTTGCACCCAATATTAGTGAACTCCTTGCCTAACCTCGAATTAGCATTAGCATGTTGGGCTTCATGCAAAACAATTTAGTAACACAAATTTGGAAAAACGTCTGACTATGGTCTCTGTCAAAAGCAGTTTGTACCTAAAAAGGAAAGGCAAGCGGACAATTACAATTTCATCATCATATAGTTATCCTCCGTAATGGGTCAGCATACAGAGTCAGTCTTCGTCCTCAGGACAGCAGTCAATTCGTCATCGGCCAGGATAGAACAGCAAAGTCTCAGAAACTAGGGCAGAAAGTTCTTCCCTCTTACGGAGGAGAAGAACTTAATAACGGGCAAAACAAGGTGAGGACGGTTTGAAGAATCAAAGCAGCAAGGGTAAAGACTGAATGCCAGAGTAACAGCAGGGGGTGTCCCTCTAATGGCTGATGTCTCCTTGTAATACGACGTTAAATTGAATTTGCCAAACAAATCTCTCATTTCCCATTGGTCGGTAGTTGGTGCACCACTATCTCTATCCAATGGTTGTGTGGTCACCTTACTAGAATTTGCACCTAAGGCAGTTCTCATACAGTTCATTGGCTCCTGTGATTTATGTCTTCATCAGGTGAGATGGCAAGTAGAAAACGTTACACGCACAACTCCAGTCAGTAGCTCCATTGTCTTTACCAGTTTGGGCGACCTTGTACCTGTTGCAAATTACACTGTTGCAGTCAACAAGAATGTCTCCTTGAGCAAGTCGGGTCTCATGAGAAAGAATTTACTACGGTTACACACATCTCTAGCTTCTGGAAAGTACAGCTTTATGTCCTTCGGGAAGACAGCACATTGCACGTTAGAAAACACATTTAATATGAGACCAAGCAGCTAGGCCCAGGCTCTTGCTAACTAAGGCCTAATGATTTATTCAGCAAAACCTTTACACATAACTATTAATGCAAAAACAGAATCATACATTAGTACATTAATAATTCATTATTAATCAATTTCATCAATCATCGTATACATTGGTGGCCACTTCCCGTGGGCACGTTTCAAACACGTACATTAGAAACATATTAGTGCGTTTTCTATGCAGCTTCATTACACATTATTTTGCAAGCAGTTCATGTTAATTCTAATTATAAAGCTACGCTCCAGCAATCCCTCCTCTGATGACTCTTGTCATCACACAAGCCCTTCCTTTAACAGCCCTTTTTCACTTCTTTATCTCCTTCATCTCAATTTCTTACCTTTGTTTTGCCTATTCATATTTTGCTCTGAACATTTTCTCCCTTTTCTTTTCTTCTCTCCTTTATGTTTTGCCAAATTTGCTTTAATCCTGTTGCTAATTTTGCATGATAACTATAGTCCAAATAAACAAGCCAGAACAATCCCTATCCCCTGTATTGATTTTCCCAATAACCCATGCCAAAGACTACTAAACCAACTTCCCACACTAGCAAGTCCCTTTCCAACCTTTTCCGAAACTCCTGGTTCCTTCAGTTCCTTCAAGTCTGCACTATCTCTTGTTAGGTCAGTAAGCATACTTCTAATCTCATTACTATTGTCAGGTATGTATTCACAGCAGTGATGCTCATTAAGCATCTTACAGACTCCGCCACTTTTTGCTAAAAGAATGTCTAAAGCAAGCCTGTTTTGAAGAGTCATAGCCCTCTCCGCGGCAAGTTCAGTATCTATCAGGAGTATAGCCTCTGTGAAGTTCGTCAACATGTTATCCACAATAGTAGATAACCTTCGAATCTTTATAGAGTTTAAGACAACTCCCACTGAAGGAATTATCTCTCCAAATATGTCCCCTACTACACCAGCAGCAGTTTCTCTCTTTTGTCTAGCACAAAGTAATTCTGTCACTTTCGGAAATTTCTTTAAGTCTTCTAGTTGGTAGATCTTTGGGAAAACTATTCCCAAGTAAAATGTCCCATACCATCCCTTTGGAAGACTGTAATAAGCATTAAGTCCACAAATATAGTAAACCCCTGGGGATCGCTTGATCCATTCCATTTAGCATGAAAGTCCATTTATTCTGAAACAAAAGCACATGCTTACACTCACTCGTTCCCACAAACACATTGTCATAATATGACTTGGGGCGTGTTATGCAAAGCCTACCTACATGTTTCGCATCTAAAGCTAGCTTCCCTTGCTCTCTAATCCCATTGTTGCTATTACTAAGAAATGACCATTGCTGCAAGCCCTTTTCTAATTTCCCTTATAAAACCCTCCTTCTATCTTCCGTGTGATCTAGAAAGCTCTTCTCTACGGGTGTAAGCAAGCATGTCAAATTATTGCGGTGTGCATATGATGTACTAATCTCTACTCTAAGTTCAAAGAACCCGTTAATTAGTTTTATGGCATAATACTTAGCTACACTATTCAGGTCTTCTATGATAGGCACATAAGAGAACACAAGGTCATGATTTGAGTAAAAATATTGCACTTCTTCTTGGTTATAGAAACACATTAGTAGCAGACTACAACTAATCCCATAGGTTAATGGCAAACTGTGATATGTAACTCCCTCTTGGACTGAAAGAGGAATTTGTGTACACACATAACAAGCCTTTGCATCCATAGTGTCAACATACTCACTCAGCAAGCAATAGAAAACGTTAGTAGATAGCTCCCCTTTTGTATTAGTTTTGTCATGCAGATACCTTGTATCTTGTTCAAACTTCTCCCAAGGTGTTAGTGTAGCAGTCTCAGAAACTGTAGCATTGTTAGCTTCATTCACATCCACCAAACGCATCTCCACAAATATAGCTATAATGAATATCACACACAACACCCAAAGCAACACCCAAGTATTTACAATGCTTACTCCCCTCACTATCATCTCCCATACTAGGCATGATCTGTAAAGCATCAGAAGTGGAGTATAAATAAATGTAAACAACTAATTTGAGGATGGTTAGTAATTCTCTCTTTTTTTTTTTTCCTTTTTCTCAACAAGCTAAGAAAAGTCTTTCTTCAGCAAATCTTTACTGCTTTCTCATCCACTCCCAGGGTCCTTGTCAAATTTGGTTAGCAGCTTGTCACAACCGGGTTTCAAAAGTCAATTCAGGTTACTAGCGACACATCCGGTAATTTATCAGTCTCTTTTCTCAGTTTTTTTCTCAACTTTATTCCAACTTAACACAGTCTCATTTCCTTGTAGTCAACTCAGGTACCATAGTATTGACCTGGAATTTCTCGATCAAAGCAAAATGCTAGGAACTCTTGTTGCCACTCAGCTGACTTTGCATAAGCCCATTTAGGGCCTGCGTATCTTCTGTTTGCTATTCTCTTTCTTTTCAATTTGCAGTCACCTTGCAATTCTCCTTCGCTCGGGTCCTCTTTTCTCGTTGTATCTATCTCTTCTTCAATTGTCTCATCAATGACCACTTTTCCTTTTGCTACTAGCGACTATGGCCACTTATCTCCTTTCGGTGTCCCTTTATCGCTTGGCCTTTCTTGTTGCTGTTCAACGGCCTCCTCTTGTGCTATAGTGTTTTCTCTTGCTGGACCTGCAAGCGGCTCAGGAGGAGTCTGGACACTCTGACTTCCTTCCGCCTCAACTCCTTCGCCTTCTGGGTCTCTCAGGGGTTCAACTTCAAACCTGTATCCGTCTGCTTCTGGGAGAACGTCTCTTTGCGTCAGTCCTCGTGGTGCCTCAGTTGAGATAGGCTCACTGTCACCCCTCTGGATATCTGTTGCTGTTTGAGTGACCAAGCCATGCTCAACGAGCTCTCCTGTAGTCTCAGTTCCCCTTTGATTAGTCTCCAGCCCTGAGACTTCCTTTTCTGTAGCAGTTATTTTTGACAACTCAATTTCCTCATCAGTTGGACACGTCACCTTCTTTGTGTGACTGGCATGGATCCAGTTTGGCATTCCTGCACACTTCACAGCAGTTGTAGTTGTCAGTATCACCTGATATGGCCCCTTCCAAAGTGGCTCCAAACACGACTTCCTCACGTGTTTCTTGAAAACAACCCAGTCACCAGCTTTCAGGTTGTGACCTGGATCATTTATCGGTGGCAATGTGGTTGCTTCCACCTGGTGAGAGAAAGAGTGGACCACATCAGCCAGACCCTTGCAGTAGTCCAACACCATATCATCTGTGATATTCACAAGAGCATTTGCAGGCACTGTGGGCAATCGCATAGCTCGGCCCATGAGAATTTCATGAGGAGACAGTCCTGTTTTCTTGTTGGGTGTGTTTCTCATTGACATCAACACTAAAGGCAATGCATCCGGCCATTTCAAATTTGTAGCTGCACACATTTTTGCCATTCTCGACTTCAGAGTACCATTCATTTGTTCCACTAGTCCCGATGCTTCAGGGCGGTAACTGCAATGCAACTTCTGTTCAATGTTCAGTGCGGCACACAAGAGCTTAACCACCTCATTGTTGAAGTGACTTCCTCTATCTGATTCTAAAGAGATCGTAAACCCGAAACGTGGTATCAATTCCCTGAGCAGCAACTTCGCTACTGTGAAACTATTATTCCTACGTGTAGGGTAAGCTCCAATCCAGTGACTAAAGATGCACACAATCACCAGCACGTATCACAGACCTCCACACACAGGCATCTCAATAAAATCCATTTGCATCCTGCAAAATGGACCTCCAGCTCTCCCAGTGTGGCTCAAATTCACCACTGTTCCTTTCCCCGCATTCATCTGTTGATAGATGATGCACAGGTGACAGATCACTTCTGCGGCTTGTCTGAATTTTGGATTGAACCAATCAATTTTGAACAACCTGATCATCGCGTCTCTCCCAATATGTGCTTGGCCATGGTAAAACCTCGCAAACTGTGACAAAAGACTGTTTGGCAAAACCATTTTCCCTTCGTCTGAAACCCACAAATCATCTGGTCTTTGTACACACTGCATTTTAAGCCAAGAGCGTTTCTCTTCTCTGCTGGCATGTCCCTGAGACTATTTTAATTCTTCCATTGTGTCAACCACCCTCAATGCGTAACCTGTGCATGTCTCATTTTCTGTCTCCGGTAACAATTCCCACTGATCCTTGAACGATATACAGTTCAATGCGCAAAACCTTGCGACTTGATCTCCATATCCATTTCCCATTGACACAAAATCGTGTGATTTCACATGAGCATTGCATTTCCCCACGCCAATTTCAAGAGGTAACTGAATCACGTGCAACAATTCTTAATTCTTTCACCATTTTTCACTGGAGAGCCAGAAGAGGTCATGAAACCCCTCTGGGACCATAGCTGGCAAAAATCATGGACAATCCCAAATCCGTATCTGCTATCGGTATAGATAGTCACTTTCAATTTGTCAGCGGCATGGCATGCCCTAGTAAGAGCAATCAATTCAGCCCCTTGAGCAGAGTATACTCTTTCAAGCCAAGATGCTTCTAGAATACCAGTGATTGTACATACAGCGTATCCGTCTCTCAGTACTCCTACTGAGTCTCTCAGACATGAGCCATCAACAAAGATAATGTAATCATTTTCTTCCAATTGGGTGTCTTTGATATCGGGTCTCGGTTTGGTGCACAGTTCTGTTACCTCAAGACTATCATGTTCTACCTCTTCGGCATCATCAACATCTGTATTTTCATTGGGAAGCAAATTTGCCGGGTTCAACACAGTACATCGTTTGAGTGACATGTTTGGCGACCCCAATATAATTGTCTCATTCTTGGTCAATCTAGCATTTGTCATGTGCTGGGTCTTAGTTTGGGTCAATAGTATTTCAACTGAGTGTGGAACCATTACTGTTAAGGGATGTCCCATCACTATGCCTTCGCACTGAGTGAGGCTTTGACCAGCTGCTGCAACTGCACGCAGACAACCCGGTAAGGCTGCTGCGACTGGGTCCAAAGTAGCTGAAAAATATGCTACTGGTCGGTTTGCACCTCCATGGACCTGGGTCAGGACAGACAAAGAACAAGCATCACGTTCATGAAAAAACAGGACAAAAGGCTTTGTGTAATCAGGCATACCTAAAGCTGGAGCCCTGCACATACACTCCCTCAGCTCGATGAATTCCCTCATCTCTTTCTCAGACATAGTTAGGGTAACTGGGCCATCCTTAACCTCCTTAGCTGTCAATCTCACCAAGGGCTTGGAGATAATGGAGAAATTTGGGATCCACTGACAACAGTAGCCCCCCATTCCCAGAAACATCCTGCCATCTCTCCTGGATGTCGGTGGATTCATCTGTAATATGGCAGTCACTCTTTCCTTAGATATCTTCCTCAACCCTTTCTCAATCAAATGGCCTAGATATTTCACCTCTTTTTGACAGTATTGCAGCTTCTTTGGGGACACCTTGTGTCCATTCTTTCCCAAGTGATTCAATAGGGCAATAGTATCGTACTTGCAATCATCTTTTGTTTTGGAGGCAATCAACAAATCGTCAATGTACTTTACTAGAGTTGATTGGAAAGGCAGTTCAAATGACTCCAAATCTTTCTTCAGAATTTGATTGAAAATAGATGGTGACTCTGAAAACCCCTGAGGGATTCGACACCAATTGTAGACCTTGTCCAGGAATTTGAAACTGAAGAGAAATTGGCTGTCCTCATGAAGAGGCACAGAAAAGAACTCTTGGGCCAAGTCAACGACTGAGAACCATTCTGCGTAGCATGGAACTTGAAACATGATCAGAGCTGGATTTTGCACTATCGGGCAACACTTCACCACTGTTTCATTGATCTTTCTCAAGTCTTGAACAATTCAGACTTTCCCACAAGGCTTCCTGAGGCCCATTATAGGTGAGTTACATGGGCCGCTCATTACTTCCTTCAATCCTCCCTGCTTCACAAAATCTGCAATTATCTGCGTCACCTGTATAAGGACATCCTGTGCCATGTGGTACTGCGGTACCTGGGGAAACACCGCATTTGGCTTCACGTCTACTTTGACTGGTTCTAATCCTTTTATCAATCCTACTTCCTTTCCTGTCAAGTCCCACACCTTCTCTGTGACTGTCCCCTGCAGGTCTGCAGGCAAATCAGTCCTTGTGAACATCGGGAAGAAGCTCATCAAGGGGTACTCTTCATCTGTAGTCTCTGTTTCTGGCTCTGAGATCTGGCCATCATCCCCCTCATCATCACTGTTTGTCTGCACCTCCATTCCCTCATTCGAACAGGTGATAGAACACCTTGTCTTACACAGTAAGTCTCTTTCCAGTAGGGACATGGGACTGGAATCACAGACTACAAACCTGTGTAATCCCTGAAAGGTACCAATTTCGACTTGAACCGGATCTGTGATCGGATTGGTCAGGAGCTGGTTTTCCACTCCCACTACTTTTATTGTATGTCCTGAAAGGGGCAATTTCGGAACCTCTGCACTCCTGACTGTAGAGCGTGTAGCTCCTGTGTCAACCAAAAAAGAGACCTTATGACCCATCACCTTCCCTTGCATATAGGGTCCACTTTGACCCACTTCTAGGGACACTGCAAGCCTGCACTCCTCCCTATCTGAACTGTCATCCAACCATTCATTGTTTATTCCATTCTCACCACGCAATGGGAGCTGTTGTACTGTGTTAGTTTGACCCATTCCTTGACTTGTGACCTGTTGAGGAAGCATCACCTGTTGCTGTCCCATTGGCGCTAAGGGCAACTGCATTTGCTGTCTAGGTACCACTGGAATCTGCTGTTGCACTTGCTGCATCTGCACTGGTTGCATACGTGGCATCTGCACCTGTTGCAGGTATTCCTCTCTCTCTGACCGCTCTGCTGTCGCAGGGGTAGTCTGCGGTGAACTCAGCTTGTCGAACCACTCGTTCAGCTGTTGCGCTGTCAAACCTTGCAATGAGATATTCCCAGCTTGCACCATCGGTAATTGTGACGTATTTGCACTCAGTACCTGTGGGGTCAGTAGACCCAACCCTGCTTGTCTCATTGTCTCTAAAGGAACCCCAATCGGACTGAAGTCTAACAAGGATCTAGACCTCTCTGCTGTCTGTTCTCCCGGTGTCATCCCTTGAGAGCTTCCTGTGAAACCTTCTCTTAGCACCTCTTGAGTCATTACCCCTTGGTCACATACACTAGGCTTTACTTGTGATTATAAAGTTACGGGTGGACCAACTGTAATCGGCAAAGATATGGCAGCTGGCACCTGCCTGTCTCCCAGACCCTGGGGAGCTTTAGCTCCCACCGTCTGATTCATTATGGGTGCTGTGACTGACTGTGGTCCTGTGACCGGAACGTAATTCGGAACCATCTGTTGCTGCGGCTGGGGCAGCAGAAGTGGAGTTGGCTCCATCTGTACCAACTTTGATCTTGCATATGCTTGATCGGGCGGCACCATCAAATTCGTATTGGCCTGTAATACTGGGACATCGGGGTAGAGCCTCTGAACCGGTGGTCGCTGCAACCGCGTCTGCATTGCTGACGCAGTGGGTGCGCTGACACTATTCTGCACTGGAGCTGGTGTCGCAACTGCATTTACCTGAGCTGTATGCGCTGTTCCCTGATTCTGCGATGAACTTCCAGGACCTGCACTAGTACTTGGTCTGTTGTCATTCATGGCATATGGTGGTGGACGATCATGTAACAACTGATTAAGGAACTCGTCGTCATCTGCATCTGCCCAAGACTTGTTATTCCCTTTCCCTCTACTAGAACCCTTGTCTGTTTGACAAGTGGCCTTTCTTCCCTGTGTGTCGGCTTCTTTAGTTATTGCGGGAAACATTCTGACTCCATCTATTATTTCTCTTCTCCACATCCTGGTCTCGCTATCCCACCTAGCCTCCGCTAGCGTTTTTTCTGCTTTTCTCATTCTCCTTTCAAACTTTTGCTGCCTTTGTTGTATGGCCATTAATTCCCAGATTGCTAGCGCCTCAAACTGTGCTGGCCTCGGAGGCGGCTTTTGCTCAGTTAGCGCCTTCCATATATTTTCTAGAACTCCTATGTTGAACGTCCCATTCTCTGGAAACGCTAAACACCCATCTTTCTCTGTCAATTTGCACCATTGCTTCAGCCAAAGACATGGCACGACTCTCTTCTCCTCTATTACGGCATAAGCCGGAGTATCCTCTGGTGGTGTAGGCTCCCCCACACTTGTGGTAATGTACACATCTCCCCTCAAAGCGCTCTTTAAAGCCTTGAAGAACTTCATTTTTGCATCTCTTATTTTGTTTATAACTGAATCAGGAAGTGACTTTAATTCCCAGAACACCCTTTACCTGCCTTTCCAACCAATTGCCTCTCACGGACGGCTGCCAATCTGTGCACAACCCTTCTCACTAACTGACCTATCCCAGCGCTGCTCCAATGATGTCACACTCACACACACTGCGGCTGACAAAGTCTTGCGGCTTGTCTTTCTCACTCCCTATTCACACAACCTAATATATTGCGAGCACTTTAACAACAAACTCAAGTTTACTACAGGAAGGGTAACACAATCGCTTCAGAACTTTACAGAGATTTCACTTGAAGCCTCAGCCGCTACTCTCTCCTTCTCAGATCCCACACTTGCAAGCAGAATTCGACCCGCAAATTCTACTCTCGACTTGTCAATGGTTCGTCCTAGTGCACTTTAGAACTTACCAAATCTCCATCAAAGGTTTTCACTCACACACCTTGACTCAAACTCGACTCGTCAATCCCGCCCGATTGACCTATTAAACCGCGCAAATTACAACACAAACCAAGTGTCTCATACACTTATCAATATACTCTGGAGTCTTAGACTACGCAGAGTCCGTACATCACCAACAACCACGTGGACAATTTTTTAGCACAAAGCGCCACACTCACATGAAGTTCGCCGACTTCCCTACTCTCATACTACGGAGTACGCCCACTCCTACTAAAACATCACCTGGCCTAAAATTCTCACAAACCTCACAATTCACCTGCGATATGCATAAGCTGTGCAAGCGCAAATACTATTTCACTCACACCATCACTAGAACGCCGAGAACATGCCCAACTCACTTCGGCAAGCTCTGGGGTCCCGGGAAAGTAATTTGGGGCTTAGGGGAACATCATCTTTCCAATTTGCATCATCTCAAAAACAATCCTAAAACAATGGACCCTCGTCTTAGGGCCCCAAAGGGCCGTAACGGTCCTTTGCTACCAGAACTGTTAACGCGTCCCGCCCTAGGTAATTTACTTAGTCTGGGACTCGTTTTAGGCCAATTAATCTTTTGACCCTGATTGGAGACACCTTAAGACGAGATAACTACTCAGCATATCAATCAATAAATCAATAGTCTCATCAATATTCACAGTAATAAATCAATCAAATTAGTTAATCACTTCAATATGAATTTGAAACGCAACGCAACCTTTCAGCCATGAATAACCACACAAATTTAGTAAAATGTCTGATATTTATTCCCTATTGGTTACACTCTACTAGCAAGTTTATTAGTCAAAACACCAGAAAACACATCAACAATGTTATAAGGTGGCAACCCGAATAAGATTTAAGCAAAGCGAAGATTATAAACATTAGAACAAAACACGGCGTCAACATGTATCTATTTAGCAAAGTATCATTAGCGCATCTATTCAACACAGCAAAGATTCTGTCACTTTGTCTGCACCCAATACTAGTGAACTCCTTGCCTAACCTCGAATTAGCATCAGCAAGTTGGGCTTCATGCAAAACAATTTAGTAACACAAATTTGGAAAAATGCCTGACTACGATCTTTGTCAAAAGCAGTTGGTACCTAGAAAGGAAAGGCAAGCTGACAATTACAATTTCATCATCATATAGTTACCCTCCGTAATGGGTCAGCATACAGAGTCAGTCTTCGTCCTCAGGACAGTAGTCGATTCGCCATCCACCAGGATAGAACAGCAAAGTCTCAGAAACTAGGGCAGAAAGTTCTTCCCTCTTAAGGAGGAGAAGAACTTAATATTGGGCAAAACAAGGTGAGGATGGTTTGAAGAATCAAAGTAGCAAGGGTAAAGACGGAATGCCAGAGTAACAGCAGGGGGTGTCCCTCTACTGGCTGATGTCTCCTTGTAATACAACGTTAAATTGAATTTGCCAGACAAATCTCTAATTTCCCATTGGTCGGTAGTTGGTGCACCACTATCTCTATCCAATGGTTGTGTGGTCACCTTACTAGAATTTTCACCTAAGGCAGTTCTCATACAGTTCATTGGCTCCTGTGATTTACGTCTTCATCGGATGAGATGGTAGGTAGAAAAAGTTACACGCACAACTCCAGTCAGTAGCTCCATTGTCTTTACCAGTTTGAGCGACCTTGTACATGTTGCGAATTACACTGTTGCAGTCAACAAGAATGTCTCCTTGAGCAAGTCGGGTCTCATGAGAAAGAATTTACTACGGTTACACACATCTCTAGCTTCTGGAAAAGTACAGCTTTATGTCCTTCGGGAAGACAGCACATTGCACGTTAGAAAACACATTTAATATGAGACCAAGCAGCTAGGCCCAGACTCTTGCTAACTAAGGCCTAATGATTTATTCAGCAAAACCTTTACACATAACTCTTAATGCTGAAACAGAATCATACATTAGTACATTAATAATTCATTATTAATCAATTTCATCAATCATCGTAAACATTGGGGGCCACTCCCCGTGGGCACATTTCAAACACGTACATTAGAAACATATCAGTGCTTTTTCTATGCAGCTTCATTACACATTATTTTGTAAGCAGTTCATGTTAATTCTAATTATAAAGCTACGCTCCAACAGGTGTGATTCCTAATGGGTCTTAAACTGTAACTTACCTCATTATTAGTCATGAGGTAGGTCGAATTGCGACCCTCAAGGAATCCCTAAATGAAACTCAATGAGTTTTATATTTTAGGAATACCAATTTCCTAATGTTTGTACATCTCGCCTGTGGTTCCTTAATTGTGAAGCACTGTGATACAATGGTACACAATTTAACTATTTGTGAGAGCACTCTCTTACCAGTCCCTCTTTAACATCCTTACAAAAATGAGCAGTCAGACACCAATAAGTGAAAAGAGTGTCTGGATACTTAGGGGCATATTTATGAGCCCCTTTGCTTTGCTGTGCAGGAGTGACACAAATGAAAAGTGACATTTATGAAGCCACGCAAGGCCACCTTGTGTGGCCCTGCATGGATTCATACATTTTGAGTAATGTAACGCAGCTCATATCACTGTGTTGCATTAGTCCACGTCAGGGAGGAGTATGCGTGGGTGTTCCATGCAACATCCATGGTTTTTGTCACATTCCTAGATTTACAAGAACAGGTAAACCTGGAAATGAGCTAAAAAGAGCCTCGTCCCCCAGGTAGGCATATTACGGAGAAATGTCTTTATTTCTCTTTGTTTTTCCTTCATAAGATACAGATAAATGAGTCCAGGGCACTTTGAACTCCTGCCACATTTTCTCAAATCTATTGGCTAGAATCTGTGGTTTCTTGTACCTGGTGCACTTCAGCAGACTAGGGACCATATTTATGAGAGGCTTGCACTAGTGTTGCATCACTTTTAGTGATGCAGCAGCAGCGCAAACCTCTCAACCATATCTATGAGGCCATATCTATCAGGTCGCACAAAGCCACTTTGTGTGGCTTCGAATGACCTTATAGATAAGGAGTAAGGCAAGGCAACACAAGTCGCTGCGTTGCTTTACTCTGCACCAGGGAGGAGTTCCGTCAGAATTGCAGTGCGTTTTTCCACGTCACACCCATGGATTTTGAAGCATCCCCAGATTTACAAGAACCTGTAAACCACGGGATGCACCAAAACTTCACACCTCCCCAGTAGAGCTGCAACAAGGAGAAATATCTTCATTTCTGCTTTTTTTTGCCTCTTTTCTAAATGTGCTGCATTCTGCAGCACACATAGAAAGAGGAAAAAGCCTCTCAGGATTGTTTTTGTGCAGGAAGGTATCACTTCCTGCACAGAAACAATCCTGCATGCAACGTAAGCACCATTGCACCATGGTGCAATGGTGCCTGAATTAGCACTAAGCAACCCATTGTGGGCCAGCACAGGGGAAAGGACAGGAATGCTCTGTATTGCCTTTTCCCACTTTGTCAGAAATATGCCCCATAGAGACATTTGGTTGTGACAACTATGTCACTTCCTATAGGCTCATTTGAGTCTTAAATTATTGTTATTATTTAGAGTTTTGTGGATGGGATACTCCATCAGAACGTACAAGATATCCATCCCATCCTCCACATGTCAAGTGCACTTGTAAATGCGATGGACAGGACATCCGGGAATCACCTGTCCGCCATAATCTAAGCAGGGTCCAGTATCACAAAGGCCAAAAGATTACATGTTAAGCCTTGATTTATCCTGACTGGGCATGTTGAGCATTTCATCCTTCTGAAGTTGATAAAGTGCCTACCAGGAAGTTAGGTAATCAAAGCACTAGTCATTTCGAAATAGCAGAAGTGTTGCATGTTTCCTTTTCAAAGAGTTACATCTAAAGCAGATTTTATGTAGTACACCTACGCAAAGTAGTGTATTATACAGCCGAATTGCCATGGTTGCTACACTGCTTGGTTGTTTATAATTAAAATGTTCTTCCTGTGCAAGATATCACAACTCAAAAGATTTGCAATGCCACGCTGCTGTTCGCTTTAAAAAGACATAGGACGAAGGTACTTTTCTAAACATATCTCCTCAAATGCATTATTTAACCAGTTTCTAGCAGTTGTTGAGCGATACGTCTTTTCCCTTTGGCTGGAGGGTGCGGGGAGAAGGCTGAGTGGGAGTAAACAGAGTGTATTACAAATCGACCTTCACCTCCCTTACCCAATTTACAGGCATGTGGGAGAGCGCATAGCAGATGCCAGCTCTGTGCGCCTTCATTTTGCCACTCACTTTGGCACCTCCTCTGTATGATAAACAAAAAGCTTGGCATTTTCTTTCATGCGCTGTCCCTAGTCAATCTGAAACCAGGGGTACTGCACCCCAGCCGAACCCTGGATGCTCCTTTAATTTGAATTCGATTCTAACACCACAGGCCCTGCGCTTTCTCAGAGCTCTTTAGAAAATTCTAAGGAATACCAACTCTTCCATCTTTTTGTTTTGTACAAATTTGTCCCTATCCTTGATCCATTCAAGCAGTGTGAAATTTATAGAATACAAAATCATGGCCCTGTGATTAAAAAATAAACGCAAATGAGGGACTTGCTCTTCAGCCTATTGTAAAGGATACAACAATAGCAGTGAAAAAAGGCTCGTGCCTGTATCAGAAGCAAATCAACAGCAGTAGGAATGCTTCTGTTTTGGTATATATTTCAAAATGGAACCTCTGAGACACTAGTAAGAAAATCATTTTAGTTCTAGCACCTTTGAAAAAATGGCATTTGTCACCCAGATTTAAGTTGTTGCAACCTAATATACAGTTGTTTACAAATGATGGCCCTCATGACGACTTTGGCGGTCACGGTACCGCCACGCCGGTGGTGGCGGTTAGACCACTGCCAAATTATGACCCTGGCAGTGATCCCACTGTAACACAGCCAGCACCCCGCCAGTACCGCCAGTATGGTCTGACTGCCGACAATGGTGGTTGCCTTCTCCAGGCCGGTGGCAAGCAGTGAACCGCCCACCCTACTATGAGTCACAAAAAATCTGGCGGAAATGATCAGTATAAAAGGAGACACTCACCTCCAGGAATACAGATGAGTCCGCGGACACCATGAAACGTACACTGGAAGTCTTCCCAGCACCCTTCTCCACCTTCCTCCTACAGGACCAGCAACGCCAACGAATACGCCATTGGTAAGTACACCTGACTAGCACACAATGGAGGGAAGGGGAGAGTCACACACACAACACACACACACCCGGCATGGACTGGAACACTCACAGATGCAATACAACACCCGTACCGCTACACACACACACATTCACAGACACACACACACGGACCTCAAACATGTACAACCAAAACACGTATACCACGTCCAACACACACGCCACACACACACCCAGGATATAGCACAACTCTGGATCTGCTGGGCACTGGCATGCCTCTATAAAATCTGTTACTAAATATTATAAGGGAATTCCTAAGTCACAACATTGTAATGTCATGCCAACTTGTGCATGCCCTTACAGAACCAACAAATCCAGAAAGAACTGTGCTTGAAAGTCACTTACCTCCAGTCCAATCCTAGATTGTACAAATTAACACATGTCTGGCATCCTTAGGTACAGACACTTACCTATCTTACATACCTACACACCTTGTACATAAAATCCTAGCTACATACCCTATCAGAAATACGCTAGGCATCTGTTATTGTAAATCTCACTTATCCTGTCCATTCATAGTAAAATAACACAAGACATACACTCTGTGACTCACCTCCTTGTAGCTGCTGTGTTACCCCCAAGCGCCCATCCAACTCCGGGTAGGCCACCGCCAGTATGCAGGCCATTAGGGGGGGTCAGGGTCCGATGGGCACCCTTTCCTCATTGGAGGCCGTCCCCAATTGGACCTCCGTGATCTCCCAGGCCCAGCGTCTCAGGTCCTCCCACCGCTTCCTGCAGTGGGTGCTCCACTGGCTATGGACCCCCAGGGTCCGCACTTCCTTGGCGATGGCTTTCCACAATGCTTTCTTCTGATGGGCGCTGACCTGGATGGGAGACACAGAAAGATGGGCACAGTCATGTAGACTCATCAAGAATGAATATGATAGGACTACAAACAGAATAGATCACACATCCATCCACGACGTTACACTTATTCTTTTTTTGCAGCATGCCTGTCCGATGCATCAACCTCCACAGGTTATGCAGCATGCACATACTATCATCCACACACAACCATGTCGCTATTAATACACCAATTGGCAACCTACCTGCTGTTCTGGAGCCCGATACAGCTGTGTATATAGGGAAAAGTACCCCAACCACAAGTTTCTGCAGTTCTTCCATTGTGAAGGCAGGGGTACTATCCCTTGTGACACGTACCATTGTGGCTTCCAAGAACAGGACATAGCAGCACAAGCAGGGGAGGTCATGTTGGCTGGAGAGTCAGGAGTCAAGTGAGATAGGCTGTAGAAAATGGTGGTCACGGCCGCGGCAGTGTGCACTGTCACCACCGGCGGTCATCATCATTGGTCCCCATTTCCCATAGACATCAATGTTAACCAATGAGGAGGTGCACAGCGGTTACGACCGCCTACTGCCATAATGACTTATGCCGGTGGAATGAGCTCACTGTAATCATTCCTCTGCATGCAGGAGAGGCAGCAGCCATTTTACACATCTAATGTACATTGTATAGTATTTCATGTGTGTCACAGCTCGTACAGGCAATGTACATGCCAAGCAGAAACAGTTGTGAACAATGTAAAGCATGTCTTGTCAGTTGTACCATCGGAATTATGAGTAATATTGTGCAGACACATTAACAGCCTATGATTTTGTAGTAGGAAAAAGGGTGACTGTACATTAATGATGCCTGACACCAGACGCCACAAATATATGGTGTATTCGCTCCAGAACATTTCAGTGAGTTGTTATATTGTAGGATCTGACTCTCTTCCAAAGTCAGGTCTGAGTATGGAACTTGGTTTTCGGTGTGTTGCATATTGCAGAAATATTGTCACAATAGGGGATAAAAGAAGTGTAATCATAGTCACACTTGTGTTGTTTGCTATATCTAGATACCGACTACTGTGGAGGCTGAGAAATGCATCTGTGTACCGGCCCCTGGTTGACCTTGCCACCATAGAAGAAAGACACATCATAGTTACCCTTCACCTCAACTGTGCAACAACCAGGGAATAGTATACCCTGTTAGAATCAGATCTGCTGCCAGCCATACGCCAAACTACAGCCATTCCTCAAACTCTGCAGGTGCTTTCAGTTCTCCACTTTTTGACCACTGGCTCATTCCAGGGGACAGTGGGATTGGCAGCATGTATGTCTCAACCTATGTTCAGTATTGTGTTGTGGAATGTCTTGTCTGCCTTGTTGAAACATGTTGAAAGCTACACAAAATTTCCCCATACTGTAGATTTTGCCAATGTGAGGGCTGAATTCTATGCAATGGGACATATTCCTCATTTTATAGGGGCCATGGATGGTACCCATATAGCATAGGTACCACCCAGGGACAACAAGTGTACAGAAATCAAAAGAGCTTTCATTCAATGAATGTGAAGATGGTCTAGTTAGTCCAATACATCTCCGAAGTAACTGCAAAGTTTCCTGGGTCTGTACATGGTTTCCACATCCTCAGGACCCGCAGTGTCCCACATTTGATGGCGCATCTACAAAGGGAGAGAGGTTACCTCATTGGTGAGCATGTGCATAATAACTGTGACCTCAGCAATCCTACTCTTTCCACTCTGATCATAGCAGGACTGTAATGGATGTTACCACTATCTACAGGTGATTCAGGGTATCCAAATCTGTCCTGGCTACTGAGACAAGTGAGGAATCCAATGACCGGGGCGGACATTCAGTACAATGAGGCTCATGGGAGGACGAGAAGGGTAATTGAGAGGACGTTCGGTCTTCTGAAGGCGAGGTTCCGGTGTTTGCACCTCTCTGGAGGTTTCCTGATCTACTCACTTCAGAAGGTGTGGCAGATTGTCATGGCCTTCTGCATGCTGTGCAATTTGGCACTAAGGAGGCATGTGCCATTGCCAGAAAAGGAATGAGTAGGGGACGTACCAGTAGCAGAAGAGGGAGCAATGGACAGTGACGAATTTGGGGGACGAAGTTGGTGTCTTCACAAGGACTCATCTCCTTCAGCAATACTTCCAATGACATTCTGGTAGGTTAATCTCTCAATATGCCAGTTTTCATGCAGAACTACAGTATGGGTATTGTTTGTTATCTATTTGTGATGTGAGCAGTGTTATGTCTCCGTTAGGTACATCAGTGAAGTGTACCTGATAGGTAGGTATGACTGCCCTGCAGTACTACTGCTATTTCTATTGTCATTCTGTATGTATTGATTTAAATTTTTATCCAAACCCCTTATGTGCTCAATTATATATGATGTTTTTGGTCCTGACAATGTGATGTACCTTCTTCACAGCTGTCCTCATACATCACCTCAGTGGACAGGTTCCCCAAATATGGTTTCTCTGTTTTGTAAATCTATCAGTTGCGGGTAGAATACTGGTAATTGAGCTAGACAGCACTTCTGTTATGTGTCATGTTTCCAACACAGAAACCATGTGATAAGTTAAGTTATGTTCTAAATTTCTTCTTTGTGTGGCTACAATTAGATATGTTTGTAGACACTTTCCATTACAAGTAAATGAAGTATTGCAATGCTATGGTGATCTATCATTACAGAGTTTTTCTTTACACTTTTCACAGAAGACCAGTCGTTGGATGCTGAGTTCATTTCCTCACTGCTACCTGTGGACCTAGAGATGTGCGAACATTGACATTGAGCATCTGATACCGACCTGTATGGACAAAGGCTTACCATTTTTACACAAAACTTTGATTACTACACCATACTATTGTTTGTTCATTGTCACTTATTAAACACACAAAACCAAATAGTTGTGTTCATATCTGTTTATTGTGATTACAAAAGGAAGGGTTGGTGCAAAAGAGTCGGGTCATGGTGTTTGGAATCATCAGTTTGTTGGGCCAAGCAGTAGGAACCACAGGTCCAGTATCCAGGAGTGATAGTAACATGGAGCTATGGCAGTAGTAAGTCTGAAAGGTGTCTCAGTGGCACACAAGGGATTCAGTTCAGGGGAGGCTCATTTCCTGGCAGTGAGGGTTGTCTTGGCTTCAGTCCCTGCAGGATGTTTGGGTCTGTGGCCACGGTTGCTTGTGGGTTCCTCAGCTACAGGGAGGGGGTCACTAGTGGCATGTGAGTCCTCAGGCAGGGCCACCATCCCACTAGCTGCAGCAGATGTAGAGGGCTGGTCAGGACTGTGGCTAGTGGAAGGGGCCTGGTGGTGGGTGGAGGACCCGCTCAGGACGGATATCAACTCCTGCATCAACCCTTTCACGGAGGCCATGGTGGCATTGTGTTCCTGCCACTGCTGCATGGCTTCCTGGTGGTACTCCCTCTGAAGCATTTGGTGTTCCCCCAACATGGTGATTATCTGTCCCGTCTTGTCCTGGGATTGGTTGTATGTTCCCAGGACTTGTGCTATGGCCTCCTGGGCAAGTGCCCCCCTGGGTTGTCCCACCCTTTGGCCCACAGATGCCCTCTCTCTGGCCATAGTCCCCTCTGTCTGTGTCCCTGGCACAGTGTGCCCACTTCCACTTACACCAGGACCTTCATCCTCTTGAGTGGTGGGTGCTGACTCAGCACCTGTACAGGTGGGCACGCTATAGATTGTCGTGGCCTGGAGACACTTGTTTGGGGGCATTGGGCGACTGGTGTTGTGCCTGCTACAGTTGTGGGGGTCTCAATCGTGGCCTGGGTGAGGCTGGGGGAGGTGGACTGGCCAGAGGTGCCCGATGGGCCAGGGAGGTCATCCAGTTTCAGAAATCCTGAGTAGCTGTTATCACTGGGGTCTTCTTCTGGTGGATGACTGGCTCTTCATGGCACCTGCTGACAGGTGACATTTTCAGTGGTACCTGTGGATAACAGTGATTATTATTCACATCTACCTAATCTGTTTGACATGGGCTGCTAGGTGAGTGCTATTTGGCATGCTTCAGTATGCAGGGCTACCTATGTGAGGGTGTGTGTCCATTGTTAGGCTGATAATGTGTGATGCATTGTAGGATTTGGAGTGCTTCATGCTGAACATGCATTGGGTGCATTTGTGAAGGCAGACATTTGGATCAGTGTTAGTGGGGTTGAGTGGGCATGCAGGGGATGGGACGCATGCGACACAGGTATACTTAATAGAAGAGATTATAGGTGACTTACCAGTCTCTAGTCCTCCGGGGATTCCACTGAGACCCTCAGGATGCAGGATTGCCAAGATCTTCTCCTCCTATGATGGCAGCTCCAGTGGAAGAGGTGGGGGCCAATTGATAGCAATGTGGTGCCTGGACGCCATGGGGTGGACCTTCCTCCTCAAGTCGTTCCACCTCTTCTGCGTTTTGTCCCTTGTGCGTGGTTGGCTACCCACTGCGTTCACCTTGCTGATGATCCTCTGCCACAACTCCATCTTCTTGGCAATGGATGTCTGTTGGATCTGTGCCCCGAGCAGCTGTGGCTCTACCCTGATGATTTCATCCACCATTGTCTGCAGCTCGTCATCTGTGAAATGGGGGTGCTTTTGTGGGGACATGGTGATGGTGATGTGTGTGTTTGGGTCAAAAATGTTAGGTGAAGTGTAATGCGTGAGGGGTGTACTGGTGTTGTTTGTGTGCATTTCGTTTTCCTGAGTGGTTGTGAAATGTGTTATAATAGTTTGTCGTAGCAAAGGGTTGTGGGTTGTGTGGGTGTGTCTTTTATGGTGGTGTCTGGGGGTGTGTGGTGTGTGTGCATGCGTATCAGGTGTGTGATATTCAAATTCGCCAATGTGGTGTGCTGTTGTTGTGGAGGTTTCTTTTCAACTGCGGCAGTCCGCACCGCTATTGGATTACCGCCATGCTATGACTGTTGTGCTGATTTGAGGGTCATAATATTGTGGGGGGTCTGTTTTTGTCATGGCGTTGTGGGTGGTGGAACCGTCTCTCTCCGCCGTCCTTCAGCCTGACTGTGTCGAATTTGTAGCTGTTTTCTGGTGATTTGGTTTTTGTGAGTCGTAATAATGTGGTCTTTTGGCGGCCGCCAGCATGGTGATCTTCGGAAATTACAGTCAAATTAGTAATGAGGGCCAATGTCATTTGAGTTTTAAAAAATAGAGCCTCACCTGGGTGCAGGCTTTCAAACGACATGACTTGCATAATTATACCCTATATTTACATATTTGTAACATTGGTAATAACTGCTAATACGTGGTGATCTGTTTTTTTTTCCCAACAAATGTTATTTGAATTTTCCAAAAGGACCGAAAGGGCCACGCATATATAGCAAATTCAGCAGAATAACATATTAAACAAAATCGTATAAACACACAACAAATGCACTATAAACATCTGGCCACCCCCCCACCACCTCAAGTGACATCAACTCTCTCATTCAAAGTTAGTTGACATTTATAGCTCAGGTTCCCCTCCATCACTGGCCGTAAGGTCCCATCTCGGTTTCTAATCTCGACCCTGTTGCACACTCTGGCCGTAAGTATAAGCCCCAGTGATCCGCCCATCTCTGCCAGATCTTCTGGGACACCCTCTAGCTTTGAACATTGCTATCTCCAACCCCATGCAAAAGTCCATGCCCCCAGGGACGGTGGTACACTAGCCTTTCACATATGTGCAATGTCCCTCTTTGCAAGAGTAAGACCTAGGGATAAAAGATGACATTTATATCTGTTCCCTCTTATTCCCTTCACACTATGTAGGAATAGCAACTTTGGGGTGAATAGGATGATTCACCCAAGGATCTCTCCCAAGCAGGACACTACTCCCTTATAGAAGCGTGTCAAGGCTCTACAACTCCACACTGTATGATAAAATGTTCCTACATCTGTGTCTCAGCGTAGGCAATTGGGGGTAGCAATGCGTCCCATATGCCAGAGGCAATGTCTCATGTAGTATGCCCAGTGTAAGTATTTCAACTGAATCAACCGCAGGCGTGAAGAGATTGCTGGCCCACTAGGGGCCCCAATGGCCTCTACCCAATCATCATCATCTAGGTCATTGATTTCAGCCTCTCATGCCACACGGAGGGCAGGAAACATAGTGTAACTATTTGTGATTAGGGTTTCATATATTTGAGAAATTTTGTAGGAAGTTAGGTCACCCATCAATAGCTTGCCCTCCAGGGAAATTAATTTTGGCAGGTCTGAGAGAGTGGGAAGATATGGGGAGAGTGCATGGCATAATTGCAGATACTTATAAAAATGGCTATGATGCATCTAATATTCCATTGTAACTTTTGAAATGATTTGAGAATGCTACCTCACATAACATCTCCCAATGTGGGGATACCAATGTGGTCCCATCACTGGAAGCCCTGTAGGTGTGCCAGTTGGTGAAGAAGGGTACCACGCCAAATTTGTGTTTTTCACATCAGTCACTCCCACCAACCCAGTCTAAAAAGGGATTGCTTCCAGATTATAACCACAGTTCTAGCCACTGGAGGGAGGGTCAGTGCCACTGTCCCACCAGGTCTGGCATCATTGTCTCCCTCATTGCCCACAGTTCAACAGCGTAGGCCGGATCATCCCACGAACGACACTATCAGTCGTTGAGGACCTAGAGATGAGATGCAGCATAATAAGACTGTACGTCTGCGGCAGCAATGCCCCCACAGAATGTGGATTGGAACCCTGTGTGCAGTGGTGTGTGCAGCACCCCCTCATCCCACAAGAACTGATGTAAGAGTGTATTAACCTGTCTAAGCCACGAGGGATGAATAGTAAATGGATCATTCGGAAGTTGGTAGAGTAAGCGTGGCAGGGCGATCATCTTGAAATTGACTGATCTGCTGAGAAAAGATAAAGGCAATGAGGACCAAGATCGAACCTCCCCCCTGACCTCTGCAAGCAAGAGGGCAATGTTGTGGATCCCTGAGACGTCAGAAGTTAGAGACAGGAAGAGTCCAAGATATTTGACTCCCACCACTATCAATGTCAGGTTCAACGCCCATGCCATGTCACCCTGTGGGTCCCCCAGTGGCAGTAATACTGACTTATTAACATTCATGTAGAGCATGGAGGTCTGACCAAAGATTTGCATAATTTGCAACAGGCGAGGTCCTGTTGTCTCGGGGTTGGTCATGAAAAACATCACATCATCAGCATAAAATGCAACTCTATCCAACAACTCTTGTGACCATTCAAATCCCCGCATCTGGGCATCTATCCTGATCCAAATGGCCAGGGGCTCTAAAGCCAGAGTGAACAACAATGACGATAATGGGCAGCCCTGCCTAATGCCACGTTGGATACTAAACGGGTCAGAGACAGCATCTGCAATGCAGACCAACATAGTCAACTCAGTATGCAACAAACATATATAGGACAAGAAGCGGGTTCTGAAGTTCAGGTGTTGGAGAAGTGCAAACAGATACTCACAGCTTACCGAATCAGAAGTCTCTGTTGATATCTGCCAATAACAACGCAACAGTCTGTCAAGGTGGTCCGCCAGAGCCATGGTGTTATACGCATGTCTAATGTTATGATGAGTGGCCCTTTGGGGCATGAAGCCAGCTTGATCAGGGCGGACCAGGGCAGGCATGTGCCCAATTAGTTGGAGGGCAAGGGCCTTAGCTAGATGCTTTCCTTCAAAATTGAGGAGTGAGATCAGGCCATATGACAAATCAACTTCTGGTGGGTGACCTGGATTGTGGAAGACAAGTATTTTGGCGTGCCTCCAATCTCAGGGATGCTGCACCACTTAAAGTGCCTCTTGAATGGTCCCCAGGACATGTGGCCCCAGGTGGTGCATGTATGCCTTTAGGAACTCACACAGAAACCTGTTGGGGCCCTGGGCTTTCCCGGATTGCAGCATTGCTAAAGCAGCAGATAATTCTTCCTCAGTAAGCAATTTGTTGAGTTGCGCATGCGCGGACCATGACAGAGATGGAATGGGAAAGGCTTCCATGATCAACCGTTACTTCCTCTTTCAGCGCATATGGTGTCTCGTAATAAGTAGCAAGCTCCAAAGACTGGTACTCCCTGTTCGTCATGAACCAGCGGTGCAGGAGGAGTGGTGTGGGACACCTGACAGAGCAGATTCGGCATTTAAATAGATTTGTCACCTCACTGATATATACATCCAGGAGTGTCTGTTGGTATTGTTGTTGAACTAGGCCCAATAGTTTTCTTGCCGGTCCCTCATCTTCCACACGCCCGTGTTCCTCAAGGTCAGCCATCTGTGCCTCGAGGTCATACGCTGGTCAATTAAGATTAAGGTCTGCGCCTTTGCTTGCTGGCGCAAAAGCTAATATCCACCCCCCTCAGCGTGGGCTTGAAGGGTTCCCACATTACTACTCTGGAGGTGACGACTCACAGTTAGGTGAAAAGTATTCCAGTAAGGCACAGTAGAGAACCCCCGTAAAGCCAGAGTGAAAAACTTGAGCGTACCCAAATCTGGCCAGGCACAGGGCCTTAGACCCCATTAAATGTGTTTCTTGCAGAAGCAGAATGTCTACTTGTAAACTTTTGGCCTTTTTAAGAATTGTTCCGCACTTTAGCTTGTCCAAAACCTTCCAAGTTACCACCCGGAGCCGGCCAGTGGGGCCAGTAAATGTCGCATCAGTCATCCGGGGCAGGAGCAGGGCATATCAGAATGGGTGTGAGTGAAGTAGTGAGTGAGTGAGTGAGTGACTGAGCTGTGCTTTGTAACTGACAACCAAACATCAAAACTACCCCTCAATCCACCCCACCAATACCTCCCAACCTCTGAAGCATCTATTGTGGAATTGGCCCAGATTCAACCCCAGCAGGGGCCAAAAAGCGAGTCCACCTAATGGATGCCCATACCCCTTAACAACAAACCAATTGTTATACAATCAAAGGATCCCTGATGAAAAGTACTCCAAAGTTGCCATTGAGAGACAGAGTGCCCTCGTCATGTTGCTCCAGGAAGAACTATTGAGGCAGTGCAGAGGACCAGGACAGCCCTTCTTATCACTGCAATGTATCTGATATTGCAATCGGACTAAGATGATCAGCCATTGTCTTCTTCACATTGTTTGTTTCTCCAGGATGAGCGAGATTGCTAGAAAGCTTCCCAGAGGGCCCAGTCCCCCACGGGTGCCTGTCACTCATGGACAATTCTGAATCATGATGTGGTGGGGTGTGTGGCTTTAAAGGCACATTCTCATCTGTCCAAGCAAAAGCATCCTCAGGAGTATCGAAGAAGATGGTCCGGGACTTGTAGACCACCTGCATCCGAGCAGGGAACAACAGCATGTATGGCACTTGGAGATCTCATAGGCACCACTTTGCTCCCACAAAGGATTGGCGTTGCTGTTGGACCATCTTCGTATAATCCAGAAAGATCATAATATGGTGGGACTCAAACAAGACCTTACAGAACTTCATGCAAATTTCAAAATAGCATCTCTATCAAGATAATTAAGAAGTTTAGCTATAACTGGACATAGTCTGGCACCTGGTTTCCATTTAAACTAATAACAAAGGCCAAACCTCCCTTTTTAATGTATGTAAAGTGGCCCTAATGGGTCCTAACGCAGAATACTGTATATTAATAAGTGGAACATGTTTTTCTAAATGTTCTAACAGTAACAATCCCAGACTGTTGCTTTTATTGTGAAAATATTCTATCCCCATTGGCAAATACAAGATACATGCTGACAGCTCAGCTGTGCTAACTGAATGGGACTACTAAAGTTGGTACTTTGAGGCATCAAATGAATTGTTGAATTAAAAAACCCAACTTGATGGCTAAGTTAAATTTAATGTATTTTTCCTGAACTGCAACTTTTACATAGTTGCAGCTCTTTTGCCGAAGCTTTCCAGTGGCCCTTCGCGGTTCCTGGCTACAAGACAGTCTTCTGGGGAGAAGTGTGAATGACTCTGAGAAGTGGGAACAATCGAGTCCTATCATTGGAGAGGTGTCACCTCTCTGGCAGGAAGCCGTACAGGGTGTTATTCTCAAGAGATGAGCTTCAGAGGGGAAGCTGCCTTTGTTGAGCAAATGATGAACACACATGAGAGGGGCTGCTTTTTTGTTGAGGTGGAGGGGTTAGCTTCAGGCACAGAGAGGAGAGACCACTTCTCAAAGTAAGTTTTCCATGGGCATGTAGCCATCAGGTAGCCACATCTCTAGGGTGGGCTACCAAGCTCCACACACCAAGAGAAGGGTTCAGACATCTTGGCAGTGAGAAGAATAGTGTGTTCTGGGATAGCAAGATGCCAAACTTTAAAGGAAGTCATCATCAGTTGGGAAGGGACATGATAGCCCATTGACTAGTAACCATCACATCTCTGAGGGTACTTTCTGGACATTCATAAGGTACTACTGGCACCCAGACCTCAGATCACATCTTGCCCGAAAGAAGCACCAATGAAGGACTTCACTGCTGTTCCCTGGAGCTGGCAAAAGTGGCCGCACGAGCTGCTGGACTACACCTGCTGATCCTTGGGCCAGCAAAGAGAGGACTGTGCCTGTGGTGCCTGGTTCAGTGGAAAGTCGCTCTTGAGCCCCAGGTAGAAGAGGTGAACTCCAAGATTCAGTTTCCCGACTTCCTTTTTACAGTACCAGGGCCATAAAAAGCTGACAAGGCCCCTTTTGCCAGTCAGGAGCCACCATCGTCTAATTGGCACTCACCACTGGTGTGCAGCCTGGAAGACCAAGCCCTGACATTCAAACTTTATGCAAAAGTCTACTGGTCCTCGGAGAATCGGAGTGCAGTTTGATCCCCCAAAATGGACAACAGCTTTCAACAAAGGGAACCTCTCATTTTATTGTAACCAGAGACCAGTAGTCCTCTGGCAACTAGAATTTTGCTGGACCAAAAAGGAGTTTGAGGGACATCAAATTCTCAATCAATCAATCAGTTTTTATAAAGCACAACTACACACTTGTGAGGGTCTCAAGTCACTGGTGTTGGGTCTGGGCCTCATTCAAAGAGCCATGTTTTGAGGTTCTTCCGGAAGATGGTGAGAAATGGGCTCTGTCTGAGGTACGTGGGCAGGTTGTTCCGGCTCTTAGCTGTGAAGTATGTGAAAGACCTTCCTCGGCGTTGGTTTTCCAGATGCATGGGATAGAAGCTAGAGCCTGCTGGGCGGAGCAGAGGGGTCTGACGGGGTTATGAAAAGAGATGCGATGGTTCAGGTAGGCCGGTCCAATGTTGTGAAGGGCCTTGTAGGTGTGGGTGAGTAGTATGAAGTTGATTCGCTTCTCTACTGGCAGCCAGTGGAGGGTCCTCAGCATTTGGGAGATGTGTTCCTGGCAGGGGAGGTTCAGGACAAGTCTGGCGGCGGATTTTTGGCTGAATTGTAGTTTGCTGATGTTCTTTTTGTGGTGCTGGTGTAGGGTGTGTTGCCGTAGTCAAGCTTGCTTGTGACTAGGGCGTGGGCAATTATTTTGTGGTAGTCGACCAGGATCCATTTGAAGATTTTGCAGAGTTGGCGGAGGGCGTGCCAGCAGAAAGAGGTGACTGCATTTACCTGTCGGGTCATTGATAGGGAAGAGACAAGAATGATTCCTAAATTGCAGGAGTGGTCAGTCGGAGTAGGTGGTGCACGGAGTAATGTGAGCCACCAGGAGTCGTCCCAGGCTGAGGTGGAGTTTTCGAAGATGATGAGCTTGGTCTTGTCCGAGTTGAGCTTGAGGCAGCTCTCCCTCATTCAGGCAGCAACAGCTTTCATCCTGGTGTGAAAGTTCCTCTAAGCTTTGTCTGGCTCTTCAGTGGGGGATAGGATGAGCTGTGTGTCATCAGCTTTTGGCACAATGTTCATTTTGTGGTCTCTGACGATGGCTGCAAGTGGGCCATGTATACGTTGAAGAGCGTGGGGCTCAGAAAGGATCACTGAGGGACTCTGCAGCTGACTGCTGTTAGTTTGAAGATGAAAGGTGGGAGCCTGACTCTCTGTGTTCTTCCAGTGAGGAAGGAGTGGATCCATTGCTAGGCTTTCTTGTGGATTCCTGCGTCCTGGATTCTGGTGCATAAGGTGCTGTGGGAGACTGTGTCAAAGGCTGCTGAGAGGTCAAGGAGTATGAGTGCTGCAGGGTGTCTGCGGTCAAGCAGTGTGCGGATGTCACCGGTGGCTGCAAGAAGGGCTCTCCGTGCTGTGGTTCCTGCGGAATCCAGACTGAGAGCTCTGCAGAGAGTTGTTGTTCTCGAGGAATTGTCGCAGTTGTGAGTTTAGGGCTTTTTCCAGGACTTTGGCTTGGTAGGGTAGCAGCGAGATGCGTTGGAAATTCTTGAGCTTTGATGGGTTGGCTGTGGGTTTCTTCTGTGGTCAAAGTTGCCCCACTCAGACCATGAACCAAGGATTAACCCAAGAGATTGCCCCATCAACCACAAAGCATCCTTAGTATCATACAGCCTCATCAGATGCAACAATAAATTAATTATACAATTAAGACACTGCCCAAACAATAATGCAAAAGTTAAGGAACAAAAGATAAAAGCCATTTACTCTAATTGCTAGGATATCTAAAAACTCGATAGTGTCGTTTTAACAGCAATTAGTTGTTAACTTAACAATTCATATTGCGAAAATCATGTCTACATATCTTATTATCTATGACCGCTATTATATCTAGTGAATTCATTTGGGCAGATATCTCCATAACTCTACGATGTTTTTTGCAGTATAATTTCGTGCTGCATAAAGGCTCTCATGCAGTTTCACCTGTTTCATCTTATTCAGCCATTGGATGAAATCCGGTACCTCAGTAACCTCCATTTCTGTAATATAAGGGATCTGGCAATTAGCAAAAGAACAGATACAGATTGCTGTTGCCTTACAGTGATATTAATAGATTGCAGGTTAATTTGAAATAAGGTCCCATAGGGATTTGGTCGTATCATATCCCAGAGCCTTCTACTAATAAATCCAGACACCTAATGCCAAAAATGATAAAGATGAGGACAGGTGAAGCATATATGGAGCTAATTACCATTAGCATTTTTGAATCTAAAACAAGCTGCTGAGATTTACATCTTGTGAATGAGATGCAGAGTGCGATACACCATCCACTTACTGAAGAAAGACATCCTCCATAATTTGCTGTACAAATAGCTTTACAACAGATTGTATTGTAGTTTCCCCAACAGTTTCGATCAAACTTCCAATTTGTAGTAGCTGTAATAGAACTTAATAAAGGAGGCATTATTTCTTCCTCCAATTTCAGATGTCCCAATAGATATCAATTGCAGATAGCTTTAAGAAGGGATACAAAGTAAGCTTTACTTCTACTTTGAGCTAATTGGGAAAGCTCTTTTTAGCTCTCATTAACAAAATTTCGAATTTGTATAGATCTGAACCATACATTAGGAGCAAATTCTGGATGATTATTAACTGGTTCCGAACTGTTACTGATCCCACTCGTACAACAACCAGCCCATTCCCAGTTGTAAGCAGTCATAAAGATAAATGAGTTCAGCGTACTTTGAACTCCTGCCAAACTTTCTCAAATCTATTGGCTAGAGTATGTGGTGTTTTGTACCTGGTGCACATCAGCAGAATAGGGGGCATATTTATGAGAGGCTTGCCCCGCAGTTGCATCACTTTTAGTGAGGCAGCACTGGCGCAAACCTCTAAAGCATATCTATGAGGCCATGCAAAGCCACTTTGCATGGCTTTGAATGGCCTTGTAGATATGGAGTATGGCAAGGCAGCCCAAGTTGTTGAGTTGCCTTTCTCTGCACCAGGAGTGCGTTCTGTGGGGTTTGCAGTGTGTTTTTATGCAACACCCAAGGATATTGATGCATCGCCAGATTTACAAGAGCCTATAAACCTGGGGATGCTCCAAAACTTTATGCCTCCCATATCTTCATTTCTCCTTGTTCCTTTCCTCTTTCTATATGTACTGCATTCTGCAGCACACATTGAAAGAGTAAAAGTCTCCAGGGATTGTTTTTGTGCAGGAAAACCATCCTGCAGACAACACCATGGTGCTGGGTTGCGAAAATGGCGTCAGCGCATTTGGAAAGGACAGGAAAGAGATGTATCGCATAGATACGGGGCATTCCTGCCCTTCCCTTTTGATGCAGGGCAGCACAACAAGATGACTTTGTGTGCTGCCCTGTGCCACAATTTCGTAAATCTAGCTAACCTATTTTTTAAAGTGTAAGGAGCTCAATGCCAATCTCTCTAAACATCATGCGCAGATAAATGTAGTTGGAAAGATTACTACCAGTAGCCGCTCGAGTTATCCGATCAGGCAAGGCAGCCTCATAGTACCCTTTGAATCTAGGAAGAGCCAACGCTCCCGCTTCAATATTTAGTTTTACTGCCTTTGACTTGGGATTCATTAAAACAAACTGCTGGACCTTGATCATAACATTAGAAAAAATAAATATAAACAAAAGAAGAAGAACCATTTTAATTAAAGCGACTAATGATGGAAAGGACTAATGACTGCCACAGAATCAACAGCTGGCATACTTTACTCAAAGTTGGGGAGTAGTTCAATTGTAATGAATCAATCGGATTCTTTGTAACATAAATCCCCATATTCCTAATAGATTAGGCCCCAGAATAATGTGCTCGCATATCAATTGGTAAAATGGCTGAGGACATTTTAAATAATAAGGTTTCCGATTTTGAATGATTTACTCTATAGCCTCCAATTAGTGTGAATTTCTCGTTTACAGCAAAAGCCTTTAGGATGTTGCAATCTTCTGCAGCCAAATATCATGATGTTAGCGAACAATTTCAACTTCACTAACCATCAATTGGATCAAGAATAAGAGCAAAGGCAAAAGACTCTTTAAATAGCACATAAAGAGCAGGGGACATAGGCCAACCCAGCCTGGTTTCACACCAAGTAGTAACAAGACTCAATACTTTGGAATTGATTATAATTTTAGTTTCCACCTTATTATATAAACTGAGCAGGAGGTCAACAAATGGTAGTGGAAACCCAAACTTGAGCAAAATTGCAAATAGCACCGCCCAGTGTTCCAAATCCAATGCTTTTTCTGCGTTCAGCATAATAATAGCTCTCTTGGTTTTATTAACAGAATATTAGTCTATGGCGTGTATTAGGTAGTTGGTATTAGTAGATGACAATCGTGTATAAAGAAAGCTTTTTTGGTCTTGGTGGACCAACAGTTGTGCTAGTGGAGCCAATCTGCTTGTTATTATTTTTGTGACAATTTTATTATCGCAATTAAGAAGGCTAAATGAACAAAATGAACCCAGATTTTCCCATGGCTTTCCCTTTTTTAGGAAACTGACAATGACTGCCTCAGTGAAACAGCTGGGGGAATCTTTACCCTCGAGGATCTCATTAAAAAGAATAACCAAAAATATACTTAATTGCTTCATAATTCGTTTCTACAATTCTGCGGATAGACCATTGCTCCTGCAAGTTTTTGCAGTCGGATCGGCCAAAATAACGGGCACAAATGCTCCTTTGCTTGAATTGTTGGATAAAAACGTATGGTTTCCAAAAATGTGTTAATACTTTCTGGTGTGGATTCTTCGTTACAGAGTAAAGATCTAAATAGTTTTAAGGAAGACTTGGTCAATTAAGTCCTACAGAATAACCATTGCCTTAGCGTTTGTGAATGATAAACTTAAAAAGAGGTATTTTTAAAGAAAGTAAAAAGAAAAACCTAAGTGCTAATGTATTAGACTGACTGTTCCATAACAAACACTTGAATTCGTAGCAATCGACCAGACTATTGAGATTCCAGGACTTGAACCCTAAACATACAGTGTTTAAGACCTTACCATTTGACAAGAATTGAATCTTTGCTGTGCTGGATCAAAACGTGAAGCTGACATTTGCTCCAAAAGCCGGAGCAGCAATATTGGAATATAGGTGAATGTACATGGACGCCTACCTTATTTACAGAAAGGCATGGAATTAGGAAGTGAGAAAAAGAGAAGTTTGTTTTAAGCTTCAAGGCATTGTGTGATTTTAGAAAATTAAAAATAAAATGATGTGAAAAAGAGTTAGATCTTCTTTTATGGTGTATGTTGAACCAGACTCGAAGCTTTCACCTTCAGAGTGACAGTTGAAGACCTTTCCACTAGGCCACAAGCAACACTTTGCTATCATACCTCGAGACATAGCTGTTAGAATAAAACCAAACATTTTGATATATCGATATTTCTAAATCCTTGAACTGAGAAACCATTGTATTGAGAAACTCTCTCTCTCTCTCTCTCTGTCTTCCATCTCAAAGTGGGATGGAAGACAGAAAAAGACTGAAAGAGAGAGGAAGAATGAGAGAAGGTTTTTGTTAGCCTCATGAATAGTGTACTTAAAATGAGATATTACTGGACAAAGGGAAAAGATTAAGGTATTTTCCTAACACACACATGATTATTGAGACACAAAGACTCAAACTGTTAACCTTCAGAGTGAGATTCTAGGACCTTAAACACTATACCACACATGATACTTGTAGGAGGTGGGAAAAGGACTCATGCAACATCGCTTGGTCTCTCTGAGTGGGAATGTGTCTCCACCAGAGAACAAAAGGCCTTAAGCAAAAGTCAAGGGTCCTGTCACCTGGAAAAATGTCCCAAGTCTCTAGTTCAAAAAGGGAGGGCCAGAAGTCTGGAAAGATCATTTCCAAAAGTTCACAGGCCGAGAAAGAGCCTGTCCCTAAGGGAGAAGGTCTGGTGTCTGAACAGGATGCTTTTTCTTCAAGAGATATGCCTAACCTGGCAGAACCACAAGAAGTAGGTGGACCCTACAGAGAGGACTTGAGTCAGGGACAAATGACTTGCCCCATGTTTGAAGGACTGAGACAGTGCACTGTCAAACAGGGCAAAGGAGATGTCACTGGAATCCATAAGGTGTACTAGGAGGAAGAAATTCTGTATGGCGAGGCAAGGCACCTCAAACCAGAGGCAACCACACGAATGGTGGTCCCCAAACAGTACAGAGAGTTCCTCCTTAGCCTGGCCCATGACAACCCCTTAGCTGGACTTCTGGGTCAGACCAAGACCTGGAAGAGGCTGGTCAACTACTTATAATAACCCCACATGTCACAAAAGGTAAAGGAGTTTTGTTGCTCCTCTGTCACTTGTCAAGCCAGTGGAAAGACCGCTCGCAAGCCAAAGACTCCCTTATAGCATTGCCTGAGGCGGAGACTCCCTTTGACAGGGTGGGGATTGACATTATTGGTCCGCTAGACCCATCTACTGCCTCTGGCAATAGGATCATTCTGGTGGAAGTGGACCATGCCGCCAGATACCCAGTGGATATTTCCCTTAGAACAGTTACTGCTCTTGCAGTAGCTAAAGCCCTACTTGGCATCTTCACCTGTATTGGGTTGCCTAAGGAGGCTATTTCAGATAGGGGTACACATTTTTTATCAGCCTGTCTGTCAGCAATTTGGGCTGAGTGATGTATGACTTATTAGTTCAACTACCCCTTTCCATCCCACAGGAAATGGTCTTGTCGAGAGATTCAATAAGATCATGAAGGGTATGATAATGGGTTTAACTGATTAACTCAGAAGGAGATGCGATGTTCTCTTACCATGCCTACCATTTGCATACAGGGAGCCTCCTCAAAATGGAGTAGGTATCAGTCCTTTTTAACTACTCTTTGGGCACCCTTGTAAGAGTTCTCTTGAGTTTGGTAAGAGACTGTTAGGAGAGACCTCTCAAAGAACCCTAACAAGATATTGTGGACTGTGTGCTAGGCCTTCACTCCAAAATGTCAGAGTACATGAAGAATGCAAACATAAATTTGTATGCCAACCAGGAGCTTGCCAATCACTCATATGATCAGAAGTCCTCCATTGTTCAGTACCAGCCTGGACAACTGGTGTGGGTTTTAGAGGGCAATAGCGGCCACAGGCTCTTAGACAAATGGATTGTGCCTTGCTCTATCTTGGAAAAGAATGGGGAAGTCACATATCTGGTGGACTTAGGGACCCCAGAGTCCCTTACTGGATGATACATGTGATAGGCCCAAGTACCATAATGACAGAGTAGATATCACAATGCTCATGATGACAGATGGGGGAGAAGAGAAAGACCTCTTGTATACCAATGTCAAAGATGGCTCAGTGGATGGAATAGTTCTCTTTTTCACTCTAGCAGAGCTACAGCATATAGACTGTTACAACTTACTGATCCAGTATACTGAATTTTTTCTTTGACCCCAGGTCTGACAACATGGTGTACCCAAGAGGTGGATAGAAGTGACAGCTTTACTGTCAAAAGTAAAATGTACAGATTCCCAGATCAAGCCAAAGATAGCCTCAAAGCTGACGTTGTAAAGATGCTAGAAATTGGAAGTCAATGAGCCCTCTAGTAGCCCATGGGATAGCCCAGTAGTTCTTGTGCCCAAGCCACGCTGCAAACGACGAAAACCGTAGATGAAATTTTGTGAGGGCTACGGAGGCCTAAATGCAGTCACTGAGACAGATGTCCACCCTATACCAAGAACTGATAGGCTCATTGACAAGTTGAGGGCTGCAAAATATCTGAGTATCTTTCATCTGACTTTAGGTTATTGGCAGATAGCCCTCACACCAGGAGCCAAACACAGGTCTTCTTTTTCAACTCCTGAAAGCCACTTTCAATTTAAAGTGATGTTCTTTGGATTGAAAAATGTTCCTGCCACCATCCAGAGGTTGATGAATAGTATACTCTCTGGCTTGGAAGACTTTAGCGCAGTTTATGTAGGTGATATTTTTGTGTTTAGTTCAACCTGAGAAGATCACCTGGTCCTCCTCAGGGAAGTGCTTCAAGTCCTTCAACAGGTAGGGCTGACTATCAAGGCACACAAATGCCAGGTAAAGCCATGTTCCATTGTGTACCTAGGCCATTGAGTGGGAGGCCAGGAATAACTTCCCAACCGAAGATCCAGACAGTTATGGCATAGGAAGCTCCTAAGACAAAGCCCCAAGTCAGAACCTTTTTGTTATCTGACTGGGTAGTGCAGAACATTTGTCAAAGGATATGGTAGCATAGTAGCACTTTTGACAGAGCTAGCCTCCAAATAACAGCTCAAAAAAGGTATATGGACTGACCAAGGTCAAAAGGTCAAAATTATTTTGACACCGTTAAGGAAACACTATGCTCAGCACCTGTCCGAAAGGCACCTGACTTTAGCATGGAGTTTGTTATCCTAACTGTTGCTTCAGATCATGGGATGGGGCAGGATTGTCACAGCTGACTGAGTTGCCTTTATTAGTAGGTGACTCCTCCCCAGAAAATTGTGTTGAAGTGCCTTTGAAAGGGAAGCCTTCGCTGTGGTTTGGTCTGTAAAGAAGATGAGCCCCTACCTGTCTGGGACTCTCTTCAGAGTTCAAACTGACTACAGATGTCTTAGATGATTTATGCAGATGAAAGAAAAGACCCCCAAACTGTTGAGGTCTTCCATCTCCCTATGGGGTATGGGTTTTACAGTCAAACACATACCTGGGACTGACCATGCCAGCAGATGGCCTTTCCAGATTCTTTCACTTAGATGATGAGAACTACCGGGACAAGGGTTAGTTGCTCATAATCTTTCCTCTGGAGGGGAGCCATGTGATGGATGGAGAGAGGGAGATAGTGTGAGAAAGAGAGAGAGAGAGAGAGAGAGAGAGAGAGAGAGAGACTTTTTTAATCTTTGGTGAATTAAATACTGAAAATTAGATACTTTTGGACAATGTGAAAAGAAAATTGTACTCATCAGACATTTGAGCATGAACATGACCTATGAGACACCAAAACTCAAACCCTTATCCTTCAGAGTAAGAGTTTAGGACCTAAGGCTCTAGGCCACACATGACTGCGTACTAGCTTTCTTAAAAAAATAACTAACCCATTAAAATCAAACATTTTGTTATATTGACCTTTTGGGATGGAAAACAGAGAGAGGGTCAGTAAGAGAGAGCTTGAAAGATTGAAAGAGATGAAGAGAGAGCGAGTGGGAGAGAGAGAGGGAGATTGAGAGAAAGAGAAGGAGAGAGAGGGAGAGTGATGAAAAAAGAGCAAATGAGAGACTTTTAAAAGTCTTTGCTGAATGTAATACGTAAAATGATATATTACTGAACAAAGTGAAACGAAAAATGCATTTGGCAGACATTTGGGCTAGAACACTGGCACTGAGTTCTAGTTAGCAGGTCCCAGTGCCCCCTCAGAGTCAAAAAAACAGCAGCATCAGTCCAAAGCTTAAGGGTGATCATGCAAAATGAGTCATTTCCCCCCATGAAAGATGTTTCAACACTGATAAAGGAAAAATGTATGCGCATGACTTTTGACCACTTACATGACCATTGACGTACCAAGAACTGAACCCTTTACCAATAGGCCACACGTCAATCTTTATTGTTCACTCTAAAAAAAAAACTATAACATTCGAACCACACATTTTAAATTATTGACATTTTGAAATCCTTGATTTCAGAAACCATTGTAGTGAGAATCCCAGAATTAGATAGAAGACACAGAAAGAGAGAGAGGAAGAGAGCAAGAGAGAGAGAGAGAGAGAGAAAGAGAGCAGAAAGAAAAAGAAGGAGCGACAGAGAGAGACTTTTTTAGCCTTTGCTAAATAATGAACTTGAAATTAGATATTTGTGCACAAAGTGATCAGGAAAATGTGTTTGCCAGACATTTGAGCACACACTTGACCACTGACACTCCTTAACAAAAAAACATAACCTTTAAAGTAAGGTTCTAGCACCTAGGCCACACAACTCTTTCCTTGCTGTCTCTCAAAACATGATGATATAATTCGAACCAACATAGTGATATTGACATTTTGAAATCCTTGAATTGAGAATTCATTGTATTGAGAAACTCTCTGTCTTACATCTCAGAATGGCAATGGGGGAGAAAAGAGAGAGAGAGAGAGGCTGGGGAGAAGAGAGAGAGAGAGGGAAGGGGAGAGAGTGAGGGAGAGAGAAAGGCAGAGAGAGACACTATTTCTAGCCTATGGTGGCTGAAATACTTAACGTGAGATTTTTTTGAGCAAAGTGAAAATAAAAATGTATTTATCTGACACTTGAGCATGTGCATGCTCACTGAGTCCAAGATTCACTATACTAACCTTGATTTGAGAAACCATTGTATAGAGTATTTCTCTCTCTCTGACTTCCATTTCATAATTGTTTGGAAGACAGAGAGAGAGATATGCTTTTTCAGCCTTTGGTGGCTAATGTACTCATTACTTGAGTACACACATGACCATTGAAACACATGGGCCCAGATTTACAGAAACATCACAGAACGCAGAATAGCAGCCAAAAATGTTGTGCTGCATTGAATGAAAGGGAGGGAGCAGGAGAGTGCCATATCTACAAAGATAAGGCACTCTCCTCCCCTCTCCCCAGCGCTGGCGCTGATTTAAGCTGCTCTGCGCCATGCACACACCTTTATACCATAGTGCAAGGATGTGTGCATGAGCCTAGCATAGGTTTTGTACTGGAAGGATACCCTTCCAGTACAAAATAATATGCTTAGACACACTTTAGAACTTTTCCTGCTTAGTGCGCCGGCTGCACAGTGCAGCATGCATGCAAAGTTGGAAAAGAAAGGAGAAATTCAAACATTTCTTCTTTTAACGTCTGCTTTCAAATGGTGTTAACTTTTGGCGCAAAGGCATGGATGGTTGCATGGGAACACCCATGTACCACCCATGTAATGCTGCCTTGATGTCACTGACCATCTCATGAGAGATGTAATATGGAAGGTCATAAGCAGTGCATTGCAGAGGTGTAAGTTATAGTGAGCTCAGGTAACTATAACTGCTGAACTTCACTGGTTTTGTACGAATGAATTTGAGCCTACCTATAACGATCTTGTAACCTTTGTTTTTTTCAGTGAATTTCTAAGGATTTCTTTTATTCTATTTCCTAACTATAACATCCATGTAATCTTTGTTTTTTTAGTGAACTTCTAAGGTTTCTTTATGTGTTTCCTAACTATATTATCCCTGTAACCTTTGTTTTTTATGTACATTTCTTAGGTTTTTTCATTTATTTACTAACTGTAACCTCTAACCTTTGCCAGTGAGTGGGTGTCTAAGTGGATCTGTGAGTGAGCGCATAAGTAGCTGAGTAGGTCTCTGAGTAAGTGCATGAGTATCTGAGTAGGACTGTCAGTGAGTGCATGAGTCACTGAGTGTGTCTGTGAGTGTATGAGTTTCTGAGTGGGCCTGTGAGTGAGTGCATAAGTCTCTGAGTGGATCTGTGAGTGGGTCTGTGAGCTTGAGTGCATCTGTGAGTGGGTGCATAAATGTCTGAGAAAGTCTGTGAGTGGGTGTGTGAATGTCTGAGTGGACCTGTGAGTGGGTGCATGAGTGTCTATTTGGGTCGATGAGTTGGTGTGTGAGTGTCTACGTGGGTCTGTTTTTGAATACATGAGTCTCTGAGTGGGTCTGTGAATGGGTGCATGAGTGTCTGAGTGAGTGTCTGGGTGCATCTGTGAGTGGGTGTGTGAGTGTCTGTGTGGGTGTGTCAGTAGTTGCGTGAGTGACCCAGGCCAAAAAGGAACCGCACCTGACCATTTATCCAACAAGAGTCCACAGTTTTGTGCAAAATATCTACTCAACCGAAGTACTTTCTACTGGTTAGTTAGTAACTTCTACCTCATTGGGTAAATGTCCAGTTTGCATTCTACACTACGGCTGAGTACTGGACCATGAGAAAATGTCTCCAGCAGCCTTGTGTACATTTGGCAATGTGATTGTTCCTCAGGCATCTTTCTCCAGTATATGTGATAACATTAATCCTCCCATAGAGAGGCCAACAATACTACAAAGATGTAAATCTGTACCAAACTAGAGTCCTTCCTCTTAGTTATATGACGTAAGTGCTTCTTTGTCTGTGGGGATATCCTCATATTCCTTGACATCAAGAACACACCACCAAAATCAAAAGGAAACCCACTACGGGGCCATTTGGAAAGCTGTACATTATCCTGGCAAAAGGTAAGACCTTTGCATACTACTAAGGTGGATGGGGCAGGGCCAGCAGGCAGAGCTTCCATGTGATATGCACATTTGCGTACCTGTAACAATTTAAAGGGAGAAACATGGATTCAGTATTCATCAGGTGAGGACAAGAACAACCCACTCATCACAGTGACATACAGATTGCGCTCCAATAGATGAAAGATGCATTCACCTCCACAAAGGATTTCAGATCGTTTTTCAATATGGAATTGCGGAATAAACAGACTTGCTTTTCCTTCACAAAGCCCAGGAGTTATGATCATTTGTCCCTTTGGCAAGTAGAGCTTCAACTGGGGCACCTGCTACGTTTATATTTGTAAGTGCTTCCTGTTGAGGTTTCATTTCTGTGAAATGAGCATCATGGCCAGAACGGAAATTCACCTGCTCATTTATCCAACAAGAGTCCACAGTTTTGCACAAAATGTAAATCCAACTGGAGTACTTTCTACTGGTTAATTGCTAAGTGCCACCTCATTTATGTAAATGGGCAGTGTCCAGGACGGCGGGGCCCCCATCCCCCTGCCGATTTCTGTCCCGGGTACCCCACCCCCCAGGGTCAACCAGTATTAAATGGGGCATAGGGGCTTTGCTGCCTCCTCCCTTAGCTGACCTCAACCCCTAGGGACAACTACAATTTAATGGGGTAGGAGGGCATCAAATCACCCCTCCCCAGGCCGATCTCAGTCAAGGAGCCTCATATCCCAGGGTCAGGCCTTCATTAAATGAAGAAGGGGGCCGCGCGGTCCCCCCTCCCCTGGCCGATTTCGACCCAGGGGACCTCATCCCCTGGGAATCACCACAATTAAGTGGAGGAGAAGGGCCTCATGCCCCTCCTCTCCGGGCTGATCTCAGCCCCAGGGACAAAGTCTCCCGGGGCCTGGCGTTTATTAAATGGAGGCAGTGGGCTGCATGGCCCCCCTCTCCAGGCCAATCTTGGCCCCGGACACCCCATCCCCTGGGGCCTGGCATTCATTAAATAGAGGAAGGGGCTGTGCGCCTCCCCTACCTTGGCTTATCTTGGCCCCGGGGATCCCATCCCCTGGGGCCTGGCCATCTGTCCTGGGTGCTCCCCAGGGCACCTAGTGTGCAATGGAACCAGGGTAGTGCCTCAAGGCCCTCATGGTCCCAGCTGTCTCCCTGCCTCCTGCAGGAGCCGGCATTTCTTTTGCCCACAGGAGGCTGGTAAACATGCAGTTCCCTGAAAATGGAAAATGAAAATAAAACAATAGTTTCATTTCTTTTCCTGCCCACATCTCTGGGGTCAGGGAAAGAAATTAAACCTCTGCTTCCGGCAGATGAGAGCGCATTGACAGATCTCACCTGCTGGAAGCAGAGTGTTTAATATGACTTGAGGGAGCTGACAAAGCTCCTGTCAAGTCACAGCAAACAGCTATGTCCAGAGAGTGGGCACCCTCAGACATTGCAGGAGTCAGCCCTCGAGGGTGGCAATCCCCAGGGCCATTATTGGCTCCACAAGGCAGGCTGCAGGCCCCCTTCCAATGTTTAACTTTGCCCTGTGGAGATGTTGGTCCCTTGGGCCAGGGGGGAAGCAGACTTGCTTCATTATTCTTGTCAGTCCTGGGGAGGTGGTGGCCCCAGGGGCTATAGGGGAGGCCTTACCAGCCCCCCATTAGAAAATAAAGATTTATGCCCTGGGAAGTGGCGGTATATGGCCCCGGAAAGTACCCATCCCCGGGGCTGTGGGGGAGGCGGTACAGGTCTCCCCTATAAAAAATAAAGATTTTGCCCCAGGGAGGTTGTGGTTTGTGGAGCGCAAGGGGATACACAGCCTGCTGCACATTTTTGGCTAAGACCTTGACACCTAGGGGCCGCACTTTTATTTTTATTTTTATTTATATTTGTATACATTTTTAGTGTGGTTGATATAAAGTTAGGGTCTGGAACACGTGGGCCACATGACTTGAGTAGACAGTATTAATTAATACATTTTTCATAAGCACAATGCACTTTTTACGGTTGGACTCACCAGCTTTGGGTCAGTTTCTGACTTGGTGACCACAGAGGATGCACTGGGTGATTTATCATATGTTTTTTTTAATTTAAATAATTGGTTCTTGATCATTGTTAGTATATTTATTTGGGTTTTGTTTTGTTTTGATTTATTATTTAGGTAAAAGTTGTCCCATAGTAGTCCTGATGAGGCCCAAAATAGAAGGGTCCGAAACGCGTCGACACCTTGTGAATTGCGGCAGATTTGGGTAGAAAGCACAATTGATTTTCCAGAAGGATATTGGACAGTGCAAGAAACCCTAGGAAGTAATTGATCTGGGTTCAGCATTTGTTGTCATAACTAACCACAACCACCGCATTTAAGTTGATTACGTCTTTAAGTACTTTATCTACCACTGCCTCCAATGGAGGAGATTGAGTTGGGACAATTTCCAGATGTTTCATTGTTAGTTATTATTTTGTGATATGTTTACTTTCATTTATATGTAAATAATTGATATTGTGATGTAAATATTAGTCCTGGTGGAATTGTTCAGTTTAATTATGATAGTTTGTTTCGTTTATGATTCTCTTTGTTCTATATAATTATAGATGAATAAATGTTGACAAATAAATTATGTTCCCAAGAGAGTACGTGGCACTCTTCTTGTTAGAAAATGTAGTAATCTCTCCCAGGCTTTTGACCAATTGTTTTTGCATACATGTGCTCATTTTTGCCTAATCACCTCAGGAGGGCAGCGGTCCCTGGGGCTAATATAAGCCCTAGGAAGGGGGCAGATGCTCCCATCTCCTTTTTCAACCTGCCAATGCCAAATAAAAGAAAAGGGCTGGAGAACTCTCTTTTTAAGAAAAATCACTTATAAATCTGTGAATGCAGAAAAAAATGACTTTTAGCCCTGGCAGGGTCGTAAGGGACCCCTAGACCAAGGCTAGGGGCTCAGGATGACACCACTCTGGCTAGTTGTCTTTTCTTTTTTAACTTTTTTTGTGGGACTCGGCTGTAGCCGAGTCCCAAGATGGCTGCAACACTCCCTTGTTGAAGTGTTGGCAGCCAATCAGATATCAGCACAGGGACAGTTGGATCCGTGGAGGATCCGTGCCCCTAGATATCTATATTTTTTGCCCTTTAACAGCTCCAAAATGACTGCACACATTTACACCACATGGCAAAGTGCACAATCTAAGATTTGCACAAACAAGATCTAGTTTCCTTCCAAATTTGGTGTAGTTCTGTTCAGCTGTTTGGGCTGAAGGCGTGCCTAAAGACCCTATGAAAAAATGAAAGGGGAGAATGCTTTTTGCGACCCACCCTTTTTCTCTGCCCCTATTTGATGGGTCACCCCAACACTTTTAAAACAGAAACTGAAGCCACTGAAGTATAAGTTTGGAAGATTTCGTGAAGATTTGACAAGTGGCACCAAAGTTATTGGCAAAACAAAAAACACTCTTCCTATGAAAACTAAGTCCTAACTATAACTACCTACTGGCAGTTGCCAGTAAGTTATATATATATTCAGTTAAAAAACAAATGTTACAGGTTCTGAATTCACTCGCACAAAACCATAGAAATTCAGCAGTTATAGGTATGGTTATCCCAGGTAACTATAACTCGGCCCCTAACACAACTATAACTCGCACCCCACACAGTTTTCTCATCAATAATTTCACTGCTAATCTTACATTAAGATTTTAATGATGTTATAAAAGATGTCATGAGTGCTGTAGTATCGGAGTTAGTTAGCAGTGCTTGGTGAGGGCACCAAAAATAAAAAAATAAAAAATAAGTGCGGGCTCCTGCACTTGTTTTAAAAGAAAGTACTTGGATAGGCTAGGTCCTGAGTGCATAGCCGAAAATATAATACTAAAGAAGACGGGTGCCTGGACCCTCCTTCCTAGGGCTCTAAAGAGCCCTGGGGACCAACACCTTCCCAAGGCTTAATATTAATTTAGGAGTGGGGCCACTTCATGGGCTCAAATGAGCCAGAGGGACCACCACCTCCACGGGGCTAAATACAAATTTTAAAAATAACTGCGGGGTTGCATGGGCCCCCGATGCCTTGAGGATCACCACCACACTGGTGCCAAACTAAGAACTTTAATTAGGAAGGCGGCCACATGGGACCTCTCCCTGGGTCCATTTTTGTCACTGGCACCCTATCTCCTCGTGCCCAAACACATCATGCTGGGTGCCCTAGCCCCACCTAGGGCACCCATTTTACCAAGGATTGTGGTGGTGAGTCTCAAGGCCCCCATGATACCCACCGGCTTCCCACCTTCAGCAAGACCCGGCATTGCTCCTGCACACAGGAAGCTGCTAGAAATGCAAATCCTTTCATCTCATTCCCAGCCCAAATGACAGCAGGCAGGGAAAGAAATGAAAACTCTGTTCCTACCATGTGGGAGCAGGTTTCACGCCCTCACTTGCTGGGAGCAGAGTTAGTGTTTGCTTTTGCTTGGCGGGAGCTGTCACCTCCCTCCAAGCAAAAGCAAAAAACTATCTCTTGTGGTTGGACACCTCAGAGATAGCAGGAGCCGAACCTGAGGGGTGGTGGACCCCAGGACCATTAATTGCAATGGCCGGCCCAAGGGAGGTGGTGGTTCCTGGGGCTGTATACGGCCCAGGAGGGGGGCACAGAGCCCCCCGCCCTCTTTAAAAAATTTAAATGGCCCTGGGGAGGTGGTAGGGGTCACTGGTGCGTGGGGGGTCCATGCAGCCCTCGTACCTATTTTTATTATTTACCCTGGGGAGGTGGTGGTTGCCAGGGCTTAAAGCAGCCCAGGAGCGGGGTCTATGTGGCCCCTATCCATTCATTTAATAAACCCCTAGTGAGGTGGTGGTCCCTGTAGCCCATTTGAGCCCATGGAACGGGATCTATACAGCCCCCTCTTAAATTAATATTAAGCCCTGGGAAGATGGTGGTCCCCGGAACTCTATAGCGCCCTGGGAGGCGGCCCCCATAACCCACCTCCTTTTGTAATATGTTTTTGCCTACGTCCCCAGGACCTGGCCCACAAGGGAGCTTGCTTTTTAAAAAAGCGCAAGAGCCATGATGTACAAATAACCACTACTTTTAAACTTCATATCTTGTGACCATTTCAGAAATACATAGGTTACTTTGATACCTATTTTTCACTCTACATATTCACCCTATGAACTGGTTTATGCACTATACACAATGAAAAACCATTGTACGGTTCAGCCCAGTTGTTGGTTCTGGGTATCTCGGGTTCTGAGAGAAACTACAAACCATATCAATCCATTTGTTGATGCCATTTTTATGAAATTCAGGCACTTTTATCCATAGCACTTTTTTCCTATTATTCCCCCAAAACTCTAAATTTAGCTATATATGGCTATTTTTTCAGTCCCCTCCAGGACAATCCACAATAAAGGCCTGGATAGTTTATATGGACCGAACGTTATGGTGACCTAAGCTCAAAATGTCCCAAATTACCAAAAAAAGGGTTAGCACCATGCTGGAGGAAAGGCCCTGTTCCAAAATATAACTACAACATTCAAACCAAACATGTTGATATGTTGACATATTGAAATCCTTGATTTGAGAAACCATTTGGGATGGAAGACAGAGAGAGAAAGAGAGATTGAAATATAGAGAGAGAATGAGAAAAGAGACATTTGTACACCTTGGGTGAGTGACATAGTCTACATGAGAAATTGTTTGGCAACGAAAACATATGTTTAAAACATTTGAGCATGTACATGACCATTGAGACACCAATAGTCAAACCCTTACCCTGCAGAGTTCAAGTTTAAAACTTTAGCCACTAGACCTCATGTGGCTTCATACTGTCCATCTTTAAAACATAACTTTCACACCTTCTTCAAAATAGAACTATCACATCCAAACCAAATGTTTTGATATATTTACATTTTAGAATCCTTGTATTGAGAAACCATTGTATTGAGAATCTCTCTCTGTGTCTATCATCCCAGAGAGGGACAGGGAACAATAGACTGGAAAACAGAGAGAGTGTGAGAGATAATGAGACCTTTTTAGCCTTGGATGAATTATATACTTAGCATGAGATATTTTTTGACAAAGTGAAAAGAAAAAGACATTTGCACATACACGACCATTGAGACAGCAATACTCAAACCTGTAGGGGCAGATTTATGAAAAGTGGTGCTGCACCTAGTGCAGCGCCACTTTTCTTGTGCCCCTTATTGCCCTCCTTCGGCGCACCATGGTGGTAGTTAGGGTGACTACCATCATAATGTTTGATGCTAGTCTGGCCTTTTGCAGGATTAGTGCAAAAAATGATGACGCTAATCCTGCAAAGCACCAATTTCATCAATAGGAGCCTCTGTTTAAGGCCTGCACTCATCGGACATTAGAAAATGCAGATAAAAATAGCACAAAGGAATCTCATAGATTTTTACTGCTCCCCTTAGCACCAGATCTCCCCCATTCGATACATTATGGCTGGCACAGGTATATTGTGGCGCAAGGGGTTACAAAGTGGCGCTATGCAAGCATTGCACCACTTTGTAAATATGGCGCTGCGTTTTTCCCCTTCCAATGCCACATTATGGTAAGAAAATGACACTAATGCAGCATTGGAACCGGCCACATATAACTTGCTCCTGTTTTTTCACAAAACATAATGATATCATTTGAACCCACCATATTTATACATTGACATTTTTAAATCCTTGATTTGACAATTCATTCATTGTATTGAGAAACTCTCTCTCTCTCTCTGTCGTCCATCCTAAAATGAAATGGAAGACAGAGAGGGAGAGAAAAAGAGAGAGATAGAGACTTTCTTTAGCCTTTGGTGGCTGATATACTTAAACTGAGATATTTGAGGACAAAGTGAAAAGAAAAATGTATTTGCCAGACATTTGATTATGCACACGAACATTGCAATTTCAAGATTCTGACCCTTATTTACTAAGCCCACATGACTCCTTACCATCCACCCTCAAAATAGAGAGAGAAAGAGAGAGGGACTTTTTTGGCTTTTGGTGAATGATTTACTTAAAATTAGATAATTTTGACAACATTATTAGAAAAATGGATTTGCAAATATAAAAGAGCAAGATCACTTCTCAGTGCATAACTTTGGGCTTCATTTAGATACTGGCGGATGGGTTACTATCCCAGCCGGCAAAATATAAATCCCATTATTTCCCATGGGATTTAGATTTCAGCAGACAGGATATCGGTCACCTCTGCGACTGAGTAACCCATCCACCAATATCTAATTCAGGCCTGTAGTCTTTTTACGTACTGAAGTTGAGCAGATATTCTAGCCCACACATCTGACCTTTGATACAGCAAGACTCAACCCATTAACCATTAGAGTGTGAGCCTAGGACCTTAACCACTAAGGCACATTTGACTCTTTACAGGTATCTTTTAAAGCATAACTATAACATTTGAACAAAAATATTTCATATATTGACATTTTGAAATCGTTGTTTTGAGAAACCATTTGTGACGAAAGACAGAGAGAGAAAGACAGGAAGGGAGAGAGGCAGATAAAGAGAGAGAGATGATTATTTAGCCTTTTGGCAAATGATATACTTAAAATTAGATATTTTTGACAAAGTGAAAAGAAAAATGTATTTGCAATTAAAAATACTAGATCACCTTTCAGTACTGAGCATAATCATTTAACATTTGGTAACTGTCACCCTTAACCATCACAGTGAAAATCTATGATCCTAGCCGCTAGACCACACATGACACTTTACTGTCTTCTCTCAAAACATAACTATAAGATTCAAACCAAACATTTTGACATATTGACATTTTTAAATCCTTGAATTGAGAAACCATTATTTTGAGAATCTCTCTCTCTCACTGTCTTAGATCCTATTGGAAGAGAGAGAGAGCGAGAGAGAGAGAGAGAGAGAGAAAGCCGTTTGTGACTGATATTCTTAAATTGAGATATCTTTGAAAAAAGTTAAATAAAGACCATACTTATTCAACATTAAACCACACATATGACCATAGAGACACCAAGGCGCAAACCTTAACAGCCATAGAGAGTGTAGGATCCTAAACACTAGGCCACAAGTGACTCTACTGACTTGCCTAAAAAAAAACTATAACATTCGGACCAAACATTTTAATATATTGGCATTTTGAAATCCTTGATCTCAGAAACCATTGTATTGAGAATCTCTCTCTCTTTCTCTCTCCCTATTTCTTCCATCTCATAATGGGACGTGTGACAGATAGCGAGCAAGTCAGAAATTTGAGAGAGGGTTTTTTTTTTTTACTATTGGTGACTATTATACTTTAAATGAGATATTTTTTGACAAACTGAAAAGAGAAATACATTTGGTAGATTTTTGAGCATGCACATGAGCATGACGCACCAAGATTGAAAACCTAAACCTCAGAGTCTAGGACCTTGACCACCAGGCCAGGTGTGACAGTTTGCAGTCCATTCACAAAACATTACTATAACATTCAAACTAAACATTTTAAGCTGTTTACACATTGAAATTCCTGATTTGAGAACCATTTGTGATAGAAGGCAAAGAGAGAGAGAAAAACAGAGAGAGGAAGAGAGAGATTGAAAGAGAGAGATAAAAAGAGAAAACGGTTTTTAGCCTTTAGTGAATGATATATTTAAAACTGAATATTTTTAGACAAAGTGAAAAGACAAACATATTTTCAATTCAAAGAAAACAATCATTTTTCAATATATCAAGAAAGCAACACCTACAGCATAATAGTTGTGTAAAAATGTCACTGATAAAGCATCCAGTAAGCTCAGTCCAGACAAGGAATAAGTAGAGGTTTGTGATGTTTAATCAATAATGAACAGGCAGCCGACATATGTTTAATCTTTGACAACTTTTTCAAGGCTAGGTTAAAGCATGTAGAAGAATACCCAATGTAGTAACCGTATCATCTGTAAGAATACATACAATAGTTATGGTGCGTCAATGAGCAACCAAAGTCAAGCTGCACGCTACGGATCATGTCACGATTTTGGTGGACAGTGAAGGTATGTGGAGAAGCAATAAGACGTCATTAAAAATGCAGAGAAACCATGATAAGTTCTCCTAGAGTTCTGGTGCCATCTTACGTGGGAAAAGAGAAATCAAAAAGCGTCCTTGAAAGAGTCATCAAAGCCAAAACAAGTTTTGGCTGCTTGTTCATGGATTAAACATTGCATTCCTCTACTTATTTCTCATCTGGACTGAGTTTACTGGATGCTTTCTCAGTGACTTTTTTACGCTATTATTTTGGTCCGGCTGTTGCTTTCTTGATGTTGATGTGAGAGTTTCTCTCAGTGCCTACAGCACTAAGTTGGTAGCATAGTGCTTTCACCTGTAGATCAGATAAGTGTTACCTATTGCAAACCACAGTGAGATGCCACTGCTACCAAATCTCTGTGTATTAAATACTTTTCAGTATATGTCTAATACATTTCACATTTTATAGTTGACCAGACATTTGAGCATGCACAAACTATGGAGACACCAATACTTAAACTACTAACCCCGAGTAAAAGTCTAGGGGCCATATGGCCGAAGGGTTTTTGCGGTCACAAACAATCTGAATCGCAGAATCGGGTGGTTTGTGACTACAAAAAAAGAACATCTTTGGATGTACAAATGCTATTTTGTGATTCGGTAACCTATTACCGTATTACAAAATAGGATTGTGATTCTGTAGTGGAAGGGCCGTGTTAAGGGTGTCTCTTCCTAATAGCGACTTGCATGGGGTTTATGAATGTTTTGCAACAGGAATGTGGCCGCAAAACATTTGCAGCTAACCACCAACTTCAAGTTGGTGATAACCCATTCGCAAATTGGAAGGAGGCCTCAAGAGACCTGTTCTCTTTTGTGAATGTGGGTGCAAAGATTTTTTAGGGTCAGGCAGTGGTCCCCCAGACCACTGCCTGGCCTTATAAAATGAAAATAAAACTTTTCAGTTTTCTTTTTGAAACACATCCTGTTTTCCTTTAAGCAAAACTACTATATTTAAAAAGCAATCAGAGACATGGTGGCCTGCTGGCCCCAGCAGGCCACCATCCATGTGATTTTGACTATTCCTAATGGGTCGCAAATTGTAAACTGCCTCATGAATATTGATGAAGCAGGACCATTTGCAATCCACTGGGTGTCACAAACAGTGTCAAACACACTGCAGTACATCGCTGTTTGTGATTTTCTAATAGAGAATCTCTAAAATTCACTATCAGTAAATCACAAACTCACGATTTCATACATCTGGCTCTAGGACTTTAACTGCTAGGGCACAACCAACTCTTTTCTATGGTTGGTCAAAACATACTTATGACATTTGCACCAAAGTTCTGCATCAATGAAGTGCCATAGTGTACATTGACAGCTACATCATTTACAGAATGGGATGGAAGAAAGGGAAAGAGAGAGATAGAGAAAGAGAGATGTTTTAAATGATAAACTTAAAAAGAGATATTTTTTAGAGAACATGAAAAGAAAAAAACACTTCCCAATGTAATTTGAAGGAACCGTTCTTCTACAATATATATAGTGAACATTTGAACTCAGTGGAGATGATCGGATCTTGGAGAAGGCACAAGGCCAGTGATATTTTAAGGCCTTAAACCCTTACCTTCAGTGGAGAGTCTAAACCCTTACTATTAGGTCAGAAGATACTCTTTACTGTACTGGATCAAAACATAACTATGACATTCACTCCAATAAAACCAGTCAATGTGGAAATATGGGTTAGTGTATACTGATACCAACCAAATTTAGGAAGAGAGAGAGAAAGAGAAGTTTGTTTTGTTTTAAGCTTTGGGGCATTAGGTACTTATGGCAATTTTAGACAAAAAGAAAAGAAAAAAACCTATGGGGAAAATAATTAGATTTTCTTTCATTTAAACAGGCAAAAGCCCAAGGTTCACGAATATTACAAACTTACAAAAGCAGCAGTTATTAAAATTCATGTTTAAATTCATATAGCTATCTTAAGGACAATAAATACGAATCAATCTTGCATAAGAGTAAAATAGATGATTACAACATAATGAAAAATTGAAACAGGTACTCAATACCTCTTTCTCGTACACATTAAATTGTTATATAAATGAGCACTGCAGGGCATACTTGAGGGCAATCTAACTGCTGTAAATGGGAAAAAGCTTGCTCATAGTGTCTGATGTTTAACACTTGAAATAATGGAACTAAAACGTGTTTCCATTGCGAAGTATTCAAAGAACAGAACAAGGTACATTGATAGTACTTTGCATCGGCACATTATCACAGGGACATTGGGAAGTGATGGAAACCAGGATCCACTGAGACAGGAATGCTAGTAGAAAAAGACTGGTGTTGAAATCAAAGCGGATGAGGAGGAATCTGTGCTGATTATTAGTAATAACCTTTAGGTACAGGGCAGGGAGAGAAGTCTTGAACAATTCACTTGGGTTACTGTTAAGGCGCTTTGGCTTGGAAAACAGCTTGGGAACCACTAATGTTGTAAATGTTTATTTAATATAAGCTGTGCGTGGAATAGTAGACACGTTATCAAGGACCAAACAATACAGGATACATGATCTTGTAAAATCTGCTTCTGGGTTCCTCCACACCCTCACCAATAGCAACAGGGATTTAATTGAATATGGTCCTCCGCATATCCAACGCTGACCTCAGAATCACATGTAAAGGTGAAAGAAGATTGTGGATCTGACCATAACCTTCGCAGGAAGCTCTTTTCCACCCTTTGCAGCCATTCAATGTCTGCATGTTTGCAACTCATTTGCTCCCAAAAATTTGCACTAGCTCTAGGGCCGGCTCCTTCGTTATGGTTAAGGAGCATCACTCCACTGGCTAAGAGCCAGCAGCTGAAAAAAAATATATATATAATTTCATTTTTCAGCTGCTGGCTCAGCTGAGCCAGGGTGAGAATGGAGGGGAGGATGGGCCATGGGAGGAGGTGGAGGAGGGGTGGAGTGATGCACTATGTGCACAGGTCAGTTTGCCAGCCGTTTTTGTGTTGCACAGCCGGGTTTGAGAAACTGCACAGACTACAACACAGTGTCTGAGTGGCAGACCAAGCCGCTCAGAGCAATCTTGGTGCTACTCTCATGCTAGGTATAGCATCAAAGCAGCACCAGGATTGCAAGGGGAGCCTGTGCCTGTGTCCCAGGGACTGCTGAGACACCATCAGAAGAGGGGTCAAGGTGGTCGGCGGCGTCAGAACAGGTAAGTTTTATAAAAAGAAAAATATCATTATTATTCATTTTTTTGTTATTTATTGTCACCCGTCCCCCCACCACACCCACCCTCCCCTTGAAAAATAGCATCAACTGACCTTTGAAATAGGTTGACCTTTAAACTAAGGAGTAGCACAGTTAGAAGCTGTGTCACCCAAATATGTGAAGTTTTGGTGTGTAGCCACCTCAAGTCCTGCACAATCTGTGGAAGTTCTTAGTGCTTGTATTTTTAGGCCCCCATGCCATCATCATCAACGTACTTTATTTCGATCATAGACCATAAAAGTTAGAATCAACAATAAAATACAGAAAAATCACATCTTTAAAAACTTTCCAAAACAAATAATTTACAGTTCATACTTTAAACAACAAAATAAAATTGATAAAACCATTTTATCAATTGAAAAGGAAACAATTTGGAAAGGACATCCAACTTTGATGATTTTATGCCTATTGGCACAAAAGGGTAAAAACTTTGTGCCGAACAGGCCAGATGCTCTCCAAATATTTAGCAATAGAGAAAACAATTGTTGGGGACATATCTACTCTACACATTCTTAGGGCTCACCTATGTTGATGTAGGTTCAAAAGACGACAAAGGAGAACAATCCAGCCCTTCTGTTGCTTTTGATATGTGGGACAAAAATAGTAAGCGGGTATCTGTTTCATCATTCTACCTACAGGTGGGGCAGTTTTTACTGCCTTCACAGCTATCCATCCACTTGGCTGTAAAGGGGGCAAGTGGAAGTGTACCCACCCTAAAGTTTATTTAAAGAGCTTTTGCAAGCAGGGGCTCAATGTCATTCATATAGCTTTCAAAGAATGAAAATAGCTTGAATTCTAAAAAAACATTCACACCTATGCCCCAAGACTGGCTGATTAAGGAGTTTACTCGCCTCATGTTCCACAAAAAAGTGCTTCAGTGTATTGGCTGCTAGTGGTGTAATTTTGTGAGGTTCTAGCCAGTGCTCTTGCAAACCCAGGGAAAAAATGTGACTGCTTAACATAGTTCAACCATGGTATCTTTACCCCTCCCTTTGATCTGTCCAGGACGTCGCTTAGGGTCTCTCTCTGATACTTCAGCTCAAGGGTGGACCAGGCTTGAAACCATTAGAGAGTCATAGTGGTAGCTATGGGTCGTATACCTACTTCTTGCCTGTACACTACTGTGCAGCTTTGTAGTATCTTAAGCACTTCTCTCAAAAAGTTATTCTCAGCTATTTCCAACACATAGGGATTTCCATAGCTCAGCTCCATAAGCTGCAGCTGCAACAGCTTTGGCCCTCCAAACTTCAATCAGAGGAGGAATTGGATGAAGGGAAGTTGTATTCACAAATTTTAGAATAATGGCCACCCTATGTTTAAGAATATGTGTGCTTTTGGTGATCTAGCTTGCCGAGAAATTTGCACTAGGCAAGAGAATATCAAGGTAGTCAAAGTCAAGCACTTTCTCTAATTCCTCTCTGTTTAGCGTCAAGGGCCCTCTAAATCGTTTATAGGGGTGGATGGCCATAAACTTTGTTTTGTTTGCATTGATTGCAAGGCCATGGTCAGAACAAAATAACTTGAACTTTTTCAGTAGAGTCTCAAGACTTTTGGGAGATCTAGATACTAACAGTGTTGTTTGAGAACAGTAAAGCTGGTATTTTAGTTTCCCGGGTACCGGGGAATCCTTGTCATAGCCCAACAAGCAATCAATATTACCAATGATAAAAAGTAGAAGCAACTTGTGGGCAAGTACACAACCTTAACTTACACCCTTGTCAACCCCAAATGGTTCATTTGATTATCCATTCACTCTCCAGTGGACTTTTGCATAGGTATCACTGTGGAGTGGAATAATGATATCAAGAAGAGGGCCTGGAAATCCTAGGTCTCTGAGCATACACCATGGCTTGTCTGTTGGCACCATGTTATGGGCTGCTTTGAAATGAACAAAGGTGACATAAAGACTACAGCTATTAAGATTGGCCTCTTTCCATCTGATTAATTGAAACCTAAAACAGGATCTACTGTGCTGACCTTAGTGCGGAATCCAGTGCAAAATCCAGCCTGAAATTCAGGCAGAATCTCATTTTTTTCTATCCAAGAAAGTAGTTGATCAAGTATTAACATACAAAATATTTTTGGGCTAGAGTCAATGAGAATGATAGGTCAATAATTAGCCGGGTCTTATTTTGAACCTTTCTTAAATATAGGAACAATTTCTGCTCCCCTCCACTATACAGGTATGTCTGCACCCGCCATGATGGCGTTAGCAACATAAGTAAGGTAAGGGGCCCAAGAGGCTCTTGAGAGATAAAAAGGTCTGGTGAGACAAGATCTATCCCTAGGGCCTTTACCCAGCTTCTGTTGACCAATGGCTAAGCTGATTTCTGCCACAGTAAAAGAAACATAATCTATTAAAGGTTCAGTGGGGGCAGTAATGAACAGGATACATTGGCCAACGTATTATCAGGGTCGCCAATAGTCTTGGAATGGAATGATGAAGGAGGATTACTATATAAGGTCCTAAAGTGGTTCACCCAGTCCTATGGCTAGGTAAGTGACTTTGGCTTTATTCTAGTTGTCTTGGAGCCATGCAAGACAATATGACAAAAAGCTGTCTGGTTCTTTAAGCGCAGTGCAGTTAACATATTGCTCCTAATGGCTGTGTCCTTGGTGGATTTAGCATGCTTAAGAGCTATTTTGTAGGTATTTCTGACGGCATGGTTTCTTGGGTGGATCCTCCCTTGAGAAGGAGTTACTTAGCTACCCTACAGTCTCTGTTATACCACATAGAATCTAGTCTTGTGGTTAGGCACTAAGGGCCAGATGTAGTAAGCCGTTTGCATGTCGCAAACTGCAAAAATCGCAGTTTGCGGCATGCAAACGGCCAAACGCGATGCTCATTCCCAAATTGCGAGTCGGTACCGACTCGCAATTTGGGAATGCGACTTGCAAATAGGAAGGGGTGTTCCCTTCCTATTTGTGACCGCATCGCAATTCAGAGTTGCTTTGTGACCGCGAATGCGGTCGCAAACCAACTCGCAGTTACCACCAGTGTCACACTGGTGGTAACTCATCCGCAAAAGGGAAGGGGTCCCCAGGGGACCCCTTCCCCTTTGTGAATGTCGAAAAAAATATTTTTTCAGAACAGGCCGTGGTCCTATGGACCACTGCCTACTCTGAAAAAAAACTAAACCAAATGGTTTCGGTTTAGTTTTCATTTTGCAACTTGTTTTCCTTTAAGGAAAATGGGCTGCAAAATGAAGAAAAAAAAACTGCTTTATTTATAAAGCAGTCACAGACATGGAGGTCTGCTGACTACAGCAGGCCACCAACCCTGTGAGTGCAGGGACTCGCTATGGGGTCGCAAAATGCGACCCACCTCATGAATATTGATGAGGTGGGTCTTTGCGACCCCATAGCGAGTCGCAGAAGGTGTCTGAGACACCATTCTACATCCAATTTTGCAACTTGCAAATTGCGAGTCAGTCAGACTCGCAATTTGCAAGTCGCAAAATTGGTTTTTCCTACATCTGGCCCTTATTGACGAGGGGTTTGGTGAAAAACTGTAATTTCATTTCTTCAAACCACTTCAAACCACTTGTTGTGAACATTCATAATCTTAGTGAGTTTAATCATTGGATCCATTGTTTAAGATAAATTAGGAGCCACACTCTGGTACAATTATATAAGTGCATCCTAGTTTTTCGCTACAGTCTCCCATTTTACCTTCCTTCAGTTATTACTGTCCAATAGATCACTGAATTGCATATTTTGGGCCCTATTTACTTTGTCAGCCTTATCATAGAGGCGAGAAGTAGCTGGAAATGGTTGCTCAGTTGTAGACAAAACTTCCATATCAGAGACTGGTAGGAGTTATGCTTAAAGGTTGGGCACTTCTCTTCATCAGATTTTGTCCTACCAATGCAGACTGTCAAGGCACAGCATACAGAGGTCCAACATTTGGAGAGCAACCTTTGGAGAAGGTCACTAGAGAAGGGCCTACAATTTGGGGACTACCCCAGTACTGGTCTTCCTCACCAGAAACTTCATTTTGGAGTGCAGAGGTTTGAAAACATACGTTAAAGTCCCCAGCCAAAACCATAGTTAATTCCTCCTTGGATTTTGCAATAAGAAGGTTGCTCAGTCACTAGTTGCAGAACGGGAGAGTTAGAGGTCTTAGGGACACTACTACTACAAACATTAAGGGCCTGATTACAACTTTGGAGGAGGGTGTTAATCCGTCCCAAATGTGACGGATAGATCACCCGCCGTATTACGAGTCCATTATATCCTATTGAACTCGTAATACGGTGGGCAGCATATCCGTCACATTTGGGACGGATTAACACCCTCCTCCAAAGTTGTAATCAGGCCCTATATATCATGAATTTTATATTTCCCCCACAAGAGACTTCAAGGCCAAGCAAATGCGCAGAGTCATTATGTAGTTGGCAGGTGTGATATCACAGGGAGATCCTTATCCATTTAGTCTGAACCCCCGATGGTTTGTTTCACTTGCACATGCGGACTGGCAGTGAAATGTTTAAAAGCCTTGCCTATGTGAGGGTTCAATCCCCCAGTTTTCTTGAAACATAATTATGTCAAGATTATCTACTTGTATACTTCTTAACCCCACTATGGTCCAAGAAACCAGTTTAAGAACATTAGTTTTTAATATAGAGATTCATTGTGCAGGGAGCGCAGAAGGTTCCTTTAGGGTTGTGCATGCACTTCTGTGGGGGGGGGAGCCAAAAGAGTCCTCCTTGAGAGATGTTAGGACAGGAAAAGGACTATTATCTGGGGTATGAATTACAGTGGGATTAAGCAGAGGCTTATATATGTGGTAGCTCTTACTGGGTTACTCAGTCAATCCACCTTGGAAAGGGGAGAATGGACTTGCGGATGTTCTGCACTCAATGAGCAGAAACTCTGGCTTTGAGTTGTATCTGGGAGTTGTTAGCGCGTTGGGCTCTATTTGGTTAATTTCTTAAAGGGACGCGTTTGGAGGTCAATGGACCTTTGGACTGCGCTTAGAGTAGTTCCCACTTTTGAGACCCTGTACCAGTACAAATCAATAGCTGTGACAATCAACAACATCAATAATCAGTAGGAGTCAATAATTTCCATACACCATGACCTTTCAGCCATGAATAACCATACCTTTATGTAAAAGTTAGAATGTTTTTTCCCTAAATTAACAATGCTAATGTCTCAGAACTTAGGGGGTCATTACAACATCGGCGGTAAAAGCCGCTTTCCGCCGTGCAGAAGATCGCCAACACACCGCCGCGGAATACCGCCACAGCTATTACGACCCACTGTTCGGAATCCGCCGAAATTCAGACACCCACAAAAGTCCGCCACACCAAAGGTCAGTGCTAAACTGGCGAAAACAAAACCTCCATCGTCACGGCAACAGAAACACGCCCATGCTATTACAACCCACAAATCCATGCAGCGGTCTTTCAACCGTGGTATTCCATTGGCGGTACACACCGCCGTGCTCAAAATACACACACATCTCCAAAACACCGCCACATTGGACAATTCAAAATACACACACCTGATACACATTCAAACACCACTCCCACACACCCATCACAATATAAAACACACACCCACATCACCCACAAACCCCTACGACAAAAAATTATAGACGAAGGCGACAGACAGAGAGCACAGCAATAGACAACCCCACAACACAGAGGCACACAACACCATCACCCATACAACATCCACGCACAAAACACCCCACACCACTACACATCACCACACTCATCAACACATACACCACCCCACACATCACCTACACCACCCCATGGCAGGCCAAAGACACCCCAGGTTTTCCGAGGAGGAGCTCAGGGTTATGGTGGGGGAAATCGTACGGGTAGAGCCACAGCTATTTGGATCACAGGTGCAGCACACCTCTATAGCTAGTAAGAGGGAGCTATGGCGAAGAATCATGGACAGGGTCAGCACAGTGGGACAGCACCCAAGAAATCGGGAGGACATCAGGAAGAGGTGGAACGACCTACGGGGGAAGGTGCGTTCAGTGGTCTCCAGGCACAACATCGCAATTCAGCGGACCCCCACCTCCTCCCCCACAACTAACAACATGGGAGGAGCAGGTCTTGACCATCATGCATCCAGAGGGCCTCGGAGGAGTCGGTGGAGGAATGGACACTGGTAAGTCAAATCTTAACTATCATATCCCCCACCCTACCTGCATGCTATCACATCCCCACCCTCACCCCCTCCCCTATCACTCCAACTCCTCACCAATGTACAGAGAACACAAACCACCCATCCCTACGCCAAGCCCTGCATGACACAACAAAGCATGGACACCCATCACTAAAGCATGCCCACTGCACATACCCATAACACCCCACTGCACATACCCATAACACCCCCCCAACCATCATCACACAAGCCCCCTCACAGGAATGCTTGCACTGGGGTAAACGCACACCCACCCATTGCACACCATGACACACACACATGCAATAGTCATGCTTTTATACCCCTGCAGGACCACTACGTAACGTCACCAGACAGGAGGGTCCAGACATCTCCACTCCACCCACAGAAGAGGCCCACAGTGACGACAGCAGCTCTGGCCAACTGGATCCAGATGACCAGCCTGGACCATCGTGGGCCTCGGGACAGTCGGTTCCCCTTGCACAGGCACAGCCCAACACTGACCTTCCACCCTCTGGTAGCACCAGCACAGCACCCACGCAGCGGGCCCATACCTCTGTACCCAGGACACGTCAATTAGCTGTGTGTCCACCACTACAGGGAACCCAGGATAACCCACCACCCCAACAACAACAGGGACCTGGGGCAATGGTAGTGGGCACACGGTCCAGGGGACGGAGGCACAGGAACACAGGGGAACTGTGCGACAGGGGGCGGACAGGCCAAGGGAACCCACTCTCCACGAGGCCCTCTCCTCCATCATGGGAGCATACCACCACTCCCAGGAGACGATGGCTACGGTCCTGGCCAAGTTTCAGGAGACCCAGCGCATGCAGGAGGACAGTATTTGGGGTTCAGGGAGGAGCTCGGAACCATCAGCTCTGCCCTGGGCACCATCGTAGGGGTGCTGAAGGACATAGAAAAGACCATGAGGGACACTGTGGCACTCCAAGGGGCCCCTGACACTAGCCTGGACGATGAACTGCCCACCACCTTCGCCGGCGCTTGTGGACAGGACGCCCCGCCACAGGACCACCACACCAGCACCCCACACCCTGCAGACGGTGAACCACACCGCAAGCGGTCCCTGAGATCCAGGAACAGGACAGAGCAACATGGCAAGACCCCCGCCAGGAAATGAGACCACCCTGATTGTCCTCCCACTGTCCCACTTTGTTACCCTGTCCAGATTGGAACTGCCCCAGCTCCACTTCCTATGCCCATATGGGCAAAGCACCTGTGAGACTAATAGACTGGACTCTGCCATGGACATTCCTCCACCATCACCCATCACCATTTTGCCACCCCCTCCAATAATTAGCACTTCAATAAACACCTTTGAACCACAAAACAATCTGGAGTCAGTCTGTGATTTTGAAAATTTATAATATCTATGACAATGACAAAAAACGTTCGAAAATGTAATGTCAACATACCTATGTTACACATCACAAGCCCATGAAGGATGCAAGCAGATGACACACGTTGGTAACCACACCTGTGAAACCGTAATGGAAATGTATAACTCAGTTAGCAAATACTACTTCAAATTGACAGACAGGATAGAGGTAGAAGTGTGAAAGTACTTGTAGTAGGCAGGAATGTGTTCTCACCTGTGTGTCACTGGAAATATTGCTGTATGACAGAGTCCCTTTTGTCAATGTCTTCTTTCTCTGCTTCCTCCTCATCACTGTCCACAGGCTCCACAGCTGCCACAACACCGTCATCCGGACCATCCTCCTGCAGAAAAGGCACCCAGCGTCGCAAAGCCAAGTTGTGAAGCATAGAGCAGGCGATGATGATCTGGCACACCTTCCTTGGTGAGTAGAATATGGAGGCACCTGAACCTGGCCTTCAGGAGGCCGAAGGTGCGTTTGATCACCCTCTTAGTCCACCCATGGGCTTCATTGTAGTGTTCCTCTGCCCTAGTCCTGGGATTCCTCACTGGGGTCAGTAGCCATGACAGGTTGGGGTAACCAGAGTCACCTAATAGCCACACACAGTGCCTCTGGAGTTGACCCATCACATAAGGGATGCTGCTATTCCGCAGGATGTAGGCGTCATGCACTGAGCCAGGGAACATAGCATTTACCTGCGATATGTACTGGTCTGCCAAACATACCATCTGTACATTCATCGAATGATAACTCTTCCGGTTCCTGTACACCTGTTCACTCCTTCGGAGGGGGACCAGAGCTACATGGGTCCCATCAATGGCACCTATGATGTTAGGGATATGTCCCAGGGCATAGAAGTCACCTTTAACTGTAGCCAAATCCTCCACCTGAGGGAAAACGATGTAGCTCCTCACGTGTTTCAGCAGGGCAGACAACACTCTGGACAACACGTTGGAAAACATAGGCTGGGACATCCCTGATGCCATGGCCACTGTTGTTTGAAATGACCCACTTGCTAGGAAATGGAGCACTGATAGCACCTGCACTTGAGGGGGGATTCCTGTGGGATGGCGAATTGGTGACATGAGGTCTGGCTCCAACTGGATACACAGTTCCTGGATTGTGGCACGGTCAAACCTGTAGGTGATGATTAAATGTTGCTCCTCCATTGTTAACAGGTCCACCAGCGGTCGGTACACCGGAGGATTCCGCCATCTCCTCAAATGTCCCAGCTGACGGTGCCTAAGAAGGACAACAGCGACCACAGAGTCAACAAATTCTCAGGTATGTACCCACAGCTACACAGAACACGACACTAAATACAAAATTCTTCCTGTATGTGTGTTGAGTATAGGCCTAGGTATGTGTGACGCAGTTGTAGATGAAGCCATTTGGGCCCCTGAAATGGCGGCTGCCTGACCTCTAAACTGGGACAATGGGATGTGAGGTAACTTCGCTGGCGTTGTACACCGTCGCGGTAGGCGGTCATAGACCGCGGCGCAATGCTGCATTGGTTAACATTGGACCCTATGGGTCCCAGGAGCCAATGATGAAGTGCGCCGGCGGTGATGATACGCACCACCGCGGACGTCACTGCCATGGACGTGACCGCCATTTTCTATCTGTTCAATCACTCGATACCTGATCTTCGACAGGAGAGGACCTACACTGCAAGTGCTGCTGTGACCTCGGTCTGGAAGAGACAATGGCTGCTGCGTCTGGGGAAAGGGCCCCTGCCTTCACTGCTCAGGAGTTGGAAAAGCTATTAGACGGGGTCCTCCCCCAGTACACACTACTCTACGGTCCTCCAGACCAACAGGTAAGTACACAGGGAGCACGTTGTATGGGCTATGCCTGAGTGGAGAGGGCTGGATGTCAGTAGGAAGGGGGCAGAGTTCTGCGAGCATGAAGGACTGTGAATGCATGTGCCACATGGCAAGGGTAGGGATGTGGGCCATTCACTTCGACGGTGCAGTTGGTAATGACTTCTCTTCTTCCCCTGTACATGTCATGTAGGTCAGCACCCACCAGAAGAAGGAGATTTGGTGTGCCATCGCCAAGGATGTCAGGACCCTGGGGGTCCACCAGAGACAGAGCACCCACTGCCGTAAAAGATGGGAGGACATTCGCCGCTGGAGCAAGAAGACGGTGGAGGCTCACCTGGGGATGGCCTCCCAATGTGGGGGGGGGGTGCCCGTCACACCAGGTGGCCTACCCTGAGTTGGATGGGCACATGAAGGCATCACAGCAGACACAAGGGGGTGAGTACACTCACATTCTGATGACTTTGTGTGCAGTGGAGGGGTCTGGGTGGGGGAGGAGGGCTGTGGGTTTCCCTAGGCCAGGGCGAGTTCCGTAGGCTAGGCCCCTCCAGAATGCAGGCCATGTGCCACTCCACCCCACCTCTGTAGAGTGCCAAGTACAGGTATACATGCCCCTGTGTCATCTATGTGGACAGATGACACTCATAGCCATGTAGGCCATATCCCAGGAACTGCATCTGTAGAGGCCAAGAGCACGGCGTAGTGCAGGGGGCTGCTGTGTCTGTATTGTCCACCAACTGTAGCGGTAATCCATGCACTCAACCTGTCTTTCTTCTGTTTCCCCACCCCTTTTTGTGCGGAGGTACAGTGGCACCGGAGCACGAGGGAGCTGCATCCCACATGGTCATGGAGGGCCACACCACGGACTCAGAATACACCAGTGGGACTGAGGGCGAGGGGAGCTTCACGTCGGTCACCGGATCAGCAAACAGCGACACGGACTCGTCCTCCGATGGGAGCTCCCTTGTGGTGGCGGCACCATCTGTGACCCCCACTTCTACAGGTACAGCCCCCACCCCCCCTACCAGCACAGCCCTCCCAGCAGCCCCTCAGCCTTTGCTCCGTGCCCGCTCATCCAGGAGGGTGGGCATCACCTTCGCCCCAGGCACCTCAGCCCCTGCCCCTGTCACCCCTGCTGCTCTCAGTGAGGAGGCCATTGACCTCCTCAGGTCACTCACTGTTGGGCAGTCTACCATTGTGAATGCCATCCAGGGTCTAGAAAGGGAGTTGCAACACACTAATGCATTCCTGGAGGACATTCATTCTGGTCAGGCTGCCCATCATCGAACCCTGCAATCTCTGGCCTCAGCACTGATGGCAGCCATTGTCCCTGTCTCTAGCCTCCCCCCTCCAATTTCCTCCACCCAGACCCAATCCTCTGTACCCCAGCCTATCCCAAGCACACCATCAGACAAGCATGCACACACCTCAACACACTAAAGTGGCTCTGGCAAACATAGGCACCACACATCCCACAGGCACTCACACAAGCATCACCCACATACAGACACAGCAACATCCACTGCCTCCACTGTGTCCCCCTCCTCGTCGTCTCCCTCATCCCTCCCAGTGTTGTCTACACTCTCACCTGTATGCACTACATCTACAGCCACTAGGACTCGCACCAGAACACCCAGCACCACACCCCGCTCACCTGCACTCACCACCCCCACTACCATTTACACATCCCCTGTGTCCTCTCCCAGTGTGTCTGTGACGCCCCCTCCCAAAGTACACAAACGCGGGCACCCACACACCCAACATCCATCCACCTCACGACAGCCTCCAGAACCTGCACCTGCACCTGCACCCAAATCATCTAAAGTTACACCTCCTACAACCACCTCCTCTTCCTCCACTCCCAGACCCCCTCCAGCTACCCATCCCAGTGTTCGTCAGAAACTTTTCCTGAGCAACCTTGACCTCTGTCCCACCACCCCCACCCCTCCAATTCATAGGTCCCATACTAGCACCTCAGCCAAAAAAGGTCTGGTACCAGTGGTGCGTGTTAGAGGTCTGTGGAGTGCACCGGCCACCAGGGCAGCCAGTGTGACACGGAGCCAAAGCACTGCCAGTCCACCCCCTGTAAAGCACCAGAAGTTGGACAGTGCACGACGGGAGAGGGTGAAGACTCCTGCCGGCAAAGCCGCTCACAAGGGTCCCGGGGGGAGTGCCGAGTCAGCTGTGACTCCTCCCAAGGTGGTGAAGGGGCAGAAGAAGTCTCCAAAGTCTGGTAAGAGCAGCACGGCGGAGAAGGCCGCCATCCTCCCTGCTGGCCAGGACGCCACTGCCAGCTCTATTGTCACTGGTCCGGAGACCACCGCCAGAGTCAGTGCCCAGGAGGGCAGCACTATCGTCACTGGTCCGGAGACCACCGCCAGAGTCAGTGCCCTGGAGGGCAGCACTATCGTCACTGGTCCGGAGACCACCGCCAGAGTCAGTGCCCTGGAGGGCAGCACTATCGTCACTGGTCTGGAGACCACCGCCAGCGTCAGTGCCCTGGAGGGCCCCGACAGCCACAGCCCCGCTTGGCACTGAGGGACCGTCATGCCACAGACCGCTGCACAGGTCAGAGACAGCAAAGTCAAGCCCCACTGAACAGGGCAAAGACCACCATGGCAAAGCACCGCTGAACAGGTCAAAGACCGCCATGGCAAAGCACAGCTGAACATGGCAAAGACTGCCATGGCAAGCACCGCTGAACAGGGCAAAGACGCACCGCTGAACAGGGCAAAGACTGCCATGGCAAGCACCGCTGAACAGGTCAGAAAGTGCAAAGTCAAGCACCGCTGAACAGGGAAAAGACCGCCATGGCAAAGCACTGCTGAACAGGGCAAAGACCGCCATGGCAAGCACCGGTGAACAGGGCAAAGACCGCCATGGCAAAGCCCCGCTGAACAGGGCAAAGACCACCATGGCAAGCACCGCTGAACAGGTCAGAAACTGCAAAGTCAAGCACCGCTGAACAGGGCAAAGACCGCCATGACAAGCATCATTAGCCCATGTGCAGCTGGGACAGTGACGGAACTGGGACCGTCACGGGGAGCGTGATGCACTCTGGGCACCAGTCCCCTTCCAGAACCAGTGGAGAACTGCATCCACTACCTCTGTCCTTCACAGGATGAAGCACTCTGGGCACCAGTCCCCCTCCAGAACCAGTGGAGAACTGCATCCACTACCTCTGTCCTTCACAGGATGAAGCACTCTGGGCACCAGTCCCCCTCCAGAACCAATGGAGAACTGCATCCACTACCTCTGTCCTTCACAGGATGAAGCACTCTGGGCACCAGTCCCCCACCAGAACCAGTGGAGAACTGCATCCACTACCTCTGTCCTTCACAGGATGAAGCACTGTGGGCACCAGACCCCCTCCAGAACCAGTGGAGAACTGCATCCACTACCTCTGTCCTTCACAGGATGAAGCACTGTGGGCACCAGTCCCCCTCCAGAACCAGTGGAGACTGTTATCCACTTGAGAGACTGTGGCTTTGCACTCCCCAGGATTGAACAGTGGGCAAGCCACCCACTGTAGAGACTTGAGAGACACTGGCTTTGCACTCCCCAGGATTGAACAGTGGGCAAGCCACCCACTGTAGAGACTTGAGAGACTGTGGCTTTGCACTCCCCAGGATTGAACAATGGCTCAAGCCACCCACTGTAAAGACTTGAGAGACTGTGGCTTTGCACTCCCCAGGATTGAACAGTGGGCAAGCCACCCACTGTAGAGACTTGAGAGACTGTGGCTTTGCACTCCCCAGGATGGTACAGTGGGCAAGCCACCCACTGTAGAGACTTGAGAGACTGTGGCTTTGCACTCCCCAGGATACATCAATGGGCATGGAGCCCCGTTGTGGATCTGGCGTGGTGCTGTAATCCGGCTGAGGTGCCCCCCCTTCCCTTCCCCCTGAGGTGCCTGTTGTATTTCTATCTGATGCCCCTGCAGTGTTCTCTCCGTTTGTGGACAGGTATCTAGTGTGGGCCTCGCCCATGCTCTGTGGGCCCAGTGGTCCACGGACATTGAATTGTGCATACCTGCACTACTAATCGTGATGTATATATTTGGAATGTGTATATATTTCTATATATATGAGCTTACTGTATTTGGATACATTATAAAGGTTCAACTAATTTGGTTTTGTCTTTGCATTCTTCCGGGGGTTTGGGGGTTGTTACTGTGATGTTTGGAAATGCATTGGTGTGTGTGTTGTAGTGTGCGAGGGTCGGATTGGGGGTGGGGGTGTTGCGTTTGTGTGTCCCTGACTTTTGCCTCCCCCTCCCCTATGTCGTAGGTGCAGTACTCACCGTTGTCTTCGGCGCCGCTGTTGCTGGTGTTCGTAGAGGAGCAGGAAGACAAGCGCAGGGAGTATTTGTAGTTCCGGCTCCATGGTGGCCTCCTTCCTCGTGGAGTGTGTTAAGGTGAGCGTTTTCCCATTGCAAAAGCTGTTTCCGCCGTGTTTTTATCCACGGTGAATCCGCCCCGGAAAAGGTGGCGGATTGGTGGGTTGTAATCGTGTGGGCGGGAGATTGTCCTCCGCCTGTCTGTTGGCGGTGACTGCCGCGCTGCTTGTCTGTACCGCCGTGGCGGTCGGAGTGTTAAAGTGGCTGTCTATGTTGGCGGTTTCCGCCACGGTCATAATTCCCTTTTTTTTCCGCCGGCCTGTTTGCGGTATTACCGCAGCTTTAACACCGTCCGCCAGGGATGTAATGACCACCTTAGTCTCAAAATCAAATGATAAGCATACAGAAACAATACTGGCTGACCAATTCTCCTAAAGAATTGCAACTTAATCAAAGCTTGGACCTCTGCACATTCTAAGGTTACAGAACAAATCAATAGTAAGAATAACTGTGCAAAAGAAATGGCATACATTTAAAGTCACCAAAGAAAAGACATCAACTGTTATTACATGTAGCAAGCATCATCAGTAAGTACCCTAACTAACCTTCAGATTACAATAGCATGTTTGGACTTCTTGCAAATAATTTAATCAACACTTGTTTGGAAAACATCTAACTATGGCTCTATCACAATTAGCAGTTGGCACTTAGGGACAAAAGCAAATAGACACAACAATCATTAATATTGTCTCATACCTTGCCTCAGTATGGTTCAGCAAGCTATGACATTCTTCGTCAACTGGAATTCGGTTTGGTCAGTAAGACATCGGAATTCAGCATTATAGTTCAGTGAAGCAAAGTCTCTTCATGCAATACAGAAAAGAATAATCCCTAAACGCTCACGACAGGTAAGAAGAATATCGTGAAATGGCCTCTCTGGACAGTTCAAAAAAAAGGAAGCTACTGACGTATTTCCTCTCGGCTAAGTTAGATTTCCCACATCGTCTTTGGTCAAAGAAGCGTATGTTTACATTTAGTCCAATGAAAGTAGAACCCCAAATCTAAGAATTTACTAGTACATGGTTCACATGTTGATGACGGGCTCCTCTTCTCCTGTTCTTGTCATTGGGCTTGTCAGGTATCAATTTTGTATCAGCTTATACTCCAGTCAAAGCATCCATTGTCTTCTCCTGGGAAGGTCACTTTTTCATACACTACATTATACATTGCATGCCTAGCTAGTACAGCATATTTTAGCAAGCAGTTCTCATGGGAAAGAATTTCAGCTACGAGCATTTGGTCAATACAGTGGAAAATCACAATTTAATTCTCTAAGCAGCCTTTTCATATTCACCTAAGAAATGCAGCTTGACATGAGGCCTTGCAACTAGGCCTCGCTAAATTAAGGCCTACGATTAATAAAGCAAATACATAATACAAAACCTTCAATATGACATACTACTACATTAATCCATACATGAGCTCAACATTTTACATTAATAAGCTGTTAATAGGTACACTTTGTGAACACTGGCAGCCACTCAGGTAGGCGCACCTTCAAATGCATGTATTATTTCTCTACATTAACTCATTTTCTATGCAAATTCAACACTCAGAATACATGAATATTCATTAGTATAATTCAGGGTTAACAGAGTTTATAGAATACAAGCCTTCATGGACAATAGGCCATTTGCAATTGAGGGATAGATAAAATGCAGTCTTGAGTGTCCGAGTATGGCCAGCGGATGGCCCTGATTATGTCGGAATGGATTACATTTGGCACTTCCTCACATCCCTAATCCAGTGGGTGACCTTGTTTCTCAAGGAGGTCTCATTTTCTTTAATTTGTGGATGTAACTTCGGGACACCTGTCATAAAAATTGTTCTTATATAAGAGAAAGTATTTTGATTTTCATCAATCATAGGATAGATAGTCGAAGGTGACTTGCTAGAGGGTACAAGTTCTCGTGCTGCAGTTAGAGTTTGAAGAGAATGCAAGTGTAAGTAGCTCTCCCTGCATCCTTTCATGATTTGTAATGAAGGGGAGTTTGACAGCATTTCAAAAGACTGCGCAGCCCCACAGGTCACTGCAGCGTCGTGATCCTCCCATGCTATAGCTCTAATCTCGACTTTCCTTATAGCCAATGTTTCCTTACAGTTGTAATTTTTGTCTTAGAAAGTGAATGTTTATTTATGACTAAATAGAGGTGCTTGAGGGCAGCATCAGAGGCATGATTAAACCATCCTTATGATGATTTACATCTGGGGGATTTGGGGGTAACCAGCATAGAGAAGATTAAGGGGGTCCTTCCGACCCCGGCGGGCGGCGGGTGCCGCCCGCCGGGCGGAAACCTCCAAAAGACCGCACCGCGGTCAAATGACCGCGGGGGTCATTACAACTTTCCCGCTGGGCCGGCGGGCGATCTCCAAAAGATCACCCGCCGGCCCAGCGGGAAAGCCCCTGCAAAGAGGAAGCCGGCTCCGAATGGAGCCAGCGGATTTGCAGGGGTGCGACGGGTGCAGTGGCACCCGTCGCGATTTTCAGTGTCTGCTTTGCAGACACTGAAAATCTTTGTGGGGCCCTGTTAGGGGGCCCCTGCACTGCCCATGCCAGTGGCATGGGCAGTGCAGGGGCCCCCAGGGGCCCCACGACACCCGTTCCCGACAGCCTCTTCCTGGCGGTGTAAACCACCAGGAACAGGCTGGCGGGAAGGGGGTCGGAAACCGCCGGTTCCCCTTTTCTGACCGCGCCTTTACCGCCGCGGTCAGAATGGCCCGGGAAGCACCGCCAGCCTGTTGGCGGTGCTTCCTCTGCCCTCCACCCTGGCGGTTTGAAACCGCCAGGGTCGGAATGAGGGCCTAAGTGTTATTATGAATGAAAGAATTCAGTATTCGCCCAGGGGTCTTCTCCTTGTTTAGAGACCATGGCAAAAGCATGCTGATTATCTTCCAATACTGTGTTCATAAATTGGACTTTGTTGACATTTTCCCACAGTTTGGAGGCCTTTATTCCTTGATTCAATTTCTACATCTGTAACCAAGATTTTGCTGTTGAAAAAAGTAAGGTTTAAATGCATAGTAAGGGGACTGTGGTCAGTTATACAGCTGACAATCACTATGAACACAGTTAACAGCGATCAGAGATTCTGCAATAGTAACATAAAAACAATATTACTACAATTGCCAGATCCCTTGGAGGTAGGGGGTAAAATAGAATGTGGCATCTTAGAAACATTGGCAAATACCAGATCTTTGGGAATATTATCCTATTCAGTACATTACTGTATGAGACATGCCTGAAATATGTCAGCCCCAGCCAGGCCAGGTCCTCCCAGGCGTATGTCCAGGCATGGGTCCCTTGGTCACTGTGCCACTGGATTCAAGCTAACCTGGTTGATGGGTGGTGATACCCCAAAACCTGTCCCAGGATCCTTGTTTCCACTCCTGGAAGGGCCTTCCCTTACAGTTGGGGCTGGACATTTCCCATGGGGAGCAGGGTCAAAGCTAATTTCCATATGGCTAGCTCAAAACTGGGGTGGCATGATGAATAAAGGACTGATGAATTTAACCCATATCTGTGACTGGGGGTGAGTGTTTGAAACGTTTCAGGACTCTGTCCAGCATCCTTCTGTGGGCCTGAACACACAACCATGGCTAAGGACAAACTGGCGCCCCGCTAAGGTAAGTCCTACAAATACACTAAGCCACTGCCACCCACAGCAGACACTTCACCCAAGATGATGACAGTCCAGAACCAAATGGTTGACAACGGAGAGTTCCTCCTCGCCATCCAGGAATCAAGCTCAGCTTTGGAGTCTAAAATAGGCAAGGTTGGTATGGACGTCTTGTTCTTCCAACAGGACCTGAAAAACGCTATGGGAGAAATGCATCTTGAAACTGGAGGACACAGTGACTGCACTGCAACAAATGGTCCACAAACTACAACTGGCAAGGTCTGAGACAGTGGTGTGACTAGAGGATGCTGAAGGGCACTCACGTCAGAACAAACTAAGGTTTGTGGGTTCCCAAAGGGAGCAGAGAGCAATAATCCACAAACATTCCTTGAGAAGTGGCTCCGCGGTTTCTTACTGGAGGATCAGATCTCTCCTTGATTTATTTCATAATGTGCCTGCCAGGTGTATTCCCTACGGGCTCTCTAACGGTACTAAGCCAAGAGCAGCAATCGCCTGATTTCTCAATTAATGGGATAGAGACTAAGGCGGTCATTCTGACCGCGGCAGGCGGCGATAGCCGCCCGCTATGCGGTCACCGCCATTTGGCCGCTCCGCGGTCAAAAGACCGCGGAGGCCATTCTGGCTTTCCCGCTGGGCCGGCGGGCGCCCGCCAAAGGAGCGCCCGCCGGCCCAGCGGGAAAGGCCCTGCAACATAGAAGCCGGCTCCGAATGGAGCCGGCGGTGTTGCAGGGGTGCGACAGGTGCAGTTGCACCCGTCGCGATTTTCACTGTCTGCTAAGCAGACAGTGAAAATCATGCTGGGGCCCTGTTAGGGGGCCCCTGCACTGCCCATGCCAGTGGCATGGGCAGTGCAGGGGCCCCCAGGGGCCCCACGACACCCGTTCCCACCATCCTGTTCCTGGCGGTAAAAACCGCCAGAAACAGGGTGGCGGGAAGGGGGTCGGAATCTCCATGGCGGCGCTGCTTGCAGCGCCGCCATGGAGATTCAGCCCAGACAGGGGAAATCCGGCGGGAAACCGCCGGACCCCTTTTCTGACCGCGGCTTTACCGCTGCGGTCAGAATGGGCAGGGAAGCACCGCCAGCCTGTTGGCGGTGCTTCCGTGGTCATCCACCCTGGCGGTCGATGACCGCCAGGGTTGGAATGACCCCCTAAGCCTCTGCATGGCTACAATCAAAGTTGACACCTTCTATGAGTCCTGAAAAATCCTAATCTTTCCAGATTACACCTGGACAGTCTAACGCGATGGAAATCCTTTCAAGTAAAACAGAAACTACGAGCCATGAACTTCAAATAAATGCTCCTCTTACAGGCCATATTGAAGGTTCTCTTCCAGGGGCAAAAAATATTCTTTGGCCATCCAGACAGGGCATGGGAATGGCTGGAAGAGCAGCCCCTGGCGAGAGGTGTGTGCACTCAAATGGGAACAGTCTCCATGGGAGGGAGAGGGAATGGCACTTACTAACCACAAACCCACTCTGGTACTGGAGATCAAGGGGCTCATATTGGAGAGGTCAGCCCAGGTCACTTAGTGGTCCTGCAAGACTATGTAAACCTGGGAATGCATCAAAACCGTATGCATCTCCAGGGGACACATAGCAAGGAGAAATGTTTTCATTTCCTCCTCATTTTTTCCTCTTTCCATCTGTGCTGCAGAATACATGGAAAGAGAAAAATGCCTCTATGGATTGTTTTTGTGCAGGAAAGTGTCCTTTCCTGCACAAAGACAGTCCTGCCAACAAAGCAGACACACTTGCGCCATGGTACAAGGTTGCCTGCGTTCACGCTAGGCACCAAACCGTGTACCGGCCCTGGCTGAAAGGACAGGAATGCACCGTTTCTCGGATACATGGTGCATTCCTGCCCTTTCTAATTGGCGCAGAGCAGGGAAGTGCAGCAAAAAAACTTGTGGCACTGCCCTGTGCCAATGTTTTGTAAATATGTCCCTCAGTACTTAAATGAGGTAATTTTAGAAAAGTGAAAAAAGTGATATGAAAACTAAAATGAGATCTTCTTTAATTATGAATCCTGTACACACATCTGAGCATTGAAACACCAGGACTAAAACCCTTAACCTTCAGAATGAGAGTCTAAGACCGCAACCACCAGACCCCAAGTGAGTCTGTCCTACAATTAATCAAATCATAGCTGTGACATTGAAACCAAAATGCAAGGTCCATGTGGTGCCAGGGGTAGGTGTACACTGAAAAATACATCATTTTCAGAATGGGGTGAATAAGAGAAGGATAGGAAGATTTTATTATATTTTGTGAATGAGAAACTTAAAAAGAGGCATTTGTAGAGAAAGTAAAAAAAAAATTTGCCAATGTGAAACAATAAACACATTTTCAGCTATGCATGTTGACTGTTTGAATTCTTTGTAGTTGACCTGACCTTTGAGAAGACACCAATGACTGAACACACAGCGTTTAGAGTGACAGTTCATCCTTACCATTAGATTAGAAGTGACACTTTACTGTGTTGGGTCATAACATAACTGTGATGTTTGGTCCAATAATAAAAGTCAATGTGGGAACATAGGTGAGTATATACTGACACCTATCACATTTACAGAAAAGCATGGAAAAAGGAAGAGAGAAAAGGAGAAGTTTGTTTTAAGCTTTGGGGCATTTTGTACTTAACAAGAGGTAATTTTAGACAATGTGAAATGAAAAAAAAATGGTGTGAAAAAGAATGAGATCATTTTACTTTGTACTTAGCACAGACCTTGGACCATTGAGACACAAGGACTGAAACCCATTACCTTTAGAAAAAGAGTCTAAGTTCTTAACCATGAGACCCTAAGTGAGTCTGTGCTGCAACGGAGCTATGAACGTACACTGACAACTCCATGATTTACAGAATGGGAGGGGGGAAGAGAGAGATTGAGATTTTTTTAGGCTTTTGTGGATGATATATTTGAAAGATGCATTTTTAGAGTAAAGGAAAAGAAAAAAACATGATTGCCAATGTAAAACAATGAAATCATCTACCACTTTATACATTGAACGTTTGATCTTTTTATTACAAATACATTTACTCTTACACTTTTGAGTAAATTTACTACTTTTGGGTATTTACGAATATAAAGTTACTCAAAAGTATAAACTTACATGTCTCCATCCCCTGAATTAGCAGCTGGGGGTCAATAAAAACATCAACTATGACCATAAAGTTACTACTATTAGTGACTTTACAACCCCATTTGACAATCTGCACACTTGTTGGAGACTTCTGCAATGGGGGCAGGAATCTCCCTTTGGTAAACATAGAGAAAAAGTTAAAAGTTTATTAAGCATTTTTTAAATTTGGAAAAAAAAGGTTTAGGTTACATATTAATGTTAAGTTTATGTATTTCTTTTAAATGCAGAATATTGCAAAAATATGTAATAGAATTAATAACAAATTTAAATGAATGGTTCAGTTAATTTGAATACATCGAAATAAACATATATTTTTCTGAATCTTAAATTTTAAAAAAACTAAAGTATAAAAACATATATTTGTATTCAGTGTTGAAAATTGTTAAAAGTAATTTATAGATGTAATTCAAAGTAATCTAGTTGTTTTCAATAAATCATTACGTTACATTACTTTTTCATGTTAAAAAAAGATTGATAAACTTAATTTCTAGACTTTTTGACATTAAATACTATTTATTCATATTTTCAAATAGTTTAAATAATTGCATTTATTTGAACATTAGTTCCTATCTGATTTTATTTCTTTACCTCTATTATTTTCTATTAGAGGGTGTTGCAGTACCAGTGGTTAGCCAGGTAGTTGAGACACGCCAGGTCTTAGCTGGAGTACATTTACAACTGTTTTAGATCCTTTTAGGCTTTAGCAATATCATAAGGTAGTTTCTGAATAGAAATGAGCTTACACATTTTGGAAGTGTGTATGTTCTTTCCCTTAAATCCTATCTAACCCTCCCTTATCCCTGCCTTCCTCCTTCTTTAACCCCTCCCATTTAGTAGTAAGCATGCCCCATTTTCCTGCCTCTCTCTCCTGTCCAACCAACATTTACTAGTAAAAAAGTAGTTGTATATGTGCAGAGATGGCTGCAGTCGGAGTGGAGATTGCCACACATAAAAGATAGGAGAAGCAGAGGTATTATGTTAATAGTACTACATGTAGTAAAAAATGCAGTATTTGAATAGGCCCAGTAAAGAAGGCTTTTAAGGCAGATGGACTTCTCACAAATAAATGATCAATTAGAATATCACTATAATGCTCAGTTTAGTGCTAGTGAAAGAAGTCAAAATATGTGCCAACACTTTTATACCAATCAAAATATGAGCTATTCTTTCATAGGTAGAGTTACTGAATGCCAACTTCAAGTCTGTAGTAAGAGGTACACATCAACCATCATTTGCAGGTAACAAAAAAAATATACTTTGGCGAAATATTTTCTCTTTGCGTTACCTGATAGCCTATAGAGCCCTTACACATGTGTAAGACTTAGAGGTCTGCAAGGTATATAGACACACGTGGGCACCATTGAAGGGTATATTGCAATCCTCAATTTTGGGCCTAAGGGATAATGGAATAACATTTCATAAGATTCATGGACCTCAATGATTAAAATTATTCAACAAAAAAAAGGCTTGATTAAAAAAATACACATGGTCCCAAGCTGATATCACTGAAGTAAGTCCATTTTTATGTTGTTTACACTATTATTGAAAAGTTACTGATTCACCTCACTGACTATTCTCTTCTCATATCCCCTTTCTAACTGTAAAGTAGTTGACTATATATGAACCTGCATCTGACAGTTTTGTTAGTCCATGTAATATATAGCATCCAGGCTGTATTATTCAAAGCACCAATCTTGAAGCAAATGCTTGAAGATTGCTCTAGACAATCTACACCAGGGTGCCAGAGAGGCTATTGGATCCTTGAGGGGTGGGGGTAGGGCATGATGTCTGGGCCATCCTCCCCACTCTAGTTTTATTCTTAAAAAAAATCACGGTGTCTAGTGGGGTCTGGGGTTAGCAGGTTTGGGGTAAAAATCTGATTCAGCCCCATAGAAGGGGGCAGAAAGACTACTGGGCCCTTTGTAGGTGGAAGTCAGGTCCAATGCCTGGACGTGCCACCCATCCTCAAATGCTGTGGTGTGTAATAGACTTTCCACCCCTGTAGGAGGCTTATTAGGTGTAAAAACACTATAGTATGCCTCACCACCAGAGTAGAAAGACCATTGGTTCTTTTAAGGATGGGATACAGGCCAGATTCTAGGGTGGCTACCTATTTTTGGTTAAAAAAATAATCCCTGGTGTCTAGCATCAGTTTTGCCTCCCCCTTCCGGTGAACAGCTTAGGAGTAAACCCCGATATCTGTTCCCTCCGGTAGTAGAAAGCCTTTTGGACCATTTAGGAGTGGGAGCATGGCCTTATGTCTGAGCAGGTCACCCCACACCCTACATTTGATAAAACAGTTTCTGGCATCAAAGTGAACTTCCTGTCCCATTGGTGGCAGATTGGGGGTAACCACCCAAAATCACCTACCCCAAGAGGGCAGAAAGACTGTAATATTATGTATTTGGAAGAGCACTTACCCATGGTGCCGCTCCCACCAAAGTCAAACCCTAGTGCCTAATGAGTGGATTCCTCCTTGGGGATCACCCTTCTGCTTTCACTTTCATTGTGTGACATTTGTACACTATACACGCTCATCGTCACACAATAGAAAAAGAAAAGAGGGAAGATTTTCTCTTACATCTATACGTTATTTTAAAAAATGGACCATGTACCAGAAGGATTTTCTGGGCCGTGTGAAGAATGAGACGTTCATGTTCTCTGCATTAATGAGGTAATGCAGAGGACTTGAACATATCATACTCTACATTTATACAGCTAAACTAGTTTTTTCAATGAAGTTCTGAGGTTTTCAATCCTATACTACATCCACCTTCTGTAGAATTATGCCCATCCATGCTGCACCTGGACTTCTGCTGTGCACTGCAGGGGTTGGCAAGTGGCCTGTTTCAATGCCATGGCCCTGGACGTAGTAATCACTGGGGATGTTAACACAGGCTGCATGTGGCTTTTGGCTTTGGACCTTGACATTTGTGCCAGCCGCCGCTGCTGCTGACCAATGCTAAAGTGCAAGTGCAAGTGCTCCCTGTCTAAATGGTATTGGTGATTGTTTATCCATGATTGGCTTATCTGATTTACAACTAAGTCCATGGTAAAGTGCACTATGTGTGCACAAGGCCTGTAAATCAAATGCTACTAGTGGGACTGCAGCACTGATTGTGCCCCCCATAGGAGTAGCCCTGTAAATATGTCTCAGACCTGCCACTGCAGTGTCTGTTTGTGCATTTTTGAACTGCCAGTTCGACCTGGCAAGTGCACCCACTTGCCAGGCTCAAACCTTCACTTTTATTACATGTAAGTCACCCGTAAGGTAAGCCCAAGGCAGCCCCATGGATAGTATGCAGTGTATTTAAATGGTAGAACAGGTAATAGTGTGTTTTACGTGTCCTGATAGTGAAATAATGTTCATTTCGTTTTTCACGTTTGTAAGGCCTATCTCCCCCATAGGTTAACATGGGGATTGCTTTGAAATATCTTTTAAGTGTGGTTTCCCTTTGGGATCAGAGAGAGATGTGGAGTTTGGGGTCTCTGAACTCACAATTTAAAAATACATTGTTTGGTGAAGTTGGTTCCTAAATTGTAAGATTAAAAATGCCACTTCTAGAACGTGGGCATTTTCTTGCTTAACCATTCTGTGCCTCTGCCTGGCTGTGGAATACATGTCTGGGTCAAGATGACGGTTATTCTGTTTGTGAATTTACTCTAGACAGTCACACAAAGGGAGCTGAGGTCTCCTGATGGGTCTTCCTGGGCTAGAGTGGTGGGAGGAGATGACACTTGCACCTGAATAGGGCTGTGCCTGTCCTTACACAAAGCAATCTCCAACCCCCTGGTGTGTGTCTGGGACCACGGCAGGAAAGGCAGGATGTTATGCACTGCAAAGACTTTTCTTTGAAGTTTTCCTATTTCAAAGGCAGACATGAGTATAAGTATTGGACCTCTGAGACCTTCTGGACTGCGGACATTCTGCCAAGAAGAAGGACTGGATTCCTTAGAAGGGAATGCCACTCTGCATGTTGATTTGTTGTGCTGGCCTGCTGCTTGCTGCTTCTGTCCTGGGAGTGAAAGGACTGGACTTTGCTTTCTACATCATGCTTTCCAAGGATCTTCAAGGGCTTCAATGGAGCTTGCCTCCTGTTAGAAGTCTCAGGGACATCAAAGACTTCATCTGCCAGTGCCTGGACGTTTCTGCTGAAAGTCCTGACTTGCCAAGTGGTGCCAAATCCAGTCCCTGCACCCATGGAAGTGGAAACTGGTATCCTGAAGAAGAAAATCCACGCATCAATACGCCATGGATGAAATCGAGGCAACACCTCGCTAGCGGTAGAGGGATCGATGCAGCGCCTGCCTTGCACCTGTAGGACTGAAGCAGCTCCTGTTCTACCACAGCTTCATCATCACAACACGTCTGGATTTTCCTATGCATCATCCCTGGGCGTCACTTTTTCATTGACCCCACACCGCAGCAAGGAACCAAGGGTGCGTGACCACAAACCGATGCATCACCTCTCCTGCGAGAAGAGAAAAGAAGAGAATTGATGCATCACTTCCCTTGCTAGTAAGGAACCAACGCATTACCCCTCTTGCGAGGAGAGAATTGACACATCACTTACACTGCCAGTAAGGAATCAACGCATCCCCCCCGCGCAGAAAGGAACCGACCCACACCTTGTTTTTTCCGGTGCCTCACCTTCTAGGCAGCCTGTATCGTCTTTGAATTTAACGCATCCTAGGTACTGTGTTTTTAAAATATGCAACCATTGATTCCTCTGGATTAAGACTCATTTCAACGTTTAAAAAGAGACATCTTTACTTGTGTATGTTGGATTTTTGCTGTTATAGTCTTGAATTATTCAGATAAATGTTGGCTATTGTTCTAAACTGGCATGGAGTCCTTTTCTAGTGTTTTCACTGTGTTACTATGTGTGTGTGTGTGTGTGTGTACAAATACTTTACACGTTGTCTCTGAGATAAGGCTGACAGCTCGTGCCATGCTACCAAGGGAGTGAGCAGGGGTTATCTTAGCTGTATCATTTCCTTTCCCTGACTAGAGTGATGGTCTCTATTTGGACAGGGTGCAAACCGCTGCCAACTTGAGACCCCGTCTCTAACAATGGCCAAAAAGTAAGAGGTAAACAAACACAAATAATGGACAGAATGTGGAACCAATCAAACATTCACCCTAGTCACAGATCTGGGTTTAATCGATTAATTCTTTTTCTCACCACGCCACACCAGTTTGGACCAAGCGATATACAAATCAGTCTTGACCCTGTTCCCCATGGGAACAGTCCAGCCCGAACTGCCAGACCAGGTCCTCCCTGGACCAGAAACAAGCATCCTGGGACCGGTTTCAGGGTATCACACTTCATCAGCAAGGCTGGCTTGAATCCAGTGGGCCCGGGACCCACGTCTGGGCATACTGGCGCAACAAAAACAATGGATTAAACTCAGATCTGTGAATGGGGGTGACTGTTTGATTTGCTCTGCATTCCGTCCGTCATCTGTTGTTTTTGATAAAGTAAGAGGTGACACAGAACTACAGGATGAGATAGACAGAGATAAGCATGAAACAATTAAAACGCACTTGCAGTATTGGACCTGAAAAAAAAAAAAAAGCTGTGCTGTGCAGGCGCACACTAAGAATTCCACCAGCATGCTCCTGCCACAGACCTATCTGGTGGATTACTTGGATTACCGTGCTCTGTCTTTTGCTTGTATACATTCTCGCTGCTGATGTTGACATTGATCTAGAAGTAGTCTCTGCCAGTGATGTGACAATCTCTTAACCTTACAGGGCTTGTCATTCCTCATTTTGCTGATGCTAACCACTAAGGCCCTCATTATGACCCTGGCCTGGCTGTACCGCTGAGGCGGTTGGACCCACAGGGCTGGAGATCAGCATCTCTGACCCGGCAGTCGAATGAAGACCGCCGGTGGTAGTTGAAGCCGGCTTTCCACCAGGGTTTCCACGATGGCAGCACTACCTCGAAAACCCTGGCAGAAAGGCTACCAGTAACAGGAAATTTCTTTACTGTCACTGGCAGATAACTCCCCCACCCCGCCTGCGAGTCCGATAACCTCACCCCCTCCAGCCCAGAACCCCCACTTCCCTACCAGAACAGCACCCCCTTCAACCCACCCACCACCCTGCTTCTAGTACAGCACCGCCTACCCCTGCACACACGCAAACAGACAGACACAGGCACTCTGCTTACACTCATTCACGCTCCCCGCATACACTCATTCACCAACACTGACATACACGCATACACTCACAAGCATCCATACATGCATACACTCATACACACATACATTCACACATGTATACACACACAACCACTAGCACGACTGCTGGGCATTTCAGCCAGAAATCCTTCAGTACTCGTGATCTGGTGGGTGGAAGATCCCCATCACTGGTAGTCTTCTGGCGCCCGCAGCTTTGGTGGTCTTGTAAAAAGACCGCCAAAGTCAAAATGAGGGCCTATGTGTGTCTTAATTTCTGCATCTCCCCAATTCATCCTAAAATCTTTGCTTGTTTATTGACCACAAGGGCAACTGTGCACATGTGCTTCTGGTGTTACTCTCCCCACCACGTAAGGCTTGTTTCACAAAGGTAAATTGCACTTTTGAGTAAGTTTATACTTTGTAGTAAGTTTACTACTTTTGATTTTCACAAACTCTGAGTGTAACCTTACTACAAAAGTGTAAGCTACATGTCGTCACCCCAAGAGTAATGTAATTGGCTTACTCTCCCTAATCCTCCCTAAATCTATCTCATTCCTCCTAATCCCATCCCCTTTAGCAGTATGTCTGTCCCTTTTCCCACCCACTCCCCTGTGACCCTCACACATTTACTTCTAAAATCTAAACTTACATGTGGAGAGACTCCACACTCAGGGTGGAGAACTCTGCACATATAAATATAGGCGAACCTCACACTATGTAGTACATTTTGTAGTACTACAACACGAATTACAAGGTGCATGCAGTCTGTGAATCAGGTCCACTTTTTCACGGCAAGCATTTGCTTATGCAAGCCAATTAGTTTTTTTTCTGTTTACCAAGTTTTTATTGAGTTTAAAAGAGAAGGCAATGCCATCATTCAACATCAAGGTTTAAATAACAATTTATCTTTATAAAATGATAAATAACATTTCACATAACAGGAATAAATGTTTAAAAACCCAATATGTAATAGGAAAACCCATTTTGAAAGAAAAAGTGAGAAAATAAAGAAGGAAAAATAGAAAGGAAAGACAAAGAAGAATTAAGGTAAATTCCTTGCTAACTATGTATTAAAAAGGAGACATAGCAAATCAAAGCATCTTAGCTTGTACAGTTTGGCGCAGAAAGAATTTCAATTCAATGGTTATCACAGTTCTACCAAGAACAAACCAACAGAGAGGAAGTATCTTTCCATGAAGCTGTAATCTGCTTAAAATCAATAGCAAGAAAAATATCCACTAATTTATCATTACTTTATAATGAATAATCTGTAAGAGCAACTGAACCAAGAAGAATGCTATTAAGTATTAAAGGTAATGAAAACATAATTATTAGCGAACATTTAGTCCAAGTCAATTTCCACTATTGATGAACATTGGTACATTTGAATAGCATATGTAGTAATGAACCTGATTATTTTGTACTGGGCCAGCACACATGGGAAGCATTGTGATAACATTTTGAATTGATTGCATTAATCAGCAATCTATTATAAATAAGGACTAAAGATTGTATAGCAAATAAAAATATGCTTATTCAGGTTACTATGTGGTGAAATATTTAAAGTGTTATAGCTATCTGTGGTATTGGATACTTAATTAGAAACAGAGGTGCAAATAATAGTATAATCGAAAACAAAGTCATTAGGTAAATTATATTTCAGTTGGAGTGATAAAAAGAGTAGAAAAGAAGCACTTTACTGAATCTTTTAATCCAGATTATGGCTTTATATTTTTGGTGTTTACAAGAGGGAGATTTGTTTTTGATTTTTAGGCTTTAGGTACTTGTTATGCTATGTCATGAAGGGAAAATACATTGCTTTTCGTTATAGTCTGGAATAAAAGAAGTTAGAAAAATGTTATGCGTGCATTTCAATAATGAGCAGTTGTTCACATGATTGACTTAGACATGTGGAGAGTCTTATATGAAGAAACATTAACTATGAAAGAGTTTCATATGAACCCATAGTTGGTTAGAACATTCATGAAAATAAAACATCAATGTACATGGTTGCCTAATAATTACTGAGCAGTGGTACAACTTGAAATATGGAAATCTAACTCCACCTTCTAACTCTGGTTCCCTAAGTCTGGACAAAAATTTACATGAAATTGTAATATTCTATATCATTTTTGAATAGGTGGAATCTAATTCTAATAAAAAATGCATAAGGGAATTTAGTGGGGTAACATAGATATTAAAAAATAAAATATATTGACAACAATATTTTTATGGTATCAAGGAGACCCCACACCAACAAAAGATGTAACGGAGACCAAATAGCTAACAGAGAGCTGAGTTTGTCTTTTAAGGAGGATGCATTGAGGGGCATATTTATGAGCCCCTAGCATCACCGTGTGCCACATTTGCGGCATTTATTTCAATGTAAATGTGGAGTTAAGCTGGCATTTCCCACGCGTCTTATTTACAAAGTGGTGCAATGTTTGCATTGCGCCACTTTGTAAACCCTTGTGCCACATTATGCCTAAGCCAGGAATAATGTATTCAAGGGGGCATTCCCCCGTTAGGGGGGCTGAAAAAATTGCGCGAGGAAATCAACTAGATTTCCTTGCATCATTTTTTTCAGCAATTTTAACCCCTGCTCAGAGCAGGCATTAAAAGGGGGCTTCCATTATTTAGAATGGGCCCCAGTGTACTCTACAGACGTAGTTCTAACATTTTGCTGCTACTCCTGCAGAGTACATCAATAGCATCACATAGAATGACGCTATTGACACCTACCCTGCGCCATGGTGCACCGTATTTTAAATTCAGCGCACACATGGTGGCGGTAAGGGGGGGCGCTAAGGGGCACCACGTTCAATGAAGCTGCCCCTGAATTTTATGGTTTTCATAGGATTATTAGCTAATCATATGTCAAGATGTTTAATTTTTCAAACAAAGAGTCCATTCAAAGTTAGTAACATGGAGCATATTGTGTGTACAAGTAACGTTCAATGGCAACACATCAGTTTTATTGAAGTAAGTTTGTATCCTGAACATGTTGAATATCTATTAACCTCTTCTAAAAGGGGATCAAAGAGGCAGAGGGGTTATACATATATATTAACACATCATCTGCATAGGCAAATACTTTGCTTTCCATTGAATTACATTTAAAACCAGAAATTGAAGGATTGCATTTTACACTTTCCAAGAATGGTTAAAGACAAAGGACAAATAATAAGGGAAAAAAGTATAACCTAGTCTTGCACCTCGCTCTAAATTAAAACATGGAGAAAAAGTGTTGTTCACATAGACACTAACCCTAGGATATGAATATAAACATTTAACCAAAGAAATAAACTGGGGACCAAACCCATACTATTGAAGGGATTTGAACATTAAGGGTCTGATTACGACCTTGGCGGAAGGGATTACTCCGTCACAAATGTTTGTGACGGATATCCCACCCGCTGTATTACAAGTCCCATTATATTCTACGGAACTTGAACTACAGCGGGCGGTATGTCCATCACATTTGTGACGGAGCAATCCCCTCCGCCAAGGTCGTAATAAGGCCATAAGTGCCAATTAATGGAGTGAATAAGACTTTTTGGCATCAAGCGAAAGGGCAGCAGTAGGAATTTTAAGTTTACATGCTGATGAAATTACATGTGCAAAAACTATGGCATTATCTGACTTTAGTCTATTTTTAACAGAACCTGATTGATCCTTTTTAGCTAAAGAAGGGACTACAGATTCAAGTCATGAAGATACGATTTGACCATTTAATTTACAGTTGTAATTTATTAAGGAGACAGTGTGATAATTATTACAGAAGGATCAGTGCTTTTTGGCTTTGGGATAGCAGTAATGAGAACCCAAAGGAAAGAGAAATAAGGATTAGCTTAATGTAAAAGGGAATCTAATTCCAATGCGTTATGGACAAACATTAAAGAAAGTTTTTGGATTAATTCAATTGATATACCATAATGGCCTGGAGCTTTAGCAGGTTACAAGTTCCTAATAGCCTAGGCCATAATCATTTCCTCCAGAACATTATAGTGAGACTCCTGTAATTTCAGTTTGTGTATTTTAGAAAAGAAATTGCCAAGATTTTGATCAGACGAATTAGTATCATCAGAGTAGAGATAGTGAAAAAATCAAAAGAAAGTGAAAAGTCTGAAATAGAAATAGGAATGAAATTATCTGTGTCATTAAGAATTCTGCCAATTTGCCTACACTCAGTTTCCATTTGTTAGTAGTTGGCTAGCATTGTTATCAGATTTATTTTGACCACTATAATATTGAGACGCAATAAAATATTGCATGTACATAAGGTGGCTATTTTATTGAACTCCATTTTGCTTTTAATTAATTCACTCAGGATCAAATTATTTTGGAGGTATAATATTGACGTCAGATGCTTTTAAAAAAAAAATCAAAACAGTATTTAAGTTTAGAAAATAAAATCCTTCTCCGATAAGAGACAATTAACAATTCGCCGATGATTAGATTGAGGAGGATTGGGAAGTTTGTTGAATCAAGAGATGGTTGATGCAGGGTCAGATATCAATATTGAGCCCTGTGTGAAGATTGCAAACAATGTAGAAGGGAATGTGAAACAAAAATAACATCTATTCTGGTTATCTGGGCATGAGAGAGAAAACATACTCCAATAAATCTGAATTATATGAATGTAATGAATCACATAATAAACAAGAGGCAATGGTAGCTTTAAAAGCCTTGTTGGACTTATCTAGTTGAAATTTAAATTTTGATTTTCGATTTCTAAAGAGGTCATACATTTAATTAAAATTGCCTTAAAAATAATATTTGCAACTGGAAGGAAAGAAAGTTTTTCTTTAATTAAATTCCAAATGTAAAAAATTAAAAGACTAATTCGCTCAATTTATCAGTAACCAAAGCCCAACAAGCCTCATCATCAGATTCTTAAGAGAGTACAACCGGTTTCAGAGATTTGTGAAAAAAGATACCAACTGAACATTTCATCCCAACAGCTGAAGGAAACAAGCATTGGCAAAGCCAGTTTGTCTTTTAGATTTGTTGTACAGCAGCATGGCTGCTGTTTACCATGGCTCAAAGTTAGTTGTGTGGTGTAGAGTGCAATGGGATAAAGGAGAGTGGTGTAAAGTGGAATTGCATAGAATGGTATGGAGTAGAGAAGGGTAGCATAGAATGAAGTGGTGTAGAGTAGGAAGGCATAGAGTGGAGTGGCGTAGGGCAGAGAAGCATAGAGTGGGGTGGTGTGAACGGGCGTGGAGCAGAGTATCATGGAGTAGAATGGTGTATAGTGGCATAAAGTAGAATAGCATTGAGTGGTGTGGCATTGAGAGGAGTGGCATAGAATAGAGTGCGTAGAGTGGAGTAAAGTGGCATAGAGTGGGGTGGAATACATAAAGTGGCTTGGAGTAGAGTTGAGTGGTGTAGAATGTTGAAAAGTGGTTTGGAGTGGTGTAGTCTGGTGTTCAGTAGAGGAGCTCAGAGTAGAGTGGTGTAAAGTGGTGTGGAGTGGCGTAGAGCAGAGTGGATCAAAGTAGAGCAGTGTGGAGTGGAGTAGAGCAGCCTAGAGTGGTGTGAAGTGGCATGGAGTAGAATGGCATGAAGTGTAGTATTATGGATAGAGTATAGAGGAATACAGCAGAGTGAAGTGGCATAGAATAGTGTAGAGTGGAGTGGCATAGAGTGGCGTGGAGTTGCATAGACAAGAGTGAAGTGACATAGAGTACAGTGGTATAGAGTAGAGTGGAATAGAATATAGCAGAGTAGAGCACTGTAGAGTGGCATTGTGTGGAGTGGAGTGGTCTGGAGCAGTGTACAGTGGTGAGGCACAGTGTAGGGTGGTGTAGAGTGGAGTGGTGTAGACTAGAGTGCTGTAGAGTAGAGTGGAGTGGTGTAGAGTAGTGTGGAATGGCATAAGTTAGAGTGACATAGGGTAGAGTAGCATGGAGCAAAGTGGCACAGAGTGGGATGGAGTGGCATAGAGTGGTGTAAAGTGGAGTGGAATAGATTTGTGTAGAGTTGCGCGGAGTGGCACAAATTAGAGTGGAATAGTGAGGAATACAGTAGCATAGAGTGAAGTATAGTAGTGTGGTGTAGAGAGGTGTGAAGTGGTGTTGAGTGGTGTAGAGTAGAGTGGCACAGAGTACAGAGGCATGGAGTGGAGAGACAGAGTTGTGTGCAGTAGCATAGTGTGGAGAGGTGTACAGTGGAGTAGAGTGGCATACAATAGAGTGAAGTAGAGTGGAGTGGAATGGTGTAGAGTGGAGCAGGTATTGTAGAGTGGCAGACAAGAGTGGTTTAGAGTATTGTGGAGTAGAATAGAGGGGCACAGAGTGCCATAGAGTAGCATTCTGTGGAATGGACTGTGGTGGTGTGACAAAAATAGAGTGGCATATAGTTCAGAGGAATAGAGTACAGCAGCACAGAGTGGAGGGGTGTAGAGTAAAGTGACATAGAGTGGAGTTGAGTGGCATACAGTAGAATGGAGCAGAGTAGGGTAGAATGATGTGTAGAGTGGCATAGAGTGGTGTGTCATAAAGAGGCATAGAGGCATGTTGTATAGAGACCCGTGGCATAAAGTGTCATAGAGTGACATTGTGTGGAGTGGACTGGCATGGAATGGTGTAGGGAAGAATGGCATAGAGTGCAGTGGCATAGAGTAGAGTGGAGTGGTGTTGAGTAGGTGTAGTGTAGCCTAACGTCCACAGAGTGGAGTAGAGTGGGTTGGCATGGAGTAGAGTGGTAGGGAGTAGGGTGGAGTCATACAGGGTATCATAGGATAGAGTAGAGTGGCACAGCCTAGAGTGGCGTAGAGTAGCTTAGAGTGGTGTGGAGTGGCATCAGTAGAGTGTCACAGAATAGAGTGGTGTGAAGTGGAGTAAAGAAGCATAGTGTGGCATGGAGTGGCATTGAATAGAATGGAGGGAGGTACAGTTGAGTGAAGTAGCGTACAGTGGAGTCATATATAAAAAATGGCAAGGAGTTGAGTGGTGTAGAACATAGTAGAGTAGAGTGGCCTAGAGTTGAGTGGTGCAGACTGGAGTGACATAGAGTGGTATGGAGTTGCACAAAATGGAATGGGGTCCAGTGCAGTGGCACAGAGTAGAGTGGCACAGAGTAGAGTTGCACAGAGTAACATGGGGTAAAGTAGAATGGTGTAGAGTAGCGGAGAGTAGAGTGGCAAAGAGTGGAGTGGTGGTGTGGAGTGGCATAGAGTGACATAGAGTTGAATTATGTATAGTAGAGTGGCATACATTGAAATATCGCAGAGTAGAGTGGCATAAAGTGGCATGGATTGGAGTTGCTTAGAGCAGAGTGGCATAGAGTAGTGTGGCATGAAGTGGCATAAAGTAGAGTGGAGTGGCATACAGTGGAGTGGCATACAGTGGAGGAGTGCAATGGAATGAAGTACAGTAGAGTGGCATATAGTGGCATGGAGCAGATTGGCATGGAAACGAGTGACATGGAGTGGCACGGATTATAGAAGCATGAATTGGAGTAGCATAGAGTGTAGGGGTGCGGAGTGGCATTCTGTAGAGTGGATTGTCATAGAGTGAAGTGGCATACAGTGGAGTGGCATAGAGTGGAGTAGTACAATTCTGAGTATAAGTAACTAAAGCATCGATAGAGATGGAAGATAGGGTGAAAGCAACATAAATAAGCAGAAACTGAGACATGCAAATACATCTTGTGTCATGAAGTGATGAATTGTAAAGAAAAACCAACATAAACTCTAATCCTATCTTTTGAAAGCAATAAAACCTAGTGAAAATAAAGGCACATCTTTTTAAATCATTCTTAAAAAAAAAATCGGAAGACAAATCCAACCTTCCTAATTTTTGACCAATCGCTCTGCTGCTAGCCTTCGCCAAGATATCAGAGAAGCTCATTAATAAACAACTTTGTGCCTACTTAGAGCAGAACGAGGGCCAGATAGACAAACATTTACTTTTGAGACTTGCAAATTGCAAATGTTTGCAACTCACAATCTGCGAGTCGCAAAAGAAATGTACTTATGTGTCACCCAATGGGGTTGGAGTTGACCTGCCTCATCAATATTAATGAGGCAGGTTACAATTTGTGACCATTTGGGAAGGGGCAATAACATAGGGATGGTGGCCTGCTGGGAACAGCAGAGCACAATGTCTGCATTTGCTTTTAAATAAAGTAACTTTAAAAAAAAATGTAGCCCCTTTTCCTTAAAGGAAAACAGGATGCGTTGCAAAAAGAAAAATGAAACGTTCTGTTTCATTTTTTATGGGTAGGCAGTGTTCTGTGGGACCACTGCCTCCTCTTAAAACATTTTTGCTACCATTCACAATGGGGAATGGGTTTCCTGTGGAACCATTCCTGTTTGGGACTAGCTTACCACCTACCTAAAGTAGGCAGTAAACTGCGATTGTTTTGTGACTGCATTCTGGTCGCTGAGCAATTGTACATCCCCCTGTGAAATGCTGTTAGGAATGGACACTCTTAGCATGCCCTTTCCTAATAGCGACTAGCAAACCATATTTTGCAAGTTGATAGGTTACCGACTCACAAAAAGGGGTTTGTACATGCCAGAGGTCTTTTTGAAGTCGCAAATGGGTGGAATCTCAGTTTGCAACCACTAAAAAAACTGTTGAAAATCTCCTTTGCCTCAGAACCAAAACTATTGGCCTTCGGTGTTCTAGTGGGGTCTGCACAGAGCCCCACATTATTCAATGCATATATGACCCCATGTTAACCGCGATAGAATACTTTTGAGTGCAAATTGTAAAGTACACCGATGATACACAATTGCTCTTCACCCTGGATAAAATGCTCCTAATGCACAGAGCAGTTTTAAGGCATGCATGTCAGCAGTGTTCCAATGAATGCAAGATAGCTGCCTTCAATGTAATACCAGCAAAACAGAAATCCTTCCCTTTGGGATCCCATCACCAAGCTGAGACAATGACCTCTGACCAAATGATGTCCTACCACCTTTTGCCCCTACCACTGCAGCTCATAATCTGGGGGTAAAATGTTATAGCTCTGTATCTTTTGCCCCTCCTCCTAGGTGGCTGACAAAGTAGGCTCCTATTGTAGACTTTTAAAACTGCTAAAAAAGTTCCTCTACCTTCTCCCTCTTCCGCAGCAAAAAACTGTGATCCAGGCCCTGATCACCTCAAGATTGGATTATGCAAACTAGCTAAATATTGGGGTCTGCTGGCCTATGCCTTGAGGAGACTACAGCTGGTACAGAATGGTGCTGCTAGGCTACTGTTGGGACTGTCCATGAGAGTCCATACACATCCTGATCTTAAGAAACTACACTGACTGCCTTTTAAGGACCATGTAAGGTTCAAAGGGCTGGCCTTGACACAAAGACCCTTCTATCGCACTGGCCCTCAGTATCTATCCAACAGATATATTCCCTAACAACATTCCATGTCTTTTCACTCCTCTAAGTCCCTGCTTGTGGTGATTCCTCAATTCAGAAGGAAAAAGTGATGTGGCAGCTCTTACTCCTACCTGGCTGCTAAGGAGTGGAATGCCCTCTTGCAACAGCTCCATCCACAGAGGACATCCAGGCATTTAAGCGTTCCCTCAAAACCTGTTTCTTTTGATCTGCTTTCCAGAATCATGTTAGTAGGGGATCAGACTTGCTGCCAGCGCTAGGACACTCACTGAGTACCTGTTGCGCTCTACAAATCCCCCTAATAATAACAATAATTTTTCAAAGTAAAAGTGCATCTATTGAAAGCTTTCACATTGCATGTCCAGGAATACAAATGCTTTAAAATTAAAGCAAGTTGGAAAAAGACTACCAAGAATACATGTACTTGGTCCGTGCACCAGGGACGAGCTAACACAAGAAACGAAGGGTAGCCTAAGGGAGCAAAGCAATTGATTGATTGCAAGTGAGAGTGACAACAAAAACAACTATTGGTATGCTGTGGGAGGGTTGTAAGCCAATGATTAGTGAACAACAGTCTTGCAGCACAGAGCATGCACTGTGTAGGCAAGGCCTAAAAGAACATGTCCAACGCAATATTTGGAACTAATTTTCAGTACAATGTGCTTCTCGAAAAAAGGTAACTTGAGCATTGTTTAAAAAGATGAGACAGTATCTTTTGACGTTTGACAAGATTATCTAGACTATGGACATTCACGGACACAAGACAACGACAATGGCAGAAGGAGATAAAAAAGAGTGAATGAAAAGACATGACGATCTGTAAATATAATATAGAATAATAGGTGACAACCAATGAATAATAAGAAACATTATTAAATAGAGAAAATAAAAAAAATCCAAGTTTGAAAATGGAAATATAAGAAAGCGTAAATAAAGTAAGAACTAAGAATGTAATAAGAAAGAAACAAACAGAAGAAGAAACTTAGTATAACAGCAGATAAAGGCTCAGAACCCAGATCTAGAAAAAAATGAGAAAGAAGTCAAAAACATGACATGAGATACAAAGAGCACAAGAAAGTCAACAATGCATGTATGGTGCAAATATAAGGAACTGTCAGGCTCAGATAATACCTTATAAAAGTCATGAACTAAGATGGCAAAGTATCCATCACAGATGAGAAAATGCCACAGAGACATTCTTTCAGCTTAGCGGGATCCTCAGAGGATTTGGCATTGCCATGATAAGTAATTTTGCAGATGCAAGGATGTAAGATGCCATATCAAATGTGCAATCATCCCAAGGTCAGAAACTCATTTTTCTTGGCATTGGTAGCAAAAGATAAATCCTGAGATGTTTGGGCCGTACCACAATAGCTTCTTCTTCGGTTTTGCAGTTTTAATTACTTGCAACGTATCTTTTTCCAGGAATAGCACAAAGGGCCCTGTGGTTTAGTTCAATCCGTTTTAGGGCCAAGACAATGGGTTCTCTGGATTGTGAGTTTAGAAGCTTTAGGGGAATCCAATAGATCAGGACAAAAAGACTTCAAAAAGGATGTCATATCACCTCCTTCCAAGGCTTCTGGAAGAACATAAAGATGGCGACTGATATGGCAATTATGCTTTTCCAAATATTCAGAGAGCCGATGAAGCTGGGCAATGTCATGACCCATGCAGTTGATCATTGTTGACATGACATTCAACTGGTTCATTTGTAAATCCACTTCTGCAAGTCTATTCTCCATCAACACCCATTGGTCTTCAATATATTGTCATTTGTTGCTGGCAGCAATCATACAAGTTTATAATGCTCTAATCTAATCTAAAATAGTATCCAAGACCATAACATTAAGGGACAAAATAGGAAAAGGTGGATCAGTTTTATGTCTCTTTTGTTTGGTAGCCGAAAAACATTGCTACTTCATATTTAAATGAGATTCAGAAGCCATTTAACTAGAGGCAGTCTTAGAATATTCTTTTTTCAAATGACAGGTCTTGCCACTATAAAACAATAACTGAGAAATGTTCTACAGCACTGCAAATAGGAAAATACTTGTCATATAGCAAAAATAATCAATGTTGAAGTCAGTGAGAAAATGCTTTCATCAGAAAAATATATGTGCACATCAAAAATGGCCAGCAACGAGGTAGAAATAAACAGCTTATAATAGAGGCATTCATTGTGTAGTACATACCACATAAATCCTGGAAACAGTTGGAAATTAAAGCAAGCATTCCATGCAAGGTGGTAGAGAAGTTTATGGAGGCTCATTTGCCGGTTACGTCATTAGCAAAAAAAATAAATGAGCCTCACAAAGAAAAAACAAAACAGTGGCCGTAATCTATTTTCTGCAAAAATTAGTGAGAATACCACATAAAAGTGGCTATAATCTCACTGACAGGTTGTTAAACCATCACAAATGACAGGATGGCAAATAACAGGCAACAGAAAACCAAAAATGGGAGCCAGTAACTCAAGCAGCTACATGACCACATGGAGCTCAAAAGATTGTGGCCATCTTATGTGCAGCATGGCCACGCACCTATGTTAGGCAATTTGAATTTCCATGTCTATAACCCAGCCAATAGTAATGCCAATCTTCTTCTAGACCATTTTCAAAACATTAATCTTGCACAATACACAAATTAATCTGCCTTGAAAGGTCACAATGGGACTTAACCCCTTGGGTGCCGTGGACGAGCTGGTTACGTCCTCGGCCACGGAGCTCGTGTGCCTAGGATGTAACCAGCTCATCATGCACTTGGCCCACGGGGAGCGCTAGCACTCCCGCCCTGGGCCGTGGGCAGGGATGGAAGGGGAATCGCTTCCCCTTCCAAACCCAACCCCCCCAGTGATGTTTGATGATGTCAGCGCACAATTGCGCGCTGACCTCATCAGAGGAAGAGAAATGCTTGCATTTCTGTTATGATCAGGGGGTGGGGGGAGATCGGGGAGACATGAAACGATAGGAAAGGCTTTTCCTTTCATGTCTCTGAACATTTCTGCAGCTCAATCATGAAGCGATTGTGCTGCAGACATGCCCACTAGACACCAGGGATTGTGTTTACATTTTGTAAACACATGAGAGGAGCGGCCCCTTGGGCAAGGGTCACTCCCCAAGGGGGGTCGTTTTTATAAGGCCATATCTGCCCCCTTTGGGACAGATTGGCCTATATAAATTAGGCCCATCTCACCCCAAGGGGGGCAGACACCACTAGGCACCAGGGATTTTTGTTTTTTTATATTTTACAGATGGGGTGCGACCCCTTAGGCAAGGGTCGCTCCCCTGGGGGGCAATTTTATTTTAGGTCCTTTCTGCCCACCTTGGGGGCAGATTGGCCTGTTTCCTTAGGGCAACCTGTCCTATCCAGATACCAGGGATTTTTTTGCACCAATTTCACGCAAGGGGAGTGACCCCTTAGGCAAGGGTTGCTCCCCTGGGGGGCAAATCTTTTTAGGCCATTTTTGCTCCGCTAGGGGGCAGTTCAGCCTATTGCCTAGTTCTATTAGGCCCATCTGCCCCCAAGGGGGGTCAGAAACCACTAAGGCACCTGGGATTGGTGTGTGTGTGCATTTGATCAGCCTATTTTTGTAAGGCCCATCTGCCCCCAAGGGGGGAGAAAGCTCACCAGACACCAGGAAAGATTTTTTTTCAAAAAAAGAGGATGGGGGTATGACCATACCCCACCCCCAATAAATGGGGACAAAGTTGTCCTTCCCACTGGTGGGCAGATGGGGCAATTACCCCTGATCCACTCCCAGGGGCCAGAAAGCCTACTAGATGCCAGGGAATTAAAATAAAATAGTGAGGTGGTGGCTACCAACCAGTATAGGCATGGTTCTGCCCCCACCCCAACTGAACGGGGTAACAGTCTTTCAGCTCTCCCCTCGCACACTAAAAGATCTTATTCCAACAGCAAGCAAGAGGACATTTGATTATTTTGGGTTTTGGTTTTACATTTGGGCCATGAGAGCTTGGTTAACTCTCAGAATCGTCCCTCTTGGAATGGTGAGGGCTGCACTTTTTGGACTTTGGGATGCTACCAGGTAGAAAAATCTATGAGACCTAGACACATCTGAAAACTAAACATCTGGGAGAGTCCAGGGTGGTGTGCTTCACATGCACCCGCACCATTTTCTTACCCACAATGCCCTGCAAACCTCCAACTTTGCTTGAAATCACAAATTTTTCCCACATTTTTGTGATAGAACCTTCCGGAATCTGCAGGGATCCACAAAATTCCTACCACCCAGCATTGTTGCCATACCGATAAAAATTCTGCCCCACTTGTCAGCCTAAAAACGTTTGTTTTCAAACTGCCCTTTGTTTAGGTTTCCCCTCAATTTCGACATGTTTTTGTTTCTTCCCTGTCACAGGCACTTGGCCCACATACACAAGTGAGGTATCATTTTTATTGGGAGACTGAGGGGAACATTGGGTGGTAGGACATTTGTGCCAATGCAGTGATCCCACACAGAAATGTGGGGAAAAGGTGATTTTTTTAGCTAAATTTGAGGTTTGCTGAGGATTCTGGGTAAGAAAACACTGGAGGATCCACGTGAGTCACACCTCCCTGGATTCAAAAACCGAGGTGCCCACCCCCCCCCTGCAAAAATAGATAGTTTTGTAATTGATAACTTTGATGTGTCCATGTAGTATTTTGGGGCATTTCCTGTCATGGGCACTAGGCCTACCCACACAAGTGAGGTACAATTTTTACTGGGAGATGTGGGGTAATGCTGGGTAGAAGGAAGTTTGTGGCTCCCCTCAGATTTCAAAACTTTGCAGCACCAAAATGTAAGAAAAAAGTGTTTTTTTGCCAAATTTGAGGTTTGCTAAGGATCTGGGTAACAGAACCTGATGAGAACACCACAAGTTACCCCATCCTGGGTTCCCCTAGGTGTCTAGTTTTCAGAAATGTCCAGGTCTGCTAGGTTCTTCCAGTAGCCGGATGAGCTAGAGGCCAAAATCCACAGCTGGACACTTTGCAAAATACAGGTCAGTTTTCAATGTAAAAATGTGATATTTCCATGTTTCCTTTTGGAGCATTTCCTGTTGTTTGCACTAGGCCTACCAATACAAGTGAGGGACAATTTTTATCGTGAGACTCGAGGGAATGCTGGGTGGAAGCATATTTGTGGCTCCTCTCAGATTCCAGAACTTTCTATCTCCGAAATGTGGGGAAAAAGTGTTTTTTGCCAAATTTTAGGGGTTTGCAAAGGATTCTGGGTAACATAACCTGGTGAGAGCCCAACAAATCATCCCATTTTGAATTTTCCTAGGTGTCTAGTTTTTGAAAACATATATGTTTGCTAGGTTTCCCTAGGTACTGGCTGAGCTAGAGTCCAAAATCCACAGTTAGGCACTTTGCAAAAAATTGTCAGTTTTTTGGGAGAAAATGTGATGTGTCCATATTGTGTTTTGGAGCATTTCATGTTGCTGGCACTAGGCCTACCCACACAAGTGAGGTACCATTTTTATTGGGAGACATGGGGGAATGCTGGGTGGATGGAAATTTGTGGCATCTCTCAGATTCCAGAACTTTCCATCACCGAAATGTGAGGAAAAAGTTGTTTTTTTGCCAAATTTTGTGGTTTGCAAAGGATTCTGGGTAACAGAACCTGGTGAGAGCCCCACAAGTTACCCCATCCTGCATTCCCATAGGTGTCTCTTTTTCATAAATGCACAGATTTGGTAGGTGTCCCTAGGTGCCGGCTGAGCCAGAGGCCAAAATCCACAGCTAGGCACCTTTCAAAAAACACATCAGATTTCAATGTAAAAATGTGATGTGTCCATATTGCGTTTTCTGTTGCGGGCACTAGGCCTACCCTCACAAGTGAGGTACCATTTTTTGGGGAAGAGTTGGGGGAACACAGAATAGAAAAACATGTGTTATTGCCCTTTGTCTTTCTCTGCAGTTTTTCCTTCCAAATGTAAGACAGTGTGTAAAAGAGAAGTCTATTTAAGAAATGCCTTTCAATTCACATGCTAGTATGGAGACCCTGGTATTCAGAGATTTGCAAATAACCACTGCTTCTCAACACCTTATCTTATTTTAGAAATACAAAGGTTTTCCTGATACCTATTTTTCACTCTTTATATTTCACCAAATTAATTGCTGTATACCCGGTATACAATTAAAACCCATTGCAAGGTGCAGCTCATTTATGGGCTCTGGGTATCTAGGGTTCTTCATGAACCTACAAGCCCTATATATCCCCGCAACCAGAAGAGTCCAGCTGACATAAAGGTACATTGCTTTAAAAATCAGCCATAGATGGACAAAGTTACAGAAGAAAACGTGGACAGAAATGGCTCTTTTTTCACCTCAATTTCAATATTTGTTTATTTTAGCTGTTACTCTATGTAGGAAAACCTTGAATGATCTTCACAAATGACCCCTTGCCAGAAGTGGTCAGAATTTTGACAGGATTCTGCCTACTTTTCAGAAATGTTTAGCTGTCCGGGACCCATCATTGGTTTCACACCCATTTCTGTCACTAATTGAAAGGAGGCTGAAAGCACAAAAAATAGTAAACATAGGGTATGTCCCAGTAAAATGCCACAATTGTGTTAAAACATGTGGTTTTCTGATTCAAGGCTACCTGTTTCTGAAAGTTGGGAAGATGGTGATTTTAACACAGCAAATCCTTTATTGATGCCATTTTCAGGGGAAAAAACACATGCTTTCTTCTACAGCCCTTTTCTCCCATTTAAAAAAAAAAAAAAAAAAAAATTGCTGTATTTTGGATACTTTCTTGGTCTCTTCCAGGGGAACCTACAAACTCTGGGTACCTTTAGAATCCCTAGGAAGTTGGAAAAAATACACAAATTTGTCATGGATAGCTTATGTGGACAAAACGTTATGAGGGCTTAAAAGCAAACTGTCCCAAATAGCCAACAAAAAGGTTCGGCAGCGCAGGGGAAAAGGCCTGGCAGCAAAGGGGTTAATATTTACCTCCAGCAACCTCTGTATGTTATTGCCTACCTATCATGCTGCAGTTTCATTTCTTCTATTCCTTTCCTCATCTCACCCTAGATTTACTATTGTCTCTAATCCTCATTCTTGTGAAAATCTAGTTGTGTGTTTTGACGCAGAGGGGTGCTGTGATGCTTTCCATCTCTCCCTCCAGTCTATCTTTCATCTGTGACACCTGCCTTTCTACTTATAATTAGCAGGCCCCTGCTGCTCTAGACTCCTCCATACTCACTGAGCTAATCACTCAGAGCAAAACTCTTCTCTGGCTCTTGATTTACTGCCTCTCTTAATGAGTTCAAACATTTGTGTAAAATATTCAAATGTAAGGGGCATTCCTCATATCACCACAGTTACAAATTCATCTAGCAATAGTTGCTGCCTGATTATAAAAAAAACTATCTGGAACAACAGAACAGATTACTACTACTACTTTATCAAACAAGCTCCTAATTAAGCGAAAGAATTCCTCACCATCTTTCACCTGCACGTCGTGGCAAGTTTACTTGCACCCCCTCACAAACTCTGCGCTCTAGTCCTTCCTCCTTACTTAGGACGAAATCACTAATCATCTACAAAATTTGAAGCCTTTCAGAAATACTCTGTTTTCATTTGTCTCTTCCCATCCTATCACTGCCTCTTCACTTCCTGAGAACACCTTAACCTTTTTCTCCCCTATGAGGCAAAAGTCAAAGTGATGTCTTCTGGCTCTCCATTAGACCTATAACCTTTCACGTATCTGAAATTATGGGCACCTCAAACTGCTCCTCAGCTCATTACCTTTTATAATTTCTTTCCTTCTGATCGCTGCCTCTCAAAAACATGGAAACAAGTACTCATAGCCCCTTTACTAAATCAAAAAAATGATATTAGATCCTAAAGTCTTAGCTAATTATCAACCCCTTCAAAGAGGTCTGCAACATTGTGCTATAGCAAGTAACTTTTCATTCATTCATTCATCTCCTTTCCACAGTTACCAAAACCATCAAGTCTTATGTCAATTCCCGTTGGAAAATGGCCTCTCTGATGGGTCACCCCAAAACTTTTTGCCTTCCTCCTCTTCTTTTTCTGACCTCATTTTTGCTACCTTTAGGACTCTGGACACTTTATTACTGCTAACCAGTGCTAAAGTGCATGTGCTCTCTCCCTAAAAACATAGTAACATTGGTTCAGCCACAATTTGGACAGTTAATTTACTTGTAAGTCTCTAGTAAAGTGCACTACATGTGCCCAGGGCCAGTAAATTAAATGCTATTAGTGGGCCTGCAGCACTGATTGTGCCACCCACATAAGTCGCCCCTTAACCGTGTCTCAGGCCTGCCATTGCACGGCTTGTGTGTGTAGTTTCACTGCCACTTTGAGTTGCCCTTTAAAACTACTTGCCAAGCCTTAAACTCCCCTTTTTCTACATATACGTCACCCCTAAGGTAGGCCCTAGGTAAACCATAGGGCAGGGTGCTATGTAGGTAAAAGGCATGACATTTACATATGTGTTTTATATGTCCTGGTAGTGGAAAACTCCTAAATTTGTTTTCCACTACTGCGTGGCCTGCTCCTTTCATAGGATAGCATTAGGACTACCCTCATATAGCTTTTGAGAGGTAGATTCTGTTCTGAAAGGGGTAAACAGGTCATATTTAGTAAGGCCAGAATGGTAATAGAAAATTATGTTTATTATTTAGGTTGGATTTTATATTACTATTTTAGAAATGCCACTTTTAGAAAGTGAGCATTTCTCTGCACTCAAAACCACCTTATCATCTTACAACCTGTCTCCAATCAACATCTGATCTGTGCTGGTTGATACTTCCCTTGTGCATTTCACACAGTCAACCACGAACACAGGAAACTCAGGCCCATATTTATACTTTTTTAGCACCGCATTTGCGTCATTTTATTTATGCAAAAGCGGTGCAAACTTACGACACACAATTGTATTTTGTAAGTTTGCACCGCTTTTGCGTCACAATGCGGCGCAAATGTGGCGCTAAAAAAGTACAAATATGGGCCTCAGTGTCATCTGCATTCATCTGCATATTGAATGGGTCTTCCTGAGCTGGAAGGGTGGAGGGCCTGACACTTACATTTCAAAGGCCACTAGGACCCTGGCAGACAGGACTAGACTGAAAGGGGAACCTGTGCACTTCAAAACCACTCTTTGAAGTATCCCTCACTTCAAAGGCATTTTGGGGTATATAAAGTGGGCCTCTGACCTCCCCAACTCACACACTTCTGGACCTGTACCTGCAACCTGTCAAGAGGAACTGCCTGGCTGCCCAAAGCACTGCTTTGCTGAGAAGGACTGCTACCCGGCTGCTGCCCTGCTGCCCTGCTGGCCTCTGACTTTGCTGAGAAGGACTCTGCCTTCCCCAAAAGTGCTCTCCAAGGGCTTGGATTGAGCTTGCCTCCTATTTTCTGAAGTCTCAGGGCCAAAAAGACTTAGAGGGTCATTCTGACCCTGGCGGCCGGTGGCCGCCAGGGGTACCGACCACGGGAGCACCGCCAACAGGCTGGCGGTGCTCCAACGAGCATTCTGACCGCGGCGGTTCAGCCGCGGTCAGAAGCGGAAAGTCAGCGGTCTCCCGCTGACTTTCCGCTGCTCGTGTGAATCCTCCATGGCTGCGGAGCGCGCTCCGCAGCCATGAGGATTCCGACCCCCCCTACCGCCATCCTGTTCATGGCGGGAAAGCCGCCATGAACAGGATGGCGGTAGGGGGGGTCGCGGGGCCCCTGCGGGCCCCTGCCGTGCCCATGCCAATGGCATGGGCACGGCAGGGGCCCCCGTAAGAGGGCTCCGCAAAGTATTTCAGTGTCTGCCTTGCAGACACTGAAATACACTGCACCCGTCGCACCTTCCCACTCCGCCGGCTCGATTACGAGCCGGCATCCTCGTGGGAAGGTCGTTTTCCCCTGGGCTGGCGGGCGGTTTTTCAGCAACCGCCCGCCAACCCAGGGGAAAACTTGTAATACCTGCCGCGGTCTTTTGACCGCGGCGCGGTATTTTGGAGGGCGGCATCCTGGCGGGCGGCCTCCGCCGCCCGCCAGGGTCGTAATGAGGCCCTTAATCTTTTCAGGTAACTCCTTGTGCAGCGAAAATCGACTCACTGACTGCCTGAATCGACGCAAAGCCTGCATCAGACCAAGAAATCATCGCAGAGCCGACCGGAACGATGCAGCTCAACTTCCCGAGTGGAAATTTGATGCAGCGCCTGCCTTGTGATGGAAAATTTGACGCATCACCTATCAGAATGACGCAGCACCCGTGACTTCTTTCAGCACGTCAAGGATTTTCCCCGCACCATCCGTGGGCATCAAAATATCCCCGCATCACACTGAGGAATCAAGGCTACACGCCGAAAAATGACACAAGCCCCTTGCAGCATGGAAAGACATGACACATCGTCTGTGTCGCACCGGAAAATCCGACATACAACTTATTTTTCAATGCATCTCCTTCTCTGCGGTCTCTCCGCATCATTATTTTTTACGCATACTAGGTACTGTGTGTAACAAAGAGACAACTGCTTATTTACAATGATTAAGACTTTTTTCAACCTTTCAAAAGTGATATTTCAACTTGTGTTTATCGAATCTTTGTTGATTTGACCTTATTTAACTCAGATAAATGTTATCTATTTTTCTAAACCTGTGTGGTGTATTTTTGTGGTGTTTTCACTGTGTTACTCTATGATTTATTGCACAAATACTTTACACATTGCCTTCTAAGTTAAGCCTGACTGCTTAGTGCCAAGCTACCTGAGGATGGGCACAGGATAATTTAGATTGTGTGTGACTTACCCTGACTAGGACTGTGGTCCCTATTGCGACAAGGGTGTATATCTCTGCCAAATAGACACCCCATTTCTAATAATTCCTAATTGTTTTTTACACTTGTAACCTCATCATTTCTTTAATCTCAGTTGAGTATCAATCGATCCTTTGGAATCATGACTGTTTTAGTCACAGCCTTAAAGGAAAGACATTTGGGTCTTTAATTTGTGTAAGGAATCAGGTGTTTTGCAGCCCCACCCACACACTTTTGCACCCATTTTGACTACCTGCAGATGCTGATTTGCGACTCTGAGAGTGCATTGAGGCCTGCCAGCCAGACCTTGGTGTTCCAACCCCTCACAAAGTGTATATCTAATTGGCTTCCCCTAATTAGCAGAGACTAACTTACTTATAAGTCCCCAGTATATGGTACCCAGGGTACCCGAGGCATGTAAGGCAGAATGTTCACTCAGGGCTGCAGCACTGATTGTGTCACCCTGTGTGTAACAAAGTAGAAAAATGGGTCCTAGCCTGCCACTGCAGAAAGGAAGGGCAATTATAAAACTGCTAGTTTGACTTTGCCATTCAAACCAATGGCAAAGCCCCCACTTTCCTTAGCAATCAATATACTTCTCCCCTATAGAAGGCCCATCAAGCTCTACGACAAGGAGCAGTATATTATTACATAGGCATGTATTTTACGTATTTCCTGACAACAATTCTTCCAAATTTTCATTTGGCTATGAGAGAGTTAGTAGCCCCATTGACAAAGACAGAGTTATCGGCTGACCACTCAGCCTGGCTAACCCTGAATGGGTCTATTTGGAAGGGTACTGTAAGGTATCAAATTAGGCTAGGCTAGAGAGGTCTGTGTCTGTGGCTCCTGGCTTGGGGAAAAGTTCCTCCCCAACCCCAGACCAAAGAAGTGACTCCAGGGGTCAGTCCACTGACCCCCTGGAACTAGCATTAGGGGCAACAAAGCTGAAGTAGCTTAACTTGTAGAGTCAGTTGCCTCTCCTGAAAAGTCTTAAGAGACTGATCCTCAATGGCCAAAAGTTGCACCCGAGTCAGCTGGAACCAGGATTATCATCTGAATCCATATTGGTCCCCAAAAGGGATGCCAGCCTCCACAAAGGGATATCACTGGGACCGCTGCGGGTGGAGACCAGTAGACATGATGTACGTGGTCTTCTACTGTCTCAAAGAGGACTTTGAGAGACCCCGACCTCTGTGGCCAAAGTCACCCCACCTGATCCGTGGACGAGGAATAACTGCAAGGCACCCCATTCAGCTACACAGCACCCAGAGCATACTTGAGCATCTTCCACCTCCTGCGCCCGCAGAATCAGTACAACTTAAATCAAATCAAATAGAGTTTATAGAGCGCAAGTACTCAACCGTAAGGGTCTCAAGGCACCGAGGGGTTTTGTCCTCTGAGCTTCAGTTGACGAGCCAGGTTTTAACGTCCTTACTGAATTGAGGTAGTGATGGTGACTACCTGAGGTGCAGGGGTAGGCTCTTTGCCGCAAGGTAGGTGAAGGATCTTCCACCACCTGAGGTCTTCCGTATGCGGGGTATGATGGCTAGTGTATGTTGAGTGGAGCAGCATGTTGAGTGGAGTGGAGAAGTCTGGTGGGGGAGTAGAAAGTAATGCGGTGTTTGAGGTAGGCGGGTCCTAGGTCATGGAGGGCCTTGTATGTGTCCATTGAAGTGTACGATAGCCGTGCTGTAAAATTTGGAACTGGACTGGAAAGTGCTTTGGCGGCCAGATAACTGTCCAAATACTCCTTATTGACCCCCAGACCTTCTCTCTGTCGGATTTGGTTACCATAATTGGGCCAAAGTAGTTGAGCAAAACTGTTACAAACTTTTCCTAAGTGTACAAACTATGTGGATACCAATACTTGCTTGTAATCAAGCTAATAATTACACGTTCTTTGAAAATCTGTATCCTTGGATCCCTTTCCTGGATTTTGCTCATCTTGGGTTCTAAATAATCATAAAAATATAATCTATATTTATAAATTGGTGTCAGACTTATTTTGTGTCATGTGGCTTTCTTATTTCATTGTTTGGTACTATAAAATGCTTTAAACTAGCTCCTTTATTTAAGCCTTAATGCTCGAAACCACAGCTACCCAGGGTTGAGCTTAGGGTTTTACAAACAAGCCTGACTGGACTCAAAACAGTTTTTGCAAGTATATGACACATTAAAGTCGCACCGCCATACCATATAATACACCTAAATCCTCACACTGGTAATTTAGCAGCTTTCTTTCTTCTTGATGTTTCTGCATCCTTTGACACGGCGTCCAACCCACCTTGATCACCTGTCTAACAGAGTCTGGGGTGTGCTAGACTGGCTGGCTTCCTTTCTCTCTGAGTACCCAATCTGTTTTTCTTCTTCTTTTGTAATCTAAACACAAAACTATCCACTGTGTTGTCCATCATGGCTCTGCACTTAGCCCTGCTCTTTTTAATCTCTATATGGCCCCTCTTGCATCTTTGATTTACTTCTTTAGTTTAACTTTTTTCTTATACACCAATAACACACAATTGATCCTGAGACTAGATTAGGACATTGGTTCCTCCAGTCCCTATTAAAGGCCTGCATGTTATTCATCACTTGCTAGATGAACAACAAATTACTCGACCTTTACTCATCCAATACTGAGGTATTAGTCTTTGACACTTCCTCTGTGTGAAATTCTTACAGGCAAACATTCAATTCATCAGTCAACAAAAGCGGAGGAGATACTTTACAATTTATTCAACCTAGCCTAGCATTCATTCATTCCTTTAAATCCGTTGCTTATCATTGTCATAATAGGGTGTGATTCTGGTGAAAGCCAGTGTCATTTTTTTCAAGGGCTTAAACATGTCAGAATACCTCAAAGAGAAGATTAAATCCCATAGTATATTGCTTTGCATGGTTTGTGAATTTCCTTTGCTTATCAAATAAATAGAATCAAATTGAACGTTGAATTGTAGTGTTGTTGGTATACATCAATTGGATTGGCTGTTATCTAGAATGACTCCCATGTCCAATATCAATGCATGCCATAATTTGTAGCTGGTATATATCATGAAAATATATTAAATTAACCTGTGCAGAAATGTGAGGTAAATTCCACAGGCTGTGTTACTGCAATGGCAACTAGAGATTCATTTCGGAAATTTGAGAAGAAAGGAACTCACAGAACAGTCCTAGAGTGTTTTACCAGCTTTAAACAACAAGCAATGGCATAGTCGAATAGGTCTCACTTTTCTTAAACCGACAATGACAAAGCTAATAGGTGTGACTTTTTGTTTGGTAGTGCGCATGATTAATAGATTGGTGACTTTGTGTGCTGCTTCCAACTGTCCGAGAAAAAAATGCTCTAATGAAGCAACCTTTAGGCGCAACAAGATGGAAGGTGGGAGTAGAGGCACTTTGTTATTGAACAGACTGCATTCGCAGAGTATCTTGAAAGTACATTGTTTTTAAAAGGAGTCAGAAGATTAAATTTGCACTGTAAAGTAGTACGCTGGAATAGATCAAGATCCAGATCCTCCTCTTTTGGTGACTGTTATTTTTCGGTTGCCGCTGCAAAAGTCTGGAATTCCTTACCTCGTGTCCTTGCTCTGAACCCAACATTCTGAAATTCCGAAAACAACTGACAACGTACGTACTTCCTGTATGGCTCATTAACAGCAGGGTTTCTTAGGTCAATTCCCAAGTATTTCAGCACAAAGAAACGTTAGTGTACATGCCCTCTAGAAATTACTTTAAATTAAATAAATGAAAGGCACACATGGCAAAATATTGCAAATTTGATACGTTTGACAATGGGTCAGTATTTTGTGTAGCAGCTCAGTGCTTAATTTGTAAATAAAAACGTGCAGGTGCCCAAAGCCGCCACACGCGGCTGCTGCAATTAATTGTGCGAGCACGGAATACTTAGGCAGCCTAATCCTGAAGCCATCTCGGGCCTCTTCAATCCATTTAAAGCCACTCCCTGTCCCTTCAGCTCACCCTTGCAGCTTTCTGATTTCTACCTTTGTGAATCTTTTTCGTTTTGTTCTTCCTCCGTCTTTCCCATATGTGTCTTTTGCTCACAGCAAATGCTTGAGGCAGAAGAATAAGCGTCGGCCCTCAAAAATATGTGCCGGTGCTCAGCACCGGAAACAACAAGCGCAAATTAAGCACTGAGCTCAACAAAAGTCTATGTGCACACACTTTACTTTGTCTTTTGAAACAAGAATGAGAACTAGTGAACAGATTTTGCCAAGACAACCAGAAACCAAGTACACCAAGAAACACACACCAACTCTTAATTACAAGCCACATCATGTTGCAGTTTAACAAAAGAACTACTCCAGCACTATTGCCAATGGTAACACAAAGGGAGCAAAGCAGCAGTCTATGGAATGCCGTGGCCTTGATGGATTGGCCGGCCATCTTTGAGCAATGTGAAAGCTAATGACTGACGGAGGTAGACCAAAGTCCGCTCTCTCAGCTCTAATTCGTACATGCACTTCCTAAAATTATTAGTAAATTGATGTCTTTTAGACAGCTTAAGCTGTCTGACGTGAGTCTTAAAAAACAAAAAATAAACGAGTAACTCGTTGAGAAACAGCAACCTTACAAACAAGGTGGATTCAGAGGCCTAGCTTTATCAATAATATTAGGGGGGTTGTGCGCTTGAGATTTCCCAACTAGCAGCATGGTGGACCCAGCTAAAAAGAGGAGTGGATGGATTGGGTTAACGGAGGGTGAGGAGGTATGGGGTGGGTGTATGGGCATTGTGGAGGCATTAGTTAATAGTTAATTGGAAAAGAAAGTACATTCTTGGACCAGTAATATATACATCAAGTCATAAACTACAACACAAGATGACATAGGACTCAGGTTATCTATTTGTTTTGCAAAGTGCAGTATACTCGTAATAAAAATGATTCATCTATACTTAAGGACATGGCAGCATACTTCTAAAGAGATACCCACAGTTTTCACTTGACAACTTAAATTCACTAAATTGATTCTTTTCCACTGGTGTACTACTATCAAATTTGTTGCACATTGAGAGACGGTATTCTGTATTCGACTGGCCTGTTGTCATTCTGCACTAATTTAATTATGTCATTGTCGCATTTTGTGGTTTTCACACGAGAATTATTCTCTTTCTGTACCGATAAAATTAAGTTAAACTGTTAAGCAAAATGGGTCCGATTGGCTATCGGACTGATGACTGATTGTGGCGGCACACAAACTAAGCAGCACAGAATCTTTCCCAGATGTTTTGTTTTAGTAGGACTTCCTTGACTATGGGCCCATAGCCTTCTGGTAGATGCAGTCTTTCCACCTTTCAATTTGATTTCCCAAACATCATTTACAATTGATTGATCTTCATTTATTAACACCAGTGATATTCAAAGTCATGCGGCATCCTGGGCAACAACAGCACTGGGCTGCTTTATACGCCACTCAGCACAAACATTAAAAAGCTGTTATCTAAACAGGCAAGCATGTATTTAAAGGTTAACTTCAGGTAAATTGAACTCAGAGAAAGGAAGTAACTAGAGTGTCCTGCACCATTTAACTTTAGGAACACCTTTATTATTAAAGACATCTTGCAGCAAACAAGTAAACATATGAAGAAGTCTCTTCAAAATTCAAAAAGTGTATTTCATTAACATGTAGAACCGTTTTACCTTAATACATCAGATTATATCAGTGTGATGAGAAATATTTTTTTAACGTGAAACTTTTCAAACTTGAATTTAGAAATATGCATTCTTTTCCCCTCCCTGACGTCAATGCCAATAGTGATCTATGAGGCAAGTTAGCTCTTATGTGCCGTCTATGGGGTGGGCTGGGTTCATATTGGACATGAACACTATTATAGTTTATTAAATCAAACACAGATGAAGGTTTTCTAAAGCACATATCATGAAGCCATGTATTTTGAGGTTCTCACATATGTGAAGAAAAAGGAGGGAAAGTGAAATAAAACAATTGCCTATGAAGCCGGGATTAATCCCATGCTTCTGGTTTCACATTGTACAAATCAGCCACTATATGAATATGCTTCTCTTCTCCTATACTCACCTCACCTCACCACTAAGCCCCACAAACATCCCCTCCCATCCCTCCTCCCTCACCAACCTACTGGCATAAATGCAGCCCTCAGTCACATCACTGTCCCAACATTTTGGCCCATGGAGAAATGTTTGTGTGTTCCTATGAGTTAAACGGTTACAACAGTTCACTAAGGTAATGCCCTCACAGGACACCATCATGATATTTCACTTTCACTAAAGAACTTTGGATGGACTCAACCTTGTCAGGTGGTGCAGAACATTTCAAATGGCAAAATACTTAGCCAACTATATCAGTGAAAAGTAAGCCTGTGATGCAGACCAATGGCCATGGGAGCTGCAAACCTCATGATGTCAAGAAATTACCAATGTGAAAATTTTAATTTGCTGTTTGAAAATGAAATCTTATTCATGGATGTGCACATAGCCATAGTTGAAATGATAGTGGAAAGATGCCAACATTATATGAGGAAGAAGGCAGCTGGGCCATAGGGCTGAACATGCTTTTAAACTATAATCACTTTTCATTCTGAGACCTTCTGCCACAAAGAAATAGAAAATGATGTGAGCAAAAAAGACAGTGTGGGGGAAAACTGATCCAAATGACATTCACACAGTAGGGGCAACTGTCAGCCATATGCTACATATGGGATGCCTGCCTATGCTATATGCTTGAGTAACAGGGTAGTGTGAGAACTATCAGCACTGGCAATAAGTGGAAACCTGACAGATTCTGGTTCCAGCATCTAGTCCTGTGCTAGAACACCAGATTCCGGGTAGCACCTGCTTACTCTTCCTACTATGTCCAGGTCAGGTGGATTGTACTGACATCAGGGCACCTGCAGCATTGTCAGCACACACTTAATGTGTGTGCCATGTGCAGTAAATATATGCAGTGCATGATGGGTTACACTGGAGAAGTAGCAAACACTTAGCCAACTGGTGGGGTTCGGGCTGTTTTTGTGCTGGATGGTGACTGGAATTGTGGCTACACTGTGCTGTTGGTGCAGTGCAGGTGTTCTGACCAATAAGATCTTCTGGACATGGGTTTGTCCCCTGGGTACGAAGCATACAGAAGGAAGTGCACTCTCTACGGTCACAGATGCAGAGACACCACACCTATGATTTGGTTAAGCTCAAGGCATAACCAAACATGGACTAAATAAACAAGCTGACATTTGCTATCCCGTTGATGGTGGTGCAGTCAAGGCAAGGGAACCATAGATGCGGGGCCAACCTGTTGGACAGGAATACCCAAAAACACTGCTATCCAGAAGTGCAAAGGCTCCATCACTTGAACCTCCAAACTTAACCTTTCCATGTCAAGAGCAGTGCCGGAAAGCTTCTGTGGTGCTTGTGAGGTACAAAAAGGTATACATACACAGTGGAGAAATTTAAGATAACTAGGTTCCAAAAGGGGCTGCAATAGGTCACCCTCTCAAGAGAACTGATTGGAAACTTCCTCTCATAATGATAGCCCTCTCGAACCTAGTAGGATCTTAGGAGGTCACTCATCCAAATAATATCATTGGTATCTTGCTGAACAGCTCATCGTACATTGAGGCTGCTTACCTCAGCAGTCAACCACACTCAACACCTAGTCCAAGAGCGGAGAAGACCCTGGAATGGGCATCAAGTAATACAGATAGGTTCTCTAAAAAAAAAGTCAGCAGTAAATCCCTATGTACCCACTCAAACAGCCTTACCCTCATAGTCTTTCAGTGGTGGCTGGGAAGTACAGTGATTGGAGGGGCAGGAAAATGGGTGGGTGCATAAAATAAATACATAACAGAATTAAAATAAATACAAAAATGAAATAAATAAAAAACTACTCACTCTGGCCTCTCTCAGCACTCCCTAGGACACTGGAAGGCTGTGCATGTTCTCCACCCAGCTGTCACTGACAGCTGGGTTGGAAGGTTTATAGTGCGCATGTCAGGCTGGCCGTCGCAAGACAGCTGGACAAAGTGACATCTGCACTCTAAACTAGTGCACAGGCAGCCCACCAATGCTGCCACTCAGCAGGCCTGCCCCATCCTGACACTTGGTTCAGGACAAGTTGATGAAAAATATAATGGTAATGAATTAACTGCATTATCATTTTATTTTTCATCTCAGGGGCTTTTCTGGGGGCATTTAAGTGGGGTGATGCTCCTCCACTACAACGGAGGAGCTGCCCCTGTTGCCTTTAGATATTGTTACTTTTCCTAAGTATACTTGCCAAGTTTGCTGATAAAGAAAGTTGGCTACAGTTGCTTTAACAGAAAACTGACTCTTTTGGAGGCCTCCTACTGTCTTGAGAAAACTGTGAACAAACCTTCTAGGAGTATACATCTAGCTGCCACAGCAAAAGGACAAGTTGCAAACAAGCTTTTGAGAAGAAGCCAGTCCTTTTATATATATACATCACTTGCCAGCTGCTGGGCCACCTAGATCATTGATATGTTTACTGGTGAGCAGAGATGTAAGTGGAGTAAAGGCCACACATGGTGCAATGAATCAAACATTTACGTGGGATTATCGATCTCTTATGATGTTGTTTTGGATCAGAATCATAACCTAATTTCCTCTAATTTGGTAAGTGCCATTTGACATCATCTTCCTGTGATGAAATCATTGTTTATGAGGTCAGGTGATGTTATCACACGTGATGAAATATATTGCACAAGCTCACAAGACATGCTCTCTCGAACACACTCTCTTGCAAGTGTACCCAAATCATGCATGCAGGATTTATTATGCATCAGCTCCTTCTCTGGCAATGAATAAACAATGTGGTAAGGAGCCCCAGTTCCCTATATGTAAGATCATGGTTGGAACAGACATAAGAGGAATTGTGGACAGCACCTGAAGTGGAAAGGTCCGAGATGCTGAGTCCAAGCCAAAAACTCCCAGCCCTTACACTATGAATAAAGTGCCTTGAAAGTATATGTGAAAGGAAGGAGAACAAGGTCAGAATTCAAGATAGGACCTCAAATAAAAATACAGCAGAAGAACCTCCCCTCGGTTGTACGACGGAATGCCGACTGACAAAACAACGGGTGCCTAAACAATGAGGTCGGACCTCGTTGTTACTACTAATGCCTTTACCACGAATGCCTTAACAACGATATTTCGTTGTAAAGGCATTCCTGGTAAAGTCATTAGTAACAGGCACCCATTGATCCTGCATGCCTCACCCCACCCCCCCAACCCCAACCCCAACCCCACCTCAAAACCTAAAACCCCCGACCCCCCACCCCCTCCCCAAAAATGCCCCACCCCCCCAACCCCACCCCAAAACCTAAAACCCCCGACCCCCTCCCCAAAACCTAAAAACCCCACTTACCTGAGTCGTCGCCTCGTCATCTGCGTCGTCCTCCTCAGCCGACTCCCTTGTTTGTACCTTAACCATGCATGTTTGTTGTTCAGGACATGCGTGGTTAAGGCACAAAATAACGAAGTCGTGGTTAAAGAAAGCGTTGTTCCGCTTTCGTTAACCAGGACTTCGTTATAAAAAAGTCGGCATAAAGGATGTTTCCCCCTCCCCTCCCCTACCAACAAGAAGGGTAAATTGTTGGATGAGAACTGGACTAACAACTACCGCCAGGTTGCCTACACATAAATCAAGGAGCAACTTAACATGGGCAGTTGTCTTCCTAATGACACAGCAGCATAATTAGACAAACCTTCACCCTGCCTGCGTAGACCAGAGGGAATCTGAGTTGATGGCACTGACAGAAATGTGTGTTTGTTATTCCATTACTTATATCCATTTACATAACATAGTATAATCTAACTCGTTTCTCCGCTTAAATGGTATTTATTATTATCTAGCTAAACCAATTTTACAGAACCTCAGAAGAAAGGAAGATTGAGTAGAAACCTGCAAGGATGCTAATTTACACCCTGTTTGTTATGTACAGCTGCTTACAGTGGACGCATAAATCAGAGAGCTATTTTACCAGGATTAAACGGACAGCTCACAGAGAGTATGTGTCATAGGTGCCCATAATTATATCTTCAAGCACATCTACAACAAACATATTAGCCAATTGACATGTCTTACTTAAAATCCAAATCTGTGACCTAACATTAAAAGAAATGCGTTGGAGAAGACACATTAACAATCCATGCTTTTTATGAGGTACCAGACGTGTGACTTCAGACTACACACCAATCTGTGACCACAGCAACTGTGAATTCCACCAAATGCATTAAGTCACAGAGGACCAGAACCAACCATTCATTACAGCGTTTTATAGGGGCACTGTGGCTTGAAGGGCTAGAATGTAATCATTCATTTGCTGACTTCTGAATGCAAGTATACATGTCTCTAGGTGGGACTAGTGCCATCAGTATTATCAGAGCCTAGGAGATGAAGGATTGTGTCCAAACTGGGAAGTCACTAAAGAAGCCTCATTTACTGCTGCCCAATGATCTTTATAGCAAAGTATTTCAAAGCTATAGTAATTTCAGGTACTAAATACTGAATCCTAGAAGTTGAGGAGGTATTCCTCAATTCTGAAATGGCAAGACATGCACTCTAAAGAGAGAATGTATGCTCAGGCTGTGGCAATATTTCTCATATGACTTCCACGATCTCTGTAGAAGAATATTGCTTTGTCAAACCGTGCTAGATTTCCCCTTTCACAATTGTACTTTTGTTATCTGAAAAAAAACAAGAATCAATGCTATTTTGGATACAGGCTCATCAAACTTTTATGGCATCCTATAAACATCCTTTTTGTTTTGCATTGTAGTAGAATCAGACTGACACAAGGCCTCAGGCCCCATGGGGCCCCGTCAGCTGGCCACAAACCAGGCCACACTCTGTATCCCAGCACTGAAATTTTTAAAACTACTGGATCAGACTGGCATGGCCATAACCCGACTCAGAAATATGCTTAGGGACGGTGTGCCACCCAATATAACCCTCCCCTAAAGATACACCCCAGGGTGAGGTATATATTTCATTTCTGTACCAATATGAAGTTTTTAATATCACAGAAATTGCAGGAGCAGAAAGTATGATAGTTACGATGTTGCTGTGTCAAGCGAAGTAAAACGTAGGCTCCTGAGCAATGTTCCAGATAGCATTAGACTTGGGACAACATTGGCGGCCTGCTAGAAGAAGCTTGTAAGAGAAAGCGAACATGAACAGCCATTGAAATAAGTCTACAGAACGCGTCCAAAAATCAGTATCAAAGGTTTCTTGAAGTGTATTTCTTGTGAGTCCTTCACACCTTTCATTGGCTTTTCTGATAAAAGTCAAGTCGTAACCTGAGATCCGTAAATGTAGCGAGTAATGCAATAGTGAATTCTTTCATTTAGAAACAAAAACATAGTTTTAATTGAAATGTGAAAAATTCCATGTTTAAATAGCATGCATATAACTAACACACATTTGTAGTAGGGAATCATACTTGTTATAAATTTATAAGTGAAGTAACTTGCTAATTTCACTTAGCCTAACTTCTGACGTCATATAAATGGAAGCTTCATATTAACAGTGAAAGGCCAGTTTTCAACATTGAGATATTGTTTGAACAAGATGTCTTCTCTTTTTCTGCAGATTTTGTAATGTTCCACAAGCTTTCTGTTAGTTAGAGAATGGGCATTTGTTTGTATTAGACAACTAATAGTGAGTTCTCACTAGGAGAAAGGGTGAAAACAGGAAGGATGATTCATGGGAAGAATTGTCTGAACCTCAGAATGTGGACGATGTATGTTTTCAAGGACGAACGTGTGTAGACCATTCTGGAGACGTGAGAAGATGGGAAGTTTACCTATTTCCGGGAGTTTTCTAAAATCCTATTTAATGTTGTGGAAGATGAAAAGAAACATGTTACCGTTTAGAACATTGTGTGTGTTTATATTAGGGTGTGTTCAAAGAACAGGTGTGGACTTTTTACGTTGAGCTTTTTATTTAGAAGGGGGCTTCTCTAATTTGCACTTGCTGGAGACTCATCTCTGAGTTTCTTAACACCTTTCTACGTTGAAGATTGCTCATTCTATTTCTTTTCTGTCTGACGATTTATGGCTGATAATACTTTCCAGCTCATTATACAAAGGCTTTATGCTTATGCGTTGATTCTCTCATCAGAACTCTTTATTGAGTACCTGACCTGACACACCTTATTCTATTTTATTCCAATTTAATTATATTAGGGAACTTCTTTTATGAAACATGCTTGCTGTATAATTACAATATTAACGTAAATGTAGCATTGTATTTTTTCTTATATTGAAATATTGGTTGTTGGATTACATTAACTTTTAATGCTGATGCTTAAAAGATTATTACTCATTGACTAAATAATGAAAAACTGAAGAATAGAAAATAAAACCCTTTAACTCACACACATTTCTCTTTAATAACTGTAAAAAAAAAAGTATTCAATCATTTTATTGCTATGTGGTTGATGTACATGGTTGCTTCTTTTTACTTTTCCTTGCCAACAAACAAAGGTCCATAGGACCAGTGGTGGGGTTATTTAATGATTACACCTGAAGTCTGAGATATAGAAAACTGCTCTCCGTCAGTAGCATATGAATCTTGCATTGAGTAACTATGAGTTTAACACAGGCCCATGTAGCCCCTGTAGTGCGAAAGGGAGGTGCCACAGTTCAGATGTGCCACATACAGCCTCAGCACTATGAATATGTTTGACAAATAGGAGTCTCAGGAGCCCCTTCAAATATTCTGCATTTTGGTACAGCTGTGAGGGATTGGATGAAATTGAGATCAATGCCAAGTATTGCAACTGCTTGTGAAAAGAAACGACAATCGGAGTTTTACAGGTTGAATATATGACGCAGTTATTGAGATAAAGCTGTTGTGGAGAATTAATTTATGCTTTTTTGGACAGACTCCCACAGGAAGTTCTGATAAGTCCAGCCTGGTTCATATGCATCAGAGATAGTCTGGTGTGGTGAGTGCATTCATTATAAGGCAGGGGCGATACCTTTCAAAAACTTGCGTCTTTATTAAAGCAGAGGGTGATAGTAAACAGATACTTGGACACAGCTAAGACAGGGAGCCTTCATTCTGCGTGTGAGTTATCATAAAAATGTCTCTCAGGCCTATGTAATAGCTGGGAATCCGGATATCTCTGTCTTGTAGTCTTCCCACAATCTGGGCTCCCTGGTGATTTGCATTTATCAGTGAGTGTTCCTAATATGCATGTGGCTGTTCCATGTCAACTTTAAGAGCATTTTGATTTTTCTTCTAGAGTATTGTCACTATTTTCTTCTCGTGAATGTAATTTTTTGTAGTACTAATTTGAAGTGTGGTATGTGTTCATGTACATTATCCTGTGTCTCTTTGTACTCCTGGTACAAGCTACATAGAGAGGAAGACAGAAATCTATGAAGTAATGCACAAATTGAAAGGAAAAAAATAAGGTTCTCAGAGTATCTCTTTTAATAATCAAGGGCACTGACACATAAAAGAGCTTTATTTTATAATTATCTTTTTATTAAGTTATTTTCCATAATATATTTCCAGCAGGGACTGTCATCAGAGGAAGGGTGTATTTCAAACATAAACAAACAATACACTTTTAGGCAAAATATGTATCACTGATTGCGTGTATGTACATTGGAACTACGGAAACAGCAAATGTTTATCAAATACTAAAAAAAAAATGTTTTCTAAAATGACTTTCTATAAAAGTATTTGTTTTTGTCATCTACATAAATTGGATAAGATATTTAAGATGGTTGAGGCCTTTCCTCAGAGATCTGTGTGCAACCTAAAAGTCACATGTTAAATCCATTGAGAGAGTGTGGGAACTTTTTCAGGAGCCCTAGGGCAGATAGGGGTTACTCTGCGTAGATTTTTACGAATGTGAGCCTCTTACTACCGATTTCCTGGGGCTTTATTGTACTGTTAGGTCCAAAATTGGGAATCAAGTTCACCTCTCAAGAGCTTAACGCACGGGGTAAAAACGTTGAGCACTCTAAGTCTTATTCAGGCAGGTGGTGTGGGGTGGAGACTGAGAATTCAATGAAACATAAAAATCGCCATTAAATCATTAGCTGTCCAGTGCTTTTAGTTAAAAAAACACATTTTACTATTAACACATAGTGCAGTACTGCGTGCAAAGGTCAGAGGCTAGAAAGATAGTGCAGTGTGATCAATGCAGTAATCACTGCGAGATAGGTCAGCCAGTATCAGCTAGGCTGTTCCGGTTGGAAAGTATTGTGTAGGCACAAACAATGCAAGTAAGAACACAATGCTCTCTTGGGGAAAGAGATGGTGGCTAATGTTCTTGTGGCATCCTTTGGATTCCCTTCTACTGGTCCCTAATGATTGCGGTAAGACAGAGCATGACTTTCTAAAGTTGCAGTTGTTCCTGCAATGTGTCAACCTTGCACGATACCTTTTCTCTTTTCAGTCCTCTGCAGGCATGGCATCTACTGGAAGCTGGGGGGCAAGGCTGCACTGCTCATAGGTGCAAGTCATCCTGCAAGTCCCACTAGGAGGGGGCCATGCCAATTCTGTGCTGGCACTTCTGACTCTGTTGTGGTCTCTGTTAAGTGCATAGGCAGGTGTCTCTGGTTGACAAGAGAGGGAGGGCATGACCATCGATGGAGAACGCTGTGCTTGCTCCAATTGTAGTTGGGTGGATATTCAATAAGTCCAAACAGAAAATGCCCCTCCCGAAGTGAAGAGTCCACCCTAGGTCACACAGTGATAACCAGTCACAGGTGTTTTTTTTTTCTTTGGAGAAAAGCACTCGATGCAGTTGCATTTTCTGTGAGCGCCAAGCCATCAAGGCACTTTGCACTTGGGCACAGTTCAGAGGCACAAAGTCTCAAAGATGAGCCACATGACATGGTGGTGTAGGTTCTTCCCTGAGTTCAGCTGGCTGCTTTCACTTCTTCATGCCTCACCTTCCTGCAGTTCTTCTTTTCCAGGCAGCCTCTCCTTAGTACAACGGTACCCCCAGCACCGTCAATCTCCAGCCAGCACCATCCCCGAAGGCAGCTTATTTCCTAACAGATTTCAGAAATTCCAGGTTCTTTTTCCCACACCTAGAAATGGGGAATTGGAAGTATGTGACCCCAAGCATAGCACAGAGGAGCTTCTGAATCGTCACAGCTATTAGACTCTGGATTCTGGTGACGAAACAGCTTACTACAATGCCTGGGGTTTTCTGACTTGGACACATACTCAGTTTGCAGGCAGAGAATGTAATTCCCCATTTCTGTCTCTGGGACCGGATCCCGGCAGTTCCAGACTTGTGTGTATTCTCTTCAAATATGTCAAACCAAAGTATGTGTTCCTCTGACGTCAGCAGGAAGATGAGGTGTAGTTTGGAGCTCCCTAACAAAGGCAAATCAAAACAAGAGGTACATATGAGAGCGAAAAATTTCCACTTAAATAACTCTCAAATTATTTTGGGGAACAGTTCTGGGGTAGAATGGAGCAGAAAGGGGGCAAAGGTTTTCCATACCTCCAGAGAGACCCATTTTCTTCTATCCTTCACACCCAAGTGACTGATCTACCATAAACGACCTCAGGCATGGTTTGAATAAGCCCTACACCTCACATTACTGTCTCTTGAACTTCCATCTTATTAGCCACTTATGTGCTGGGATGCAAAATGTAATCCTAGATGCCACCATCAAAAGTAGTACATACACTACAAACATATTTCAGTGTACATACATAAGTTAACCATCCAAGTGCCACATTAAAGGAGTGAAATGCTGCATGCAGAGGACTGACATAGAGAGGTGTATTTCAAAACGTGAGAGGTCCACAGACAACTGCCTGGCCCTGCCTGATAATAAGTAAAATAGTGAGTGATATAGACGATCAAGGCCAAAGGCTCAAACTCATACATTTCCTTAATCTATAAGGCAGGGAGTACTTTATTCTGTATAGTATGTTCTCACACCATCACCTTTCCTACAAACCAAATCGTTGCTGTCTTCCTCTTTCATATGAAAGGGGAAGTATGGTTGCGGACATGAAGAATAAAAGTGGATTGTAATGTGAAATTATTCACATCAAAAACAGTTAGTAATTTGATGCAAAACGATACTAACATCACTCTAATGTAAACCAGGACAGATATTATATGCATGCATTGCTGTTCAGCTCAGGCGTTCTCACCCAGGCTCTCATTTTGTGGGGGCCTCTTAATTTTGATGGGTCCGGTAATGGCAGTTAGCGGCCCTATCAGAGTTATGAGGTCTGCAGAAACATCACAGTTCTCTTAACTTTCACAGTAAAGCAGCCGAAATATCCAGGTGAACATCCGGCCCAAAATGCATAATTTCGGGGGCATTGGACTCTTCCTCTTGGATACCCCAGTAAATACTAGATTCTTTTATATTTGACCCTCAGGATGCAACTCGTATTGGGTTGGAATTTCCCTTCCCTACCATCGGGATTTTCCCCACCCCTCTCAGTATTGGTAGCCCTGGGGGTGCAGAAAATACATCCCTTTTGCCGAGCCATTAATAGTGAGAGCCGTAGTCATTTATTCCTGTTGGTCCCTTCCAGCTCACACAGATTCTCCCTGATCCTTTCTCTCAGATAGCCACCTCCACTGCGCCTATCACATGCTCTGTACCACAAATGTTAACCTGGTGACCTTTTCAACCCCTCAAACTTGCTTCCCTTGCCAACTTTCCCTCGCCCTTAGTCTGATATAATTGAGTAATTTTGACACTGCTTATCTCCAGTTCAAAAAAATAGAAAGGTTGATCCAGCCACTGGGGTTTAACCAGTGATTTTCTGGCAGCACAAGGACATCTCCAGATGCACATTGACACTTTAAGCAGCACAATTGCCTTTATTAATGCATATCCATAGTATGGTAATGTTGTAATCCCGACTGGCTTGTCTTTCCTACATAGTCTCAGAGCGGGATGCTGCAGTTGTTTTGAGCGCACCACTTCATTAGTTAGTTTAGCCTTAGTTCAATTCCTTCTATTTTTTTATTTCATTTTTTAAATTTTTTTCAATAAAAACAGCACAGTGGTACACTAGAGCATCACTTCAGTGCAATTACATCTGTGCAAAATTACGCAGAAAAGAAAGGAATTTTAGAAACCAGTAAGTGACATATCTATGGCAGATGCACGTCATGTGTGTGCGGTCAGCAAAAGGTTACAGAGGAAAACAGTAACCACTTTAAAGGAAAAATTAATTAAACAAGCCTGGTCCAATAACTGTATTGCAAGGGTAGCATCCCGTGAACTAAACAAAGAGGTTGTGTTTCATGAGAGATCACAAAAGGAACACTGCGACAAATGGCGATCCTCTGCATACTAATTAGGTCAATTCAGTAGGAGGACAGAGGCTTCTGCACGGCACAACTATGAACCATGGCAGGGCATCTTTAGAGCGGAAGTGGCTGAAGGACAGGGCTTGTAAATATAAGGGACAAATGTAGAAGGAAAGAAACAGTGAGCAGGGAATGTGAAGCAATATTCGATGCAAATCCCTGTTCAAAGGGGTTCAGTGTCATCCCTATTCTGCTCCTGGAAGGTAGTCACACTATGGGCCTCATTTACAAGAATCGGATGAATCTGTCCCGATGCGTCAGATTTCATGTGCTGCCCTACGATCCTTTAAGGATGCCATGGTTGCACTGTACTTAAAATACAAAGCTCCATTGTGCACATTTTCAAAGATGCCTCAGAAATTCTGACGCACCTGCTGGTGCTAAACTCACGTATTGCTGGACTGGTGTAAAAAAAATGATGCTACTCCAGCAATAAAAGGAAGCCCACATAGAGAATAGCCCTGCATCAATTTTGCACCTGCCATGAGCATGCAATACAATTCTGATGCAGTGAAGTCCCAGAATGATGCAAAGAAATGTTGGAAATTTCACTGTGCCAGCTCTGCGTGTTTTTTCCTGTGGAATGCCTACCCTGCATCCAGTATACCTGGCGCAGATGTAAGGTGTCACAAGGGTTTACACACTGACGTATTGGGCCCAATGCATCAGTTTGTAAATCTGGAGCAGTGTAGAGCACTGCTAGCACCACTGCTGTGTAAAACAAATGACACAACTGTGGCACAAAGGCCTTGTAAATGAGGCCCTCTACTCCAAGCTATGACAAGAGGGTGCTGGCACATTCCCCAAGCCTCTTCTCTCCCCAATTAGACCGATTCTATTTGGTCCAGCAGATCACCATGCCACGCCACTGGGATTTCCCAGGTAATGAGGAGGCCTTCCATTGCATAGGGAGTAGGTATCACATCAAAAAGAAGTTGCAGTCTTGAAATTTAGTGCTAACTTTGCCACTGTTGGCAAGCAAATAAACCTAGCATGTAACATTCTGGTTGGTGTAGTTGCTACCTGCCTGTTATAGCTGTTAGATCTGTTGTGATCTTGTTCCAATATCCAGCAGCCGCAGGACTGTCCCAGAATCTGTGCTTGATATCTGCGTCAATACCATGACTGAAAGGACTGCTAGAGTGCTTAGTGAGATGCATCTTCGTGAGATAAGCATGTGTTAAATAGATGCAATGTAGGATGCTAAACTGTATATACTGGAACCTGGAGTTACATAAAAGGTTTTGTGGGTGGGCTAGCAATGCAATCCATTCTTTTTGTGTAATTGTTCAACCCAGATTTACTTCCCAAGTCTCACGGAGATCCTGTAGCAGTGCTTAATTTGTGCTTGTTGTTTCCAGTGCTGAGCACCAGCACTTATTTTTGAGGGCCGGGGCTTACCCTTCTGCCTCAAGCATTTGCTGCAAGCAAAAGACACGTATGGGAAAGACAGAGGAAGGGAAAAACGAAAAAGCGTCACAAAGGAAGAAAGTAGAAAGCTGCAAGAGTGAGCTGAAGGGGCAGCGAGTGGCTTTATATGGATTGAAGAAGCCCGAGATGGCTTCAGGATTACGGCGCCTCAGTTTTCCGTGTTCACACATTTAACTGCAGCAGCCGCGAGTTTAAGAGGAGGGCTTTGGGCACCGGCACCTTTTTATTTACAAATTAAGCACTGTCCTGTAGCGGGATATTAGTTTGGTTAGGGAGATGGTGAAGAATGCAGGAAATTAAGGGCCTCATTTACGAGGCCTGTGGCACAGGGCGGCGAAGCAAGGCCTTTCTGTTCCATCCTGCACCACCGGCAAAGGGCAGAAATGCAGCGTATCTACAAGATACAGTGCATTTCTGTGCTCTCCCACTGCTCTGGCGCACAAATTGCTGCCTAGCGCAAATGCAGACACCCTTGCAGCATCGCACAAATTGTTGCCTTCATTGCGAGGAAGATTATTTTCGTGCAGGAAAGTACATCTTCCTCACAAGAGGTGTTTTTCTCTTTCCACCTATGCTGCAGAATCTAGCACACATAGAAAGAGGAACAAATGGGGAGAAATAAAGAACTTTCTCCCCGCTGCATCATTCTTGCGCCACCCCTGAGGTGGCATAAGAATCTGATGCATTCTCAGACTTGCAAATCTGGAAATGCATCAGATTCCTCTGGGTCCTATGGGTGCTGCGAGGGAACACCCCAAGCAACACCCACGGAACACCCCTTTCACTAAGTGCTATGCGTGAAAGGGGTCCATATTTACAAGGCCATGTAAATATGGGCTGGCACACTGCGTGACCGGAGTATAAAAAAAGAATGATGCTCCAGGGGTGCAGTGTGCTGTTAGGCCTCGTAAATGAGGCCCTTATTTCCTACCAATGCCCATCATGTAAAGGGTTTGTAGTGAAGAGTAGGTGGATTGGCCACTCTGTGTGATGTCCCAGAGATCTTTAAGGGCTGCTAGGAGGCACCTGTGTGTCATAAACCATCCTGCAGGGAGACCAAATTGTTCGACTTGTAAGTTGAGGGGGAGAAAAGAACCAGTTTATAACAGATCTCCCACATAATGCAGTGCAGAACTTCCCATGCTTCCCTTAAGTGGGTGTAACACTATCACGAAAATACACCAGATGCCATTAATAACCAGATAAATAGCATAATTGCCATTTCTCTTAACAGTGCAGTACATCATAAAAATGAGTGTGGTCCAAATATCAGGGTATCGCTCAGAGCAATGAAGGCAAACTTCATGTCCCCTGAAATCACTTTCAGTGCCTATACTGATGAAACTTCATGTTCACAAAGCAGGCATGGATTTTTAGGTCAAGCATAGCAGTGCACATTTCCGACGTGTTGGTATGCATCTAGGCTTTTAACCATGCCCACCACACGCCCATCACTATCATTTGTTCATGAGCTTGCCTTTCAAAAATCCTTTGTTTTCATTGGTATATGCTTTACGTTTGTCCCTCCTTGGGGCGGTTTTGTTACAGCCTTGGCCATGGACCCTCCTACATGGATAATTGCACTCTTGTCGAAAACTTTGACTGCAAGCAAACTTCTTTTTCCTTTTGTGTCTCTCCTTCGTGCTCACGGCGGCTGGGTGCAATAGATCCGCTCGCTTATGTCAACTGTTTGACTTTTTATTTTCAGTTTACGTGGCAAGAAAAGTACAGTTAGGAATTTACAAGGCTAATAGCTCTAACTTGCGCAAACATGAGACCCATTGCTTTGCAAATGCTTGTTTTTTTAATGAAATGAATTAGACAGAAGTCTGTCTTTGTCAGAGTGAAGCAGAGGAAAGTGAGGGTGATAGATTGCTCCCACTTTAACCTCTGCTATCAGTGTGCCTGGAAAATGGAAAATTTGTGGTCATCACAAGGAGCCTCCGTTTCAAGGTAGAACTGAGTTGTAAATGACTATAAGTGGGAGAGCTGCCATTTCAGTCATATGTACAGAGCAAGCTTGCAGAATGGAGAGGGAGGGTTACAAAAATGCAATGCATTTTGTTTATATTTGTGACCTGGCAGTGCCTGCCTTATATGTTTGAGGGGAGGATGAATGTTCGCCATGAGACTTAACAGTCACAAGACACGTCTTTAGCAGGCAGTTGCAATGAAATAGGTCTCACGTTTACTTGAGTTGGAGCTATTGGCTTTGTAAATGCATAACTGGACTTTTTTGCAGCATTAATTTGTCAACTCTGTCGCATATTTTGTCCTTTCTGCCGCATAATTCCACTGGTCCTGCATATAACCAAAGGGCTAGCAGGTCTACCAGAATCTTTTTTTAAACAAGGCCCTTAAAACAAAATCTACTCCCAGGTTCAAAACATATTTACTTGGCAATTGGTACAATTGACATTGCCAGCGGGGCAATGTATAAATAATTATACTCCAAGAATGCATGCTTACTGGATCACTGTCCCTTTACTGCAGGGAGGGGAATTGAACAAAATGTCAATGATTTTTCACACGCTTGAGGAAAGCCATCTCACATGATATTAATGATCCTCAGTCAGTCTTGAACTGAAATATTAGTTATAAAATATTGACCACTGTACAGCATAATCAACTGTAACCTCTCCTCGAGGTTAGTTTTCTAAATACACGTACACACAGCTCAAGTTTCACAGACTTAAACGTGTGTAGGTCATGTAATCAGGTTTCTGCTTTGTATTCGCGGCTTGTATCACATTCAAAAAATAAAACTACAAGTCAAAGAATGTGTGCTAAGCAAATCACAAAGCGCGAATAATGTAAAAATGTTAAAATAATTCTGTCGATTTATGTTCTTTCTGGAGAGGGAACCTACTTTTGTCTAGTGCACGCTTGGAGTCATCATCATAAGGTAGTTCAGAGGGTCTATATTTATGCTGCAAAGAACGTGTACTAGGCAAATCACAAAGTGCATTTAAAGTAAAAATGTCAAAATAACTTTGGCGATTTCTAGAGAGAGAACGTACTTTTGTCTAGTGGAAGCTTGGAGTCATCATAAGGTAGCACACAGGGTTAATATGCCTCTTGCAAAGAACGTGTACTAAGCAGATTATAGAGCATATATACCGTAAAAATGTCAAAAAATCTCTGGCGATTAATGTTCTTTCTGGAGAGAGAACATACTTTTGTCTAGTGGAAGCTTAGAATCATTATAAGGTAGTGCAGAGGGTTAATGTGCCTGCTGAAAAGATTGTGTGTTAAGCAATTCACAAATCAATCAATCAATCAGGGAAAAGCGCACTACTCACCCGTGAGGGTCTCAAGGCGCTGCAGGGGGTGCTGCTACTGCTCGAACAGCCAAGTCTTGAGATGTCTCCTGAGGTAAGGAGGTCCTTGGTCTGACTCAGGTGGGTGGGAAGAGTGTTCCACGTCTTGGCAGCGAGGTGTGAGAATGATCTGCTGCCAGTTGTAGTTCTGCAGATGTGTGGGACGGTGGTGAGGGCGTCTCTTGAGAGAGAACGTACTTTTGTTCAGTGGAAGCTTGGAATCATCATAAGGTAGTGCATAGGGTTAATGTGCCTGCTGCAAAGAATGTGTACTAAGCAGATCAGAGTGCATGTTATGTCAAAATGTCAAAATAAGTCTGGTGCTAAATGTTCTTTCTAGAGAGACAACATACTTTGAGGAGAGCCAAAAGAAATCACTCTAATTAGGTAACAGTGTGAACAAGGTGACCAGCGAGCTTTCTGCACTGTGAACACCATAGCTGCCAGGAGCGCAAAGGGGAGAGACAAAAGAAAACAGTGGTTTGCCCACGCTGAAGTACATAGGCAATTGTGCATTAATCCATGTAATAGGATCGGTCTGCAAGGCTGTAAAAAAAATTACCCAAGGCAGGACAAACGTAAAGTATTTACCAATTACATCAAGGGATTTTTGAAAGGCAAGCCCACGAACGAGTGAAAGTGATAGGTGTGACATGGGCATGGTTGAAACCAGGGGCGGCTCCTTCACTTTGGTGAAGGAGCTTCGCCCCATTGGATGTGCCAGAAGCAGCCAAAAAAACACAATAGGGACCTGATTTATACTGTTTGCATGTAAAAATGAGCAAATGCAATTTTGCTGCAAAAAGTATAGCGTCGGCTTGCGCCATTCCCCAGCACCAGCCGGGTGCTATATTAAAGGAATGATGCAAGCCGCTGCTAAATTTGGGCTAGCGTCTTCAAAAAAGACGCTAGGCAGGTGGGGGTGGCGATAGGAAAGGAGGGGGTTGTGCATCAAAAAATGACACTAGCCTGGTTAGAGGCAAAAAAAATGCCTCTAACCAGACTGCACCATTTCCTGACGCACAACTTCCAAAAACATGACTCCTATCTTAGGAAAGACAGGAGTCATGCCCACCACCCCAATGGCCAGCACAGGGGACAAGGGTCCCCTGGGCATGCCCGTTGCACCCTGTGCCATGCAGGGGGCCCCAAGATAGGGCCCCCGATGGCACTTAAAAAAAAAGTTACAAAATACTTACCAATGCTTACCCTACTTACCTGGGATGGGGTCCCCCATCCTCTGGTGTCCCACTGGTGTGGGTGGGGGTGTTCCTGGGGCTTGGGGAGGGCACATGTGAACCCATTCCATGGAGTTTAACCAGGGAAATGGGTCCTCAGGTCCCTAAATGCCTAGTCTGACCCAGGCATCAAATGATGGTGCAAAGCCAGCTTGACACCACTATTTAGCCCCTCCTCCCACCCGTGCGTCATTTTAGCACAGGGGATAAATATGGGGCTATGTGGACAGCACAATTTTTTGGATGGGAACGCCTACCTTGCATCTCATTGACACAAGGTAGTTACACGCATCAAAAAAATGGTGCAAACTCCTATATTGTGATGCTAGACGTGTCTAGTGTCAAAATATAAATATGGAGTTAGGTTTGCGCCAAATTTGCATATAAAAAAATACACAATTTAGTCGCAAACAGAGTATAAATATGCCCCTAGATCATTTAATTTGTCTGCTTCTGGCACAACCAGCAGTGCAAGGAGGGGCGGGGCAGAGCCATGGAAGGTGGGCAGGGAGAGTGCACCGAAGTGCTCATGTGTGTTTGGATGACCATCTGAGCCGGGCTGGAGAAACTGTATGGGCCTCGGGCTTATGTTTAAGCAGCAGTCTCCCCCACTGCTCCCATTGCGTTATGCGGTGGGAGCCGCTGGTTAAAAGCCTACAATATTTACAACAGCTCGGAAAGCGCTGGTGCGCTCAAACTAAAAACTGCATTTAGGGCTGAATTACAATTGTAGGGCTGAAGTCTGATTCTTGTGTAAAGACGTGTTTGCCCAACAATCAGAATTACAAGGTATGTGATAAATATCACACCCACAAAGTTTTTCTCCTGATCAATTCTGGCAGGTCAAACCTGCAGAAATGCATTCATGGGAAAAGGCCTGTAAAAAGGTAAAACAAGAGTAATTTGTCTGATAAATTCTGATTATGCATGTTTTGCATCATTCGCAAGTTAAAAAGTCGGAATAGGAGGCATTTGCTATCCGTGGTAAATTCCTCTGGCTTAATGGTCTTTATCTTGTGTGGTAAATACCTCACCTATTCTGCCAACCGTGTGTCATTAGGTGCTTGAGGACCAGCTGAGGATCAATTCTCTATAAATACGCAGTGCGCATTGCTTCAAGAATTCTGACATTTCACACTTTCCTCCGACGGTGTAATACAATCATTTAAATGCTTGTTCTTTCCTATTCTAAGGCCCTCTTCACGAGAGGGCCAACTGGAAGGCAATTATTATCACACATTTTAAAATCCAATACTACAGGGATTACAAGTTATGCCTTTTAAAATAGAGCATAACATTTAGCAGGCTTTTTTACCCCGGTTTCGCCTGGTGAAATGTACTGGGAAAAACTGCGAGGCAAGTGGTAACTACCACAAACCTGTAATTCCGAAATTACTGTTTGTACAGGGATCAGAAAAGAACGGGATACTCCTATTGAGAGCCTCAGGAGCTACCTGTAGTTCTGCAAATACGTATATATATTTATTTATGAGTGCATTTCAAACATGAGTGTTTTCGGTAGCTTTGAAGAGTTTGACTGTGGTTTCGCTGTGGCCCCTCTGAAGCGCATATTGATGCCCGGATTTCTAGGCACCTTCAGGCGCGTTGTTAAGGAGAATGGGGACCTCACTGGATAGTGGGGACAGAAGAGGGGGCCTCTGTGAAACATTATACATTCTGACAGAGAGAAATTAACAGTGGGATTGAAGACTAGTGACAACTATGGCATTGTGCTCACTCCCTGTACCCCAGCAGATCCTGTTATGTGGCCAGTATGAGGCTCTGGTGGCAAAACCTGCTCTGAATGCATCATTCCTTTGACTAGATTATGAATAGGTTCAGAGGTAAATCATTAATCTAGTCCATATGTGCATTTAGCATCATTGTCAATCTGTGTCTTAGACTCATGACATGTCACTTACTCCCACAGATCTGTTGTCACCTTCACACAGGTCATGTTTGTCCTGTACAGGTGTATTGCATAACTGACAGTCAGACAGTGCAGACAGTACACTGATTCCTGGGAGGTCATGATATTTGACTCAGTAGCTTGGTCACTTAGCAGAAACTGTACAATGCATGCCTTTCTTGTCTGATGTTGTGTATACTTCACTGTCCCTGTGCCTGAGATGGTCAGACATGTGTTTTTGTGGGGTGTTGCAATGCAGTGTGTGTGACCTTCCCAAATGGGGCATATTGTGACTGTGAATGTGTCCCTCTTTGTGTCTTATTCCGACGTGGGACACAATGAAAAGTGTACTTGGTGCCCGTAGCATGACCCCCATATGATGTGGCTGACAGAGCAATGATCTATTGGTCAGCTTTATGGCACTGGTAAAAGTGTGTACTTATATTTGGCTGCGCCCACAGCAGAATGGATTTTGGGCTTCATCAATGATCGGCAGAAGCAGCAGGATGTGTGTGATGGGCTCCATGGTGGCACCGGATGGGTAAGACTGCCTGCAGGTGAATGTCTCCCTTAACTCCCTGGCCCATATTTAAGAAAAAGTGCCCTAGCTGCACCTAACGACACTATGGTTGCTCTGTATTTATAATACGACGTACCACAGTGGTCATTACACAATAGTGTCAACATTTTTTATGCTATTGTGACGCTTTGCTACACTTGCATCAAAAATGTGATGCTAGTGCAGAAAAGTGCAAGGAAGGGCTTAGGTTACTATGGGAGCATCATGTTAATGCCTGCACTGAGCAGCCGTTAAGAATTACACCAAAAATGGCACAATCAAATCTTTTAAGTTTCACTGCACCATTTTCGAGGGCCTCCCAGCACCGGAACACTCCCCTTGCATACATTATGCATGGCGCAGGCATAATGTGGCGCAAGGGGTTACAAAGTGGCACAATGCTAGTATTGCACCACTTTGTAAATACAGTGCGGCAGAAAAGCCACTTTAGTGCCGCATTAGCGTAAATAAATTACACTATGGTGGCTCTGAGGTGGTGCAAGGGGCTCTTAAATATGCCTCCCTGTTTTTTGCCTGCTGAAATGTGGTGAGAGGGCCATCACAGTCACATTGGCGGTGTGCAACCGCTTAATGTGTCCAGCGGAAACAAAGGCCCTCATTTTGACTTTGGCGGTATTCTTCACACCATATTATGAGTACTGCTGGCTTTCCGCCACATTGTGGGTGAAAATCCAGCAGTAGTCGTGCTGGCAGGCGGAGGCGCATGGGCAGTTCCACCACCTGCCCCACTCTGCCAAAAGGACTCCACCAGCCATGTTATGACCTGTAATATGGCCTGGCAGTGTCCTGATGGAGGGGGCGCTGCGGGAAGTGGAAGCGCTCATTACCGTTCCCTGCTGACCGACCTCCTCTCCTGATAAGGTAAGACGGGTTTCCAACAGGGGAGCGGGGTGTTGTATGTGCATGTGAGTGGGTGTTTGTCTGCATGTGTGTATGCATGTGTGTAAGCGAGTATGAATGCTGAAGTGAATGTGTGTATGAATGTTGAAGTGAATGCATGTATGAGTGCTAAAGTGAATGTGTGTGTGAGTGTTGCAGTGAATGTGTGTATGGATGCATGTGAGTGAATGCGTTTGTCAGTGTTGGTGAATGAGTGTATGCGGGGTGCGTGTGGGTGTCTGTGTGCGTGTATGCGGGAAGGGGGACGCTGTACCTGGAAAGGGGTAGGGGGAGGAGGGCGCTGTACCTGGAGAGGGGTTGGGGGAGGGGGACGCTGTACCTCGAGAGGGTGTGGGGGGTATTTTGCCTGCTGAGGGGGGAGTCATCTGCAGGTTACAGGGAATAATTTCCCTGTCACTGATAGCCTTCCTGGCAGGGTTTTCGTGGTGGTGCTACTGCCGCGGAAACCCTGGTGGAAAGCCAGCTCAAAATACCGCTGGCGGTCTTCTGTGGACTGCCGGGTCGGAGATGCTCATCTCTGGCCCGGCGGGTCCAACCACCCTGGCAGTATGAAAGGGGATGTAGCGGGTTGGCAGAGGCCAACCCGCCACACTAAAAATGTGCGGTCTTGCCGCCAGCCTGTTGGCAGTGAAACCGCTCCCATGGCCCTCATAATGAGGACCATAAGCTTCACCAGCCTGTTTGGGCTGCCTTGTGACTGCGGTGGTCTGTGTTGTCTGGCGGTGCTGGCGGGACCGCAGCAGTCTTTGCTCCATAGGCCCGTATGACTCATAACATGGCGGTCAGACTGCTAACGCCGAAATGGCGGTCCACGGACTGCCAATCTCATAATGAGGCCCTAAATATTTTAAGATTCATTCTAGACTTTTTATTTGATTTAAAAAAATTGGATCTTAATTTGTCTAAGTTACAGAAAATGTTGGAACACAGGTGAACAGGAAGCATCATGATCAAGAAGTTCATAAGGGGCGTAATCATCATTTATAGGGTTTCCAATCTTCCCCATCAAGATATAAATTTAGATGACTAAGAGGATAGTGGGTCCTTGATCCTATCTAAGATTTTCTGTTCATCAGTGGATATGGATTCAGCTAAGTTCTTTGAAAACAATATGCCAAGGTATTTAATCATTTGTGATTGCCATAGAAGGCCTGATTGTTCAATGCAAGAACAGTGACAATAAACAGCAAGAGTAATAAACTCTGACACCTCTATTCAGTGATTAGTCTGAGAATTCTGCAAAAGATTGGATTAGAGAGATAAGTTTAGGAATTGCATAGCAGGGTTTTCAGAGACAATTAATATATCATCCATATATGCAGGTTGTGAGAAATTGGGTTGTTGGTTCACTGGGGTGTGAACCCTGGTCAAGCAACAACCAATTTCCCTTGCAGTGTGAGCCCCAAAAAGTCACTAATTTAACATGAGCTTAACCCTGGGTAGCTTGGCACAAAAAGCACTCAGGCTAAACATAAAGGCAATGTTTTAAGTATTTATGCAGTATACAAACAGCAACACAGTGAAAACACAATACTATAACAATTGAAAACCATCAAATTCCAATTAGTCCAGCAGGAGTTATGAATTATTTAAGTTTAAGGTTCAAAGTAGCAAGTCCTCAGTTTTGGAAAATAGCCACCTGGGCTCCTTTAGCACCACATCCAGGGGTCCAGGAATGGATGGATACCCGTTGGGGGTTCAAGACGCAATCAGGCTGTGTCCAGGTACGTGTTCAAGATGGTGGGACTCTGTAATGTCCCTGTGGCTCTGAACAGAAGGCCAGCAAAACAAGCCCTTGGAGTCACTTCTTAAATTCTGGTTGCAGGTGAAGATGCCGGGCTAGCCTGTGAAGGTTCAAGGCTGGCTCCAGGCAGCAAAGCAGTCCTTTTAGGTATAGCAGTAGTCTAGGAGCGTGCACAGCAGGTCACAGCAGCAGGCAGTCCTTTGAGAGTCCTTCCTCAGAGCCAGTAGTAAATTGAAGAGTGGGTCTGAGAACCCTATTTTTAAACCCAGTGCCCTGCTCCAAGAAGTTGGAAGAAGTGTCCAGAAGGGTTCTGTTAAAAATGGGTTCTCAGGTTGGCAGAGGTATGCAAACTTCTCCAAGTTGGGACCACAATCCTGGTCAGGGTAAGTCACAAAACAACCACAATTATCCTGTGCGAACCCTATGGTGGCTTGGCATAGAGCAGGCAGGCTTAACTTAGAAGGCAATGTGTAAAGTATTTGTGCAATACCTCATACAGTAACACAGTGAAGACACCACAAAAACATACCACACAGGTTTAGAAAAATAGATGATATTTATCTGACTAAAATAAGGTCAAAACAATCCAACGTATACAAGCAAAGTTATGAATTTGTAAAGATTAGATCCCACTAAAGGGCTTAGAAACACAATAGCTCCAACTAGGGCTATCACGGCGTCATTGACGGAGTACTTCCTAATAATCCAATGCCACAGGTGCCTGTCACGGAGTCCCACGGACCACCCCAGGCACACTTCCTTTGAAAACAAAGAAACAAAGACATTGCAAGGAGTGATGGAGGTGATGCGTCGCTGGAGCCAGTGCGGTGTCAGTCCCTTATTGCGTCCAGTAAGGTGAGGTGTTGGTTCCGCACTGCAAGGCAGGGGAGGCAAGGCGTCAGTTCCATCCAGTTGCAGGAGGAGCTGGTGAGGCATCAGTGGTGAGGCTCCGGTTACTCAACACCCGGCGGGGTCGATGGATCCAGTCGATCAAGACTTGATGTGTTGACTTCACAGTGTCATGATCACACTGCGGGGCATCAGTGTTATCATGGCAACATCAGACTTGCATTGCAGGCTGTGGTCGTTGTGTGCAGCGAGGACCATGGAGCCAGAGCAGGCAGCTGTGTTGCATCGGGCAGCAGCAGCGATGCTGGAGTCGTTGAAGTTGGTACTGGAGTCGCTGAAGTCGGTGAACTAGCTAGAAGCTGGTAGGTGAAGTCTTTGTTGGCCCTGAGAGTTCAGTAAAAGAAGCAAGCCAAATCCAAGCCCTTGGAGAGTACTTTTGGGGAAGGCAGAGTCCTTCCAGCAAAGTCAGAGGCCAGCAGGCAGCAGGGCAACAAGCAGAGCAGCGGTGCTTCTCAGCAAAGCAGTCCAGATAAGTCCTTTGGGTTTGAGTTCAGGTGTAGATCCAGAAGTGCCTGATTTGTTCGGGTCAGAAACACAGTTTATATACTCAAAAAACTTCAAAGACTGGTTGTGAAGTTCACAAGTTCCCCTTTCAGCCCCGTCCTGTCTGCCAGGGTCCCTGTGGGGTGTTATCAGTCATTTGTGTGAGAGCAGGCCACTAGCCTTTGAAGTGTAAGAGAGAGCACCTCCACCCTTCCTGCCCAGGGAGACCCATTCAGTATGCAAATGAATGCAGATGTGAATGCGTGTCCTGTGTTTATGGCTCTCTGTGTGGAATGCACAAGGGGAGCTGTCAACCAGCACAGACCAGACATGGAATGGAGCCTGCCTGTAAGCACAGATGGTAGTAAGTGCAGAGAAAGGCCCACTTTTTAAAAGTACATTTCTAAAATGGTAATCTTAAATCCAATGTCACCAGTAAGCAGGATTTTCTATTACCATTCTGGCCATACTAACCATGACATGGCGACTCCCTTCAGATCAGAATCTACCACTTAAAAGTATATGAGGGCAGTTTGAATGCCAGTCTATGAGAGGAGCAGCCCTCACCGTAATGGAAAATTTATTTATGCGTTTTTCTTCCAGGACATGTAAAACACATAAGTACTTGTCCTGCCTTTTACTTACATAGCACCCTGCCCTATGGGTTGCCTGGGGCCTACCTTAGGGGTGACTTATATGTAGAAAAAGGGGAGTTTAAGGCTTGGCAATTAGTTTTAAATGCCAAGTCGAAATGGCAGTGAAATTGCACACAAAGGCCTTGCAATGGCAGGCCAGAGACATGGTTAAGGGGCTACTTATGTGGGTGGCACAATCAGTGCTGCAGGCCCACTAGTAGCATTTAATTTACAGACCCTGGGCACATGTGATACACTTTACTAGGGACTTATAGGTAAATTAAATATGCCAATTGGTTAGGAACCAATGTTACCATGTCTAGGGGGGAGCATTTTTAGCACTGGCCAGCAGTGGTAAAGCTCAATGTCCTAGAACCAGTAAAACAGGGTCTGAAAAATGGGGGGAGGTGGGGAAAAGGTTGGGGGATGACCACCCTAAGGCCTTCAGGTATAACAGGTTCTTTGAAGTTCCAGGAGTTCCCTGCCTCCCCTGCCTTTGCTCCTAGCTGGCTGCACTGACAATACAGGGTTGTTAAGCCTAATGTGTGGTGGCAGAGCCCAACATACTCAGGTGTAAATGGGGCTGTGGTTAGCTCTGCCCCCAGCAAGACAGTTAATGGCCAATTTAGGCTCTGCTAATCCTACTATTTTGTGGTGACTGTCTGGGAGGACGGCTGGCTGTACGTACAGAGGGTTGAGAGCAGGAAAATGGCAACTTTCTAAAAGTGGCATTTTCAAATTTGTAACGACAAATTCGCCTTTGCTATTAAAGAAGGTTTATCATTACAAGTTCATGGATACCAAACATGATATAGCTACCACCTCTGTTTAGGAATTGCAGCTTATTAAACATAATAAGGAATTTCTATTGTAATCCTATGGGAGGGGTAGGTGTCATAGCAGTGAAAAATGAATGTGGGAGTTTTTCACTACTAAGACATGTAAATCTTAAAAGTACATGTCCTAGATTTAATTAATTAGCACCCTCCCCATCGACTACCTAAGGCCTACCTTAGGGGGGACGTATATAATAAAAGGGAACTTTAAGGTTTGGGAAGGGGCTTTAAATGCCAAGTCAAATTGAATCCTGTGGCACAGTGACCCTGGGACCCACGTGTAGGCATACCCAGTGCACTTAATGAGACAAATACAAAAAGAACCACTAGTAACATTTAATTCATAGGCCCTGTGTATATGGTATACCACTCAATAAGGGACTTGCATACAAATTAATGATGCCAATCAGGTGTATGTCAATCAAACCATGTTTAGCGGCATAAGCACTTTAGCACTGGGTAGCAGTGGTAAAGTGCACAGAGTCCTAAGGCCAACATGAAAAAATACAGCAAAAAGTAAAAGAAGGAAGGCAAAATGTTTAGGGGTGACTCTGTAGAAAGGGCCATTTCCAACACAGCTGTTTTAACTGCATGTGAACCAAAAATACCACCACTAATATTCAAAGAGCCATTGATCATCACTAATATAGGACCTATTGCTAAAACAATAGCAGTGGAGATAAAGAATAGCCCTGGCAAGTACCTTGAAATAAAGAGAAAGAGGAAGAGAGGGAACCATTAACTCTTATCCTTGCAGTGGGGTTCTCATATAGGGACATAACCATTAAAAAGAAGATTTCACCCAAATTATAATGATCTAAAACAGCTTTAAGAAAAGGCCATAGACCTTGCCAAAAGCCTTTTCGGCATTCAAGACTATCACAATTGTGGCCGTGGAATTAACAAGGGACGCTTTTTCGATCACATGACAAAAGAGATGAGTATTATTACATCACAGTCTAGATCTAACAAACCTAGATTGAGAGTGATTGATTAATTAATTTGGTAATTAAACGTTCTAGGCGTTTTGCTAAAATCTTTGCATACATCTTTGCCCCCATAATTAAAAAGGAAATAGGTCTATAATTCTTGGGTTCAATATGATCCCTCCCTTTATTAGGAATCACAACTATTGTGGCTTCCGTCGATGTACCTGAAACAGCAACAGATGTGGCAAACTGTTGAATTAAAGATGCTAAAGGTCGCAAAATAGTGTCAGATATGGACATGTAGAATTGAATCGGAAGGCCGTCAAGCCCGGAGGTCTTGCCTCCACGAAAAACTTTAATTGCTTGGATATTTCCTCCATTTCAATTAGTTTATAAAGAGGGCTAATCTCGTCATCTGAGAGCAATTTCATGGGGACGTAACTCAAAAAGTTCACACATGCATCTATTGTGGCTCTGATCTTTGGAGTATGCTGCTGTTTCAGTTTTAATGGGCCCTTGAGAGTCTTTAAGCACTCTTATAATAGAAGCCTTGTGTTTAAGTTTAAAAAATGCAGCTGCAGACTTATCAGCTTTGTTTAAATGGAAAAGCTACTTGCTTTTTTGCGCTTGTGCTTTTAAGTGTGCTTTTTTATTACTAATAATAGAATTGTATTCATATTTCACCCGTTTAATATCTACCCATAAGGAGGGATCCTTCAGGTGTCCATAAATTGGTGTCTTTTCCTTATTTAACTTGTCAAGAGACGACAAAGAGGTATTGATGTCTTTATTTCTTTTGGACATCCGACAAATACAGAGAACTCTGACAGTACATTCTAAAGCATTCCACAGAATTACTGGGGAAAAGACCGAACCGAAATTTTCTTTCAGGAATTGGGAGATCTCCTTATGCAACCATAGTCTATCTTCTTCAGATTCTAAAAGTCCTTTGTTCATTCTCCAAGTACTTTGCTCGGACTTCGTGGGAGGGAAAGTAAAGGATACAGTGCCAGCAGTGTGATTAGATACTAGAATGGGTTCTATTGAGGAGACTAGGATATCTTGAGTTAGACGAGAATATAATCAATCCTTGAGGAGAAATTATGAGACGATGAAAAAAACATTTAATTACTGCCTGTGGGATACTGTAATCGCCATATGCCCAATAGATTATGTGTTATGCAAAAATTGTGCATAACCTTGTGAGCCCTTGGAGATCTATAATGAAAAGTTGAATATCTATTGAGAAAAATATCCATATGAAGATTAAAGTCATCCCCTACAACAAGTTTTGCTGACTGAGGTAAAGCATGGCGCTGATAGTATGCCAAAATTAGGGATCGTCAAGGTTTGGAGCTCGATTATTACTACATTGAGAGTGCCATCATTATCTTGTTCAAAAGATATAATCGAAAAAATGGATCATTGTGTAATAAGTGTGATGACACCAATCGTTTTTTTAAGTAGTCGGGGAGCAAGCTAAATCACAGACCAGGCCAGAATTTAGGGAAAGGGTATGCCTATGACCAATCTTAGTTTCTTGTGGAAAAATGATGGGGGTCATTATGACCCTGCCAGTCACCAGACTGTCAGGGTCACAGTGGCAGTCAGACAGCCACCGTCATGGCGGTCGGACCCCCACATTATAACCGTGGCGGAGCCGCCACGGTCCAACTGCCGACACCGCCAGGCTCCTGCCAGGCTGCAGCCTGGCGGTCCCAGTGTTCCCGGCGCTGCCTTGGAGAATACGAGTCCCCATCCACCAGCCTGTCCATGGTGATTTACACCACCATGGAAAGGCTGGCGGAATGGGGGACTCGGGGGCCCCCTGCACTGATCATGCACTTGGCGTGGGCAGTGCAGGGGCCCCCATGCACTACCCCATCACACATTCCACTGCCCGAATTACGGACAGTGGTATGCGCGATGGGTGCTGCTGCACCCGCTGCACACCACATTGCAGCCGGCTCCATTAGGAGCCGGCAGCAATATTAAGGCCCTGTTCCCCGCTGGGAACTCAAAATAGCGATGGCGGGGTTCAGGCCGCCTGTGTGGCCTGATGGAGGAAAGACATTGGCGGGCGTCCACCACCGCCTGCCAATCTCAAAATGAGGGCCATAGTCTCTTATAAGACCAATACAGTAGTCCAGTATCTTTTTACGTTTTACTGGGTGATTTAAACCTTTAACATTGAGAGATGAAACCTTTAATTCAGGCATTTTAGAGAGTGATAATGAATTCAAGTAATGATATGGTCGTTGTCACCCACAATGCAGGGCCATGTGAAGGAAGCATCTACCCTAAAATGGAAAAACCCTGTGGCACAAAGAGTGGAGAGAAGAAATGAGAAAGAAAAGAACCGAAAAATTGCAGGAACATATATGAAAACACAAACAAAACACACATTAAGAAGTCACCTCTGAAAACCAAGATGACAAGTCCCAAGGAACACAGTAAAAAGCCTAGGAGGCTGTTGGAGCATCGGCGCAACTGATGGAACGTAGAGCGATCCACCATGCCAAAAGTCTATCAAAGGCACAATAGAAAAATCAAACTCACAGATAGAAATTATTTTTCGTTTTATCTATTTTTGGGTGACCAGGGATATAGTTTGCAGCCATGGCTGATGACACCATACACAAATTCACAGACATATCGGCAGAAGAAGTTCAGTGCAGCTCTATCCAAAACCCGCCATGTGGTAGAGTCCATGTTTGGTGTAATCAAGTTACGCTTACAGTGCCTCGACAAATTCGGAGACCGACTGTTCTATTTACCTGCCATGATGTGCAAAATTATTTCAGTTTGTGCCATATTGCACAATATATGTGTTCAGACCATTGTACCATCATACAATCAGGGGGCAATCCCACATGAGGCTACATAGGCAGACAACTCTAAGGGATACATTGTACACACAATGGCTGGTCACCGGAGAAGGGACTAAATTGTTGCTAATTTTTTTGAATCACTCAAATTAAGTAGATATCTACAATTAATTAAACCATGTTACCTTCACATCCAATACATTTTTACTATTCAAATCAACCATTGTGTGGTGTTTGTGTGAATATTACTCCACTATATGGCCAATCTCATCTTGTCAACTAGTTGTGGGCCTCAACATGTTTAAATGTAATTCCTTAGCTGTATAGAAACATAGGGCCATATCTCCAGCTCTGAACATATCTATGTAGAAAGTCAACTGTCTAGCTGTATTTTGCTGTATGAAAGCGTTTAATGGGCTGGTACCTATGTTGCACCAGATACCATCACAGATCATGGGAGACATCTGTCATGGTGAAAGGCCTAGTCCCATGTGTAGATGTTAAAATGTCATATTTAAAGTATTTAAAGAAGGCATATATGCTAGGGTCGAGATCCACTAAACACTGCACATGTGACACCTTTCTGGGGCAGATTAATGTAAATACCTCATCTGCCCACAGTTGACAAAATACACATTTACCTTGCTTTGCACTGAAATACTAGGAGGCTCAAAGGCCTGTGACAGAACACGATAATCAGGTAAAGTAGTAATGTGTGGCATTAACCACAGAAATAAGACAATGGGGATGTTTGCCAAACATCACATCACCTCAATAATACAGAAATGGTAAATATGTGAAGCAAGCATGTCCAAAGTCAAGCACAAATGTATGGGCAGATACACATTCACACTAAATATGATGCAATGGAGATGTAGGGTGTGAAATTATTCCTGTCATGGGCCTGTTTTAAGCATTGCAGTCTGCTTGGGCCAGGATGGCCACAGAAACACCTGCTCTCATAATAGATGTACCCTACAGCCTTTGCCAGGACTAAAGCAGAGCTTAAAGTGGGGATGGCAGCATATTGTGTATTGAACTGTAGGAATTGTAAATTAGCATTAAACCCTGGTTCACTGCAGTGAAGCCTATTGGCTCACACACTTCCTCAAAAGGTCTGTTGCTGTGTGTTGTACTCAATCCCTGCCCACCAGCAGGTTGGTCAGGAAAGAGTGAACATGACAAAAACATTTGCAGAATGCATGTGGCTGTGTAAGACATACATAACTCATAGTTTGAAATGTTAAACAGCGTGCACATGGGTAACATGTTTCTGCTAGTAGTTTGTGTTCTACATGGCTCACTCTAAAACAGTTTAAAGGTAGTGTAGAACTAAACAGTGTGGTATTGATTCATAAGTATTGTTACACAGTGCAGAAAGTCACTGTGCTGCGCTGTGTTGCCCTGCGTGACAGGGTAATGGCAGTAATATGCTGTACATAAAATATTATTGTGTATTCCTGCTTTTTCCCCTGTGCTGATGCTGTTATGGCAGCCTCGAGCCAACTCAGACAGCCTATGGTGCAAGGGTGCTTGTTTTGGATGCAGGAATTATTTGTGTGCATGAAGGGGCACCTTCAAGTAAATATAATATCCTGAGCTATGTGTACAGCTGAATGCAGCACACATTGAAGGAGAAAGTAACAAGGATAATTACGTGTTTTACTCCTTGTTAGGCCTCTCCTGGAAAAGCGTATCTTTCTTGTGCAGTCTCAGGTCTACCAGTTCTGGGTAATATGAAAATGCATCTAAAACCATTGGAGTTGTGTGGGAACACCCATGCAAAACCCAAGGATTCCTTCGTAGGGCAATGCCTCAATTTGCGCTGTGCTGCTTTACTACAGATTTATGGCACCACTCAGGGCCACACAAAGTGGTCTTGAATGCTTTCATAAATCTCTTTCAGGACTTGCGTTGCTATTGCACCACCTTGCATGGTGCAAGAGTGACACCACTCCACTTGTAAATAGGCCCCTTAGTAACAGGGACATGAAAGACTACAAACCCCACTACTTCAGCACCTGGAGATTGCCATCTGTCACTATGACCTGCCAAGTGTGGCCTTGCCAGTCCAGGAGCTATGGAAGTGGTCCTAAGGGGTTTGATACAACAGAAGCCATGCTTCTACCATAGATCCAGCATATCTCCCTGCTGTGTGGCTACGAACCTCCGCATCATCCTTGGGCCCATATTTATACTCTGTTTGGGCAGGATTTGTGTCATTTCTTTTGACGCAAATCCGGCGCAAACCTAACTCCATATTTATACTCTGGGGCTAGATCCGACTAGCGCCAAATTTATGGAGTTAGAGTCATTCTGTTACTGTGGAAACCTACCTTGCGTCAATGAGATGCAAGGTAGGCATTCCTGGGCAAAAAATTACTCAAAGGCATTTGCGCCTTATTTATACTCCAGTGCAAAAATTACGCACGGGAGGAGGAGGGCCTTACAAAAATGTCTCTAAGCCTGTTTAGAGTCATTTTTTAATGCCTGGGTCAGGGCAGGCGCTAGAGGACCTGTGGGCCCAGTTCCATGGTCTCCAACCATGGAAGCAGTCCACAGGTGCCCTTCCATGCACCCAGGGACACCCCCTGCCACTCTCGCCCACACCTGGAGGACACCCATGGATGGGGGACCCATCTACGGTAAGTACAGGTAAGTAGAGGTAAGTAATTTTTTTCTTTTTTTTTCAAGTCACATAGGGAGGCCTAACTTGGGCCCCCCTACATGCCACTGTGCCCAATGGCCATGCCCAGGGGACAGAAGTCCCCTTGGCATGACTCCTGTCTTTGCTAATTGGGGTTGTGCGTCAAAAAATGACGCTAGTCAGGTTAGAGTCAATATTTTTGACTCTAACCTGACTTGCACCATTCATGGACGCACAACCCCCAAACTTGCCTAAGCCTCCGCTGCCCGGTTAACATCAATTATTTTGACGCTAACCAGGCCGCAGCACCGGCTACCGTCATTCAATAAATCTGACGCCCGGCTGGCGCTTTGGAATGGCGGTAGCCGGCGTTAAACTAGCGCAGGTATGCATCACAAAGTATAAATATGGGCCTTGGTGTGCAACTCTGAACCCCCGCATCACCCCTGTTGCACAGATATGAACCTGTGCATCGCCACCATTGCAGTGAACTCACTGTACTGCAGAAACACTTCTGCACAGTGTATCTATCATGCAAAGTCCATATGCATAGCCATGCATCAGAAAAATGTACGCAAATGTCGGAAAAGTGCTGGATACTCCCAAGAAATTATGCAATGTATGTGGCAGGCTGCATACTAGGCTGCATACTAGGAAATGTGAAAGTTTGGTTCACTTTATCTTACAATATGTTACCTTGTGCTGGGTGTTGGAGGTGTTTTTGAGAATGTCTGGTGGTTTGAAGCGATTTTTGGTCTTGTCGGTGTCTGACCTGTCTAAGTCTTGTGTCAATTGCGTCTTTTTGTATTTTATTGCATTAATATTTGTATTTGTATTGTTGGGTTTACGTGTTTTTACAGATCTGTGACTGAGGGTGAATGTTTGATTTGTTCAAAATTCCGTCAATTATCTGGTCTTTTTGTAGTTTTACATTGCATAATGCAACTTTAAACATGTGTATTGCAATCAATAAAGTGAAATGTTTGAAGCTACGTAAAACCAGCGTAGAGCAACACAGCAAATAGCTGCACTGCTATACCCTGGCCCAAGAGGCTGATCAATCATACATTGAACACAGATGGAATTAGAAGCATTCCCTGATTTAACATACGTGAATGACTGGTGAGTGCTTCAAAAATGCCAGATCTTCACAACTGATGTCTAAGCAGGAAACATATGTTCAGTCTCCATTTATGTTACACGTTCCATGCCTGCTGCATTGTGCAGCACAGGTACACAGGTAAACAGATTGATATGCCTCTGTAGCCAATGCAATCCAGAGTGCAGCTAATGGTAAGGCCCCAGGCCCAGATGGGATCCCAAATGATCTGTACAAACATAATATCGATTTTTGGGCCCATCTATCAACCAACGTCCTAAGGGCGGCTGTTAAAGGCAATGTGAAGGACTCATGAAAAGAGGCCATTATTGTCCCTATTTTAAAAAAAGGAGATTGGAGCTTGCGATGTGCTACTGCCTAATCCTCTTACTGGATTGTACACTGAAGATTCTTGGTTAGGTCATTCCTAAATAAAAATAAATAAATGCCTTTTTCTCGCTGCTACAATATGGCTTTAGATCTGGTCTAGCAACAGTAGAGCAGGTTTTAAATCTAACTCTCATTTTGGGGAAGTAGGTCAAAGCCAGGAAAGGTGCCCTTCACATGGTATTTATGGACCTCTCTTGTGCTTTTGACCAGGCAATTTTATGGGACCTAATGGATCAGGCAGGTATTGACCATACATTAGTGGATCTGGTGCAACTTTTGCATACGGATACAACCAAAAAGGTGCGCTATACACTTTCCGGGGAATGTTCGAAACCAATCAGGGTACCTGGAGGTGTGAGACAGGGTTGTATTCTCGCACCCTTTATAGTCTTATTGTACATTAAGGGCCATATTTATACTTTTTGACGCAAAGCTGCGCCGTCGCAGTTTTGCGTCAAAAAAATTAGCGCCGGCTAACGCCATTTCGATGCGCCGTGCGGGCGTCAAATTTATACTTTGACGCACGGCGGCGCAACCAACAGGTGGGAGTCATTATTTTGTGACGCACACAACGGCGTCAAGTCGTAAAGGAAACCAACGTTAACGCGACGCAAATGACTCTGGGTCGATTTACGACAGCGCAACCCGGAAAGCGCCGTCAATTTTTACGCAATAGCGTCAAATTTACCGGCGAACACTGCCCTTTCAGCAGAGGAGAGCCAAAATGGATCCCAGATGCCCCAACATACCCCAGGAAGATGACAGCAGACCAGGAACCAGCCAGGATAATCCATACAGGAACCAGGACATTTTTAGAAAAAAAAGAAAGTGTCGCTTCAGTGCAGAGGAGCAGGAAATCCTGGTTAAAGAGGTGACGGAACACCAGCACCAACTGTTCATCACCTCTAAGTTGCCAATCAGCAGGAGAGAGGCCATATGGAAACAAATTGTGGACAAGATCAACAGTGTGGCTGAAGAACGCAGAACAGTCACCGAGTGTAAGAAACGCTGGCACGACTGCAAACGTAGGACAAAGGAAAAAATGGCCAGGAACAGGAAGGCAGCACTGCAGACTGGAGGGGGGAGTCCAGCACAACAGGAGGCCCTGGACCACATGGAGGAGATGGTCGCAGCCATCATCCCTGAGGAGATCCTTACAGGGATTCAAGGACAGGACAGCGCAGACTACCAGGACACAACGCACATGCAGGGTATGTCACATGGGGAATTATAATGCAATAATGATAACTGCAACCGGGGTGGGGAATACCAACTACACAATGCATGTAAGTCAGCATATATATGAAGTGGCATGGGTAAAGGGGCACGGCAGGGGGGCATGCCCAGCACAGACAGAAGCTGGGGCACGACAAAACACAGCACCAACACCAGTCCCATGGGGCCATCCTGTCATGACAACAATGGAGCTGAGGGAAAGCAGTGACAGGTGGGAAGGCCACTACGTCAAACTTACATCCAGGCACTCAACAGTCAAAATGTATCCTACATCAACTAGGTCCCTATCAGTAATCCAGTAGCCAAAACAACAACTGCAATGTAACTGCAACAACACTAACACCTCAGATCTCTGTGCAGCTATAGTAGCAAATGGCAGGAACCTCCCCATGGAACATACCTACCTAAATTAGGGGGTGAGGATGACTTCTGCAACTATTTCTAGAAATAAGACAAAGGCACCGGTACACTCAAATGCCAATGCCCATAGTTGACACATACATCAGCCAAAGTAAACAGCAATAGGAGCCACACAGCACTAAGGACACACACATGCTGCATACGTCAGGGTCCCTCACGTGCCTGGCTAACAAGGCAACATCACTAATGTCATACTGCTCAGACAACAACATTGAGGAGGGGACACATGCAACTGGTCACTGAAACACACCTGCACAGTCTGAGAACCAAATAGGACATTGATATGATAAACAGGGCAATCCAATTAAACACACATTACCCAACATCAGCTGGAAACATCAACAACATATCACATCCTAACATTGCCATGGATAGGATATGTCACATAACAATTACATTTAGGTCAATGTGAATAAAAAGATTTTGGGGCAGGTCCTGAGAGGCAAGTGTGCTGGCAGGGCAATCACAACACCCACAGCCAGTGAAAGTGTAGTGTGGTAAGTTTTACCTATCCTTTGCGCATTAGCTTCAGGCTTTAGGCCTTTGTGCACTTTGCCCTGAATGTATTTTATTCATTTGCTGACAGCTTAGAGCCTCTGTGCACTTTGCACTAAATGCTTTTTATTAGGCATCGTACTGTTATTTTCAAATAGCCAGTTCTACGGTCTTGTTTTGTATTCATTTCACACTGTTTTGCCTACTTCAGCACTGGAGTTCTCCATAACATATTCACTCTGTGTTTCAGTCAAGGATACAGTCTGGTACATTGCCGATAGACGTGGTAGGAGTTTAGATGTCGCATTCCTGCGTAGGGACATTTTGTGATCACGATGACATGTTAGTTATAAAAGCACTTCCTTGTCCCAATACACACAAGAGGGAGTTTCCGAACAGAGAACCACAACTAGACGCTGCCTGCCTTGTTGCAGATGCTGAACCAGATCACAGGCCTTTGCTCAGGTATGAGGGCTGATGTCTCCCCAGTGATTCGGAAAGGCAAGCTAGAAGCTGAACATGCTGTGCTCTAAATAGAACAAGCAGAGGGAGAGTAGAAACTGTTAGGCACTATAATAGCTTTGTTCTTAAGTTTTACTCTCCTGGTGACTATTTCAATTCTACTATGTTGTATTGTTCTGGTTAATGCGGCTCACGCCTTATTATCTAAAATACAGTTGTTTAATGAAATCATCATATAAAACTCATACTGTCTTTGTCATTTGTATATGAGATCATACTGGAAATGAGAGAGTTGGTTTGGATCTGAGTGACCACCACTTCCCTGAGAAGTTGCAAAAATGTCATGCGCTCGGCTGCCTAATCATTTATTCCCCGTGGGAGACATGAGGCACTGCTAGTTAGCCAGAGCCATAAAAAAGATTTAGGGTGACAGAGTTCTTTACAAGTGGGTCAGACTCAGGCCCCCACACTGTTATCGATCCTGCTGCCTAGAAATCCAGTAGTCTCATTTAGGATAATGAGAGCCCACGCAACAAAATGTCTCTCCATAAGAATAGATATACACGGAAGGAAGAGTAGGACAAAAAGATGGCAATTCCCTAATTGGTACAAAGCAACACCTAGAGACGATTAGGCAGACAAGTCTGATAACTATATATCATACATGTGACACACAGGTGGGCCATAGGCCTATAACAATGCTCATATGAAGGACAGCAGATACCAATACCAAACAAGAGCACAAAGTAAACTCAGCAAAAGGCTTGCATGTTATGGAAAAATTGTCACAACACAGACACACTAATTGTGCCCTGTTTCATTGCAGAGGAACATGGATCTCCTGCCGATATGCCTGTCTCTGATGTCCCTGATGACATAGATGACGAGCCCATAAACATTTCCCAGGAGACCATCCAAAAGGTCCTTGAAACCCTCCAGACCCCACCTTCAGTCACAAGGAGGAGCAGAGAACAAGCAGCCATCACAGAAGACCCACCCACCACCCCAATTGTAAGACCTGCCAGCTCCTACACAGCTGAGGACTCTGACGACACTGGCACCAGCTTTGAAAGAACTGTAGTTGGTGTCCAGCGCGAGCTGGCCAAGGAGGTGCGGGTGGGAATGCAAAACATGGCAGCCAGCCTTGAGGGTGTGCGTTCGTGCATTACGTCATTTGCAGATCAGGCAGCTGCAATGCAAGCCCTAACATCTCTCTTGCAGGAACTTGCTAAAACACAGAAGGAAATCAGCACAGCTGTCATCCAGTTGACACAACACCTACAACTGCAATCCAGTCAACGTGTGCACGAATGCAACATTGAACCCCTCAGGGCCGACCTGGCTGCCTACCATTGTGACGTGGCTGCTATTCTCAAAAGCCAGCAGGCCCTCCTTGCAGCAGTACTGCCCTTAAGAACTTCGCAGGGAGCAGCCCCCGGGATGTCTGCCTCCACGTCTTCTAACACAGAGGTGTGTGTTGCCCCTTCACAACCAACAACAACAAGGACAAACCAGGCAACACACACATCAGAAGAAGAAGACATGGAACAGATCACATTCTCACGGAAGAGTACCCGGAAGCACTAGTCCCTGCACCATGGACAACTTTGACCAAGGTCCTACGTTTTGTCAAATGCCAGTCTCACTACAACTACACTCAATGACTGTTCTGCAATCCACTGTATGACTTCTCACCATTGCCAGTGAATGTCTCTCTCCTACTATTTGCCAATTCCTGTCCCTCTGCACTGTCTGTGACATCACCCCAGCATGTCAGGAGCATCATCCACACCTCTTCTGTAGGATCACCATGTAAGAATGCACCAGAACGGACTCAGCAAACATGGACAATGGACATTTTGCACTACAGCACCTATCAATAAATAGCACTTGCACACCTAATATGTCTCTGTGTGATTTGACACATCAACTGTGCAGTAGATAACTCTAAAGTGCCTGTGTGGCAACCATGTAGCTTGTCAATACAACTGTCCTGACATCATGTAGTCTGATACATCTGTGCAGTGGCCAGGATTGCATCATAGCCTTACCATCCTGAGGAGAATAACTGATGAAGGGACAAACCACACACAATCATGCTGTGTTGGACAGAATAATGCTCCATCTATAGCAATTCTAGTCAACTAATGGAGGCTGAGAAATGTAGACACCATGCAATACTAAAACATGAAATTATGCAGCAAAATCTAAGCAAACAAAAAAAGAAAACACTGCATCAATCACCCTTTCTGAGTATACTTCCATGAAGGAAAGTCATGCTGAATTATTACACACATGATCTAGGTCAGCAATGAAGGCAACAAGACAAGAGTGTTAACAACACCTCATCTACAAAGATCTCCCTGAACATCACACTGCAGTCCGACCTATTAAATTACCCACAATAACAAGTCTGGAAGCACACTTTGTGAAGTAGAATACCTACTCATCAACACAAAACCTTGGTGATCGATGCAAACTACCAATAGTGGGTCTCCCAAATGGTGGATACTTACCAAGTTAGCACACGGGTAGCTGGCATGTTAAACCTCAATTTTCTGTGGTGGGTAGCATAAGACACTAATGTCATAGAAAAACATTCACCTACACTGATGTCAAGGCCATGATAAAGTAGCACCTAACGCATCATGCAAAGGGTTAACTATATATTTATTACTATTTATTCACACAAGAGGCAACTAAGGGAAAAGTAATACCTACACTAATCTAACCTGACTACTACTAACCCACAACTGTCCCTAACTAACCTAAGCTAAACTTACTCTACACATATAACGAAACGATCTAAACATCAACCCCCACCCACCATTATGAGACAGGACACATGCAGGACAACACATACTAACCTACACACATACCATACTATCCTAAACAATCATATATTTTTTTGTATTTTTTAATTTTTAATTTTTAATTTTTTAAACAAACAGAAATCCCAACATTGACCCCCACCCACCCACACAAAAAAGAAAAATAGAAAGAATAAGGACCCCCCACCCTCTTCCCTAACACTAACTAAGCTAACAACCTATACTAACCTAATACTAATCCCCAAAACCCAACTATCAGTACAAAATAGGATAGAGGAGAGAGGGGAGGGGTAAAAGTAAAACATGGCAAAAGTCCTAGAGGTTGGCCCTCCGTAGGGTCCGCCTGATGGACCGAACCCTTTTCTTGATATATGCCACATCCTGGCTTAGCTTGTCCACCTTTGTAAAAACGTTGTCCAATTTACGGCTTAATGCCAGGAATGCGGCTGGGTCCACAGGAGGGGCTGCTGCAGTCTGTGTGCTGGCCGAGGTGGAACTTGTGCCAGTAGTTGAATGGCCACTGGACTGTCCTGGGTGTGGAACATGGCTGGGTCCAGGTCTTGATGACGAGGCAGGGTCAACTGTCCCCGCCGATGCTGGGGCCACTTGGGGAGACCTGGTGGATGTGGTGGTGGTGGCTGTTGTGGGCAATGTAGGGCCACCCTGTGGTGAGGCCCACCATGCCCCGGAGGCCCGATCTGCTTGGTATTTGCGGGCCATCCTCCTATACCCCGACTGCACCTGCAGGATGTGCCGGTATCGCATGGCACGCCTCTCAAACTGGTGTCTATCTGCGGCACTCATGTTTGCAGCTGTGAAGAGATATGGCAAATATTTACCATGGGAAATGCATTGGGTGGAATAGCACAATGGGTCATTTGCACATTACTTGTACTGTATTTGTTCCAGCAATTGTCACAACATAGTTCATTGAAAGTCTCAGAGGAAGTACATGTGAAGCCTGCATACATAAGGCCATCTCACACCTAGCATATCCATGTCTCTACATGATGGGTGACATCAGCCTAAACTTCTCATCCAAATAATGCCTCATGCAGCTGACATTATGGCTGAACCTCTTCCGCATACTGACTTCACTACATATGTCACTATATGTGATAACTATCACAACCCTCACTCAATGCCATTTGTAAATTGTTGTTTGCAAATATTGAACCCATGGGCCATAACCGAATGTGTACACTAGGGGCCATATGTACGAACACATTTTCCCATAGACACAGAATGGGTAAAACGGTTTGCTACATCTGGCCCTAGGTTCTAAACAAAGTTGCAAAAGGTCACAAGTATGTGTAACATACTGGTTGCTACAGTCCTAGGTACCCTATTCCCAATCACATGGCACTCTTTGAGGGTGGGGTGGGAAGAACAACCAACAATCCCAGATTCAATGCACACCCAGGAGTGTATAGAAAGATCAACAAGTATTTGGCTCCACACACAACACCAATGAAGGGCCAGCAACACTTTGGAGTCAGCCAAACATTGTCCTATCCAAGGTCCACCCATGTGAAAATGCACTGACTCAGGCCAACATCACATTACTACCAGTGAGGTATGTTTTACCACACACACAGAGGAGCAAGAACACCCATGATCATGAGTCACCTGAACACCTAGGCCATTGCACTCTAGTCACACACACTTCTAGTTCAACTTGTGGAAGTACATGCCCCCGGAAGATCCAACCTACAGTGTATACAGTCCATCCTCAACTAGGAAGCTGCATATTTTATACAAGCCTTTTGCCAAAGCTATCTGGGAGAATGTCAGTCTGATATGCAGACTCAGTCCAAGCCAAGTCCCAGAGCAACTCTTACATTAACCAGTGTATTCCACATGACTCATCCCACTCCCCATAGCGGGCCGACTGGAATGACCTACAGCTCCTAAATCTGAGAGATGGCTAAGTATTGGTCTACAGAAACAGAAGTGATATTTGAAATCCCACTAAAGCAACAATGCCAATGAACGGGCAGTGCATCAAATCTTGAATTCTGTTGAACACACAGTAGTCCATCATGCATCACTAGCAAACAATAAAAATAGCACTCAGGCCACACTCACTGTAGGTATCGGGGTCCTCAAAATGTGCCACCTCTCCCACGGTGTACGGTGCAGGTCCACCTGTAAAGCATGAAAGGAAGAATATACTCAGACTCCGTGCACTGACAAATAATTGCAGTTACTATGACACTGTGTGAATATGACATGCGTAATGATACACTTTCACACATGCTCATACTGCATGGATGTATTTTTAAGCAACATTTACATTGGATGAGTCTCCTGCTACAGTTACACACCCTACTACACACATGCAGTGGCCAGGACAGTCATGTGGTGTCAAAGATACATCTCCATTACTATGCCCCAACAATATAGGGTTGCATTCATCTCATCATGTGCATCCCAGAGAGACATCCAAAAGCTGGTTACTTGAGGACTGCATGACCCCTCAAACTCAAACAGGCTATGTGGACATTTTCAACACACACCAACCAGACACACATGTGACATATGTGTGGACAACATAGCTAACTTCATGTGACGTGAAGGCACCACACATTTATAGCATCATCATGGGTTTACAATTTTCTGTCTAGCTATGGCGTCTACATATGTAGGTATGATGTTTCAACATCACTTTTTCACTGGCAATTATGACCTGTAGAGTTCAAATAGAGGCATTAACGTGTCGCTTGTCTGACACAAAGGCAACAACACATTACATACAGCTACAGGCATCCGGTATATGTTGAAAACATGAGCCATCTGACTGCTAGCATTGGTCTTTTACACATTGTGCAATAAATACACATTAGGTTTCCCTAGCATTACACACAGTCAGCTACTTATCTAGCAGATTGGGTAACAATCATCACATGTCCCCACAGAGCTTTCAATTATTCACATGTAATTGATTTGTACTCACCAACATGGCCACCAATCCTGATTCCCAGGTGGTCCAGCAGATCCTGCTCCCTGGATATCAGATCAGCCCAGCGGTGCTTGAGTTGATGCTCATTCCTAATGCTACCGTAGACCCGGCCCAGGTGATGCCGCACCTTCCCCCACTGGACTTTACGTGCCTCCGTGTGATACCCCTGTATCACACGGCCACCAGCCTCCAGCATGAGTGGGAGGAAATGGCAAACAAGCCAAATGAATCCCCCCAATTCCTCCTCACCCATCCTGGCAAGCCGAGGCCTACCTGACATATTTACAAATTGAAAGGTGAAAAATTAGACAAAAAAGTAAAAGTGGGAAATGGGGAAAGGTAGAGTAGTGAAGGAAAAAGAAAACTTAAGAAAAATAGCCCAACTAACCCCAAATTTAAACTACCCAGAACAGACTCCCACAGACAAAACAAACAAACACAGGATTTGACAAAAGTATACAAAACAGACTAAGACAATATTAGACAACAAGACTATGATCACAAAAGCACAATATACAAGGTACACAGGACACAAAAGCAGTAAAACACAGGACAACACTTTTCACACAGCCACACAGTCTAGAAGAATCTGAGACTGCAAAGTGAAAGTGAAAGTAAACTCACAGTACAGATTATGTAAACAGGATATCCTATTACATCACTTCCTGCAGAAAATGGCCGCCGTTTTTATTTTTCCGTTATGCGTCATATTTTCACGCATACAAATTGTGCGTCATATTTTTTGACGCATAACATTGCACAAAAAGCAGAGTCAAAACTAATTTCTTCATTGTTCCCTTACATTTGTGTGAGGGTGAGTTTACAGTTCTACAGTAGAATTGTAATTTGCTGGCAAATATGAGAACCAAATATGAAAATTATATTTGACTCTGCTTTCTGTGCACTCCTGTACATCAAAAAATGATGACGCCCATGCTGTATGCGTGGAAATATGACGCTTCATAGACAATATGGTGGACATGTCATGTACCTTATTATATTATTATTTTTCATATAATATTTTTTGACTCTGCATTCTGTGCACTCCTGTACGTCAAAAAATTATGACGCCCATGCTGCATGCGTGGAAATATGACGCTTCATAGACAATATGGTGTACATGTCATGTACCTTATTATTTTATTATTTTTCATATAATATTTTTTGACTCTGCATTCTGTGCACTCCTGTACGTCAAAAAATGATGACGCCCATGCTGTATATGTGGAAATATGACGCTTCATAGACAATATGGTGTACATGTCATGTACCTTATTATTTTATTATTTTTCATATAATATTTTTTCGACTCTGCATTCTGTGCACTCCTGTACGTCAAAAAATTATGACGCCCATGCTGTATGCGTGGAAATATGACGCTTCATAGACAATATGGTGTACATGTCATGTACCTTATTATTTTATTATTTTTTATATAATATTTTTTGACTCTGCATTCTGTGCACTCCTGTACGTCAAAAAATTATGACGCCCATGCTGTATGCGTGGAAATATGACGCTTCATAGACAATATGGTGTACATGTAATGTACCTTATTATTTTATTATTTTTCATATAATATGTTTTGACTCTGCATTCTGTGCACTCCTGTACGTCAAAATATTATGACGCCATACGCATTTAGACAAAAATGTCTACATTTTTTCAAGTTGTGAAAGGAACTTTGTCATGGCCAAACAGTGCTATGTGATACACATTTGTGGTTCGCTATGACACATGTCCCTTATTGGATGTATAGAAGGCATTCACACTGTAATATTTATGATTGCTCAAAATGTTTATTAACCATATTTGTACACATATTTTGGGTAATTGCTGATGGCTATTTGGAAATGATGAATGGGATACCAGGATGTATTCCTTCTCAAAAATGTGTCCACATTTATCACGGTAATGCATTTATCTATAGTCCAAACAGGGAGTGCAATAGTCACTTACACTTTTTATGGGGCTAACCATGTCCTAATAATGATTTTGTGTATCCGATTTGTGTTTGACTTTTGACATGTAGGCCACACATGCGCCTTATGGATGTGTTTACTTCACATCTACTAGTTCTTGTATATTTGGGGGGCGGTAGAGGTGGACTTAGGCCCCCAGCACCCTAGGTTTTGCCCTTCCAGATTTGCTAATTTATCCAGGTCTTTCATTTATGCTGTTATGCTAAACCTGCAGCAGCAGGCTAATGGAAGGGCATAGGGTATGAATCACTGTTAGCCATTCAATCATCCCATTAGCCCATTTGACGTTTGCCCTATTGATTATTTGGAGCAATCTGACATACCATTTTGCACTGACTATGTTTGCTAAATCTCGGCGTTCCTCATGTGCTGATGACAAATAGGTTGTTGATATATGTGGCCCTTTATGCATTACCTGGTTTAGTGGCATGTTACATTCTTCCTGCTAGGTTCGAACTGGGACACTACTGTGATCGGCTGCTTGCAAATATTTGGTTGATTGGATGACATATGTTTATATGTGTGGGCGAATGTGGATCCACTATCAACTGTCTGGGTGTATGTTGTCACTGTAACTTCAAGGTCTCCTCATGAGTTAGTGGCAGCTAATCTTGTTGCAATTGGGTATTGTTTATATAAAAAATTGATACATGCCATTGAGGACATGGTCACGTACACATGGATGGTCCCACCCTGTCACTGAACACGTGTAATGAGACTTTCAAATGAGCTACATTTTTGTGCTGAGTGAGAGACTGTCTCAGGTGTCTGGATCCGGCATGTGTCATTGCCACATTTGTACTCCTGTTGGCCTCTGTGGATGGTAATGTATCATGAAACATCATAGCCTCTGTGCAGACATTTGTGGTGTATATTTTTTGTGTGATGAGTGTTATGTCTTTATTGCACAATGAGACAACATTCTTCTTCAGCAAATTCAAACTAAAGGTGGGCAGAAATGAATAGGCCAAAGCATGATGTGGTGTTTGTTATCTGTGTTTATTTACAATTGTGCAATAAGTGTTGATATAAGAAATTATGAAAATAAATTATTTACAAGCTGTTGGCGCCTACGCACTCCAGCAGCCGTGTTTGGTTGTTCCCCCTCCTGTTGCAGGCCAGCATCCTCCTCTTCGTCGTCTTCCGGCATGTCTGGGTCTGGTTCAAGGAGGGGACTGTTCCTTTTTACACAAATATTGTGCAATATGGCACAAGTGAGTATGATCCTACAGACCATCTCTGGGGAATATAGTAGGCTACCGCCAGTGATGTCAAGGCAGCGGAACCTTGACTTTAGGATCCCAAAGGTCCGCTCAAAAATGCTGCATGTCCTCTTATGGACGTCATTGTATGCCCGCTCTGCAGCAGTAGTCGGGTTCCCAAATGGTGTCATTAGCCAAGGCTGGATGCCATACCCCTGATCAGCTGAAAGAGAAACACAGAATGGGATCAATTAGATGTAGGAGGCACTCTAGTACAGACCTTTGGTGGCAGTAGTTGTGTTGTGTTGTCTGTGACTCTTTTGTGTACTAATGTGACAACCTATACTTGTAGGAGAAAAGTTTTGCATTGAGTTTTTTCCTTGGCTGAGCAAGTGTTTGTTAGCTAACCGTTTGTCAGCAGTATGTATTTGGATTTTCCGAACAGTGTGCCCTCCCTTGCATTGTGACTTGTGATACACGTGTCCGTGTGTCTTCACTGGGGGTGAGATGATAGTTCCATGCAGAGTTAAAACATGAAAGTGTAGTTAACACGTTCATATGAAAGTACCCTGGACATCCCATACCTTAAGATTTATGCAATGTGTTAATGTACAGGTTATTGTGACACTTCCAATTTGCAAGGTGACATTTAGGCAACCACACTCATTAATGTCTTCACATTAAGCTGTGGAGTAAATTCCAATGTGTGACAGGTTCAATGGAGACTTCAGAAACATGGCTAGTGATGTGAGGACCTCAGTGTGTTCCTGGCTAGGTGTTGCTATTGTGGTGTAGGTGTTGTTTGTCCTAGAGGGTTGCTGTGCAGTGTGTATATAAGTTTGATTTTTGTACTTACCAACAAGTAGTCCATTGCCATACCGTCCATCCTGGAAGTGTTGGTTGATGGTGCTGTGACGGAAGATGAATGCGTCATGTACACTCCCAGAATATTTTGCCACGATGTTGCTGAACAATCCTTGGTGATCGACTATGGCCTGCACGTTGATTGAATGTGCGTGCTTCCTGTTGCGGTAGAGGTGTTCTGTTGCAGCAGGTGGCACAAGGCGTACGTGTGTGCAGTCGATTGCACCAAGGACGTGTGGGAAGCCACTGATGGCGTAGAACCCCTGTTTAGTTTCCTGCTGCTTCTGCAGTGTGTTAGGGAAGCAGATGTGGCGGGTGTCAGGCGAATGATGGCATCCAGGACTTTTGGCAGGAATGCGGAGAATGATGGTTGTGATATTCCACCAACCAGGGCACCAGTTGTCTGAAACAAGCCACTTGCCAGCAGGTGAAGTATGGCAAGCAGCTTTGTTTCTGTTGGTATGGTGTGGGGTGTCACCAAAGTGGGGGCCAACTGCTGTTCAATATTTCTCAGCAGCTGCTGAATGGCAAGCCAGTTCAACCGGTACCTCTGTATGATGTTGTGTTCCCTGAGGCCATGCAGGGTTGTTCTTGGGCGGAATATCCTCTCCTGTCTTCTGCGCTGCCTTTGGGGTCCCTGCTGTTGTTGTTGTAGCTGCTGTTGTTGCTGCAGGGCTCTGCGTCTACGTGCACGCTGAAAAACAATCACCTCCATGTCTCCCTGTTTCTGCTCTGCTGCTCTGCTGCTCTGTTGCTTGTTCTGTGTGTTCTGATTAAATACAGGTGTGTTTGGCCCATTTTAACGCCTGCCCTGACCCAGGCGTTAAATTTTGGCGCACATCGGGCTTTGCGTAATTTTTTTGCTCCGCCTACCGGCCGGGAGTCCTTTTTGCCCGGAAGCATAAATACGGCGCACAGGTGTGTGCGTCGTTTTTTGGACGGGAACGCCTACCCTGCATGTCACTAACGCAGGGCGGGTTGCCGCTTCCAGAAAATGGCGCACACTGCGGTTTTTTCTCGTGCGCGGCCTCGGGCGTCAGGGTTTAAATATGGGGCAACGTTTGCGTTGATTGTGCGTCAAAGTTTTTGACGCACATCCGGCGCAAACGGAGTATAAATATGCCCCTAACTCCTTATGTATTTTCCTGAAATCACACACTTTGGACATTCCACATTTTGGTGCACAAACATTCCCGGTACTCTTCTATGCAGATGATGCCATTCTTTTGGCATTACTCACTAACGGCCTACAAAACTTATTGAATGGGTTCCATTACTTTATGCCTAAATTAAAGCATAAGGTCAACGTCAAAAAATCATTTATATTGACCTGTGGTCCCAAAGCTACAAAAACAAAGGCCCTTCTCATAGGGGGGACCCAACTAGTGAAAGTACCCTTCTTCTGCTATCTCAGCATCTTGTTTGACGCACATGGGTTCCTGGGAGAGGCTGATTGCCGAATGAGCACTTAAATTGAGGGCAGTATCTGGTGTTCTCTTCAGATTTGCTACCCAGCTGGACTGTAAACCCATTAGGTAATTGATTCAGCTGTATAGAAGCAAATGTCTCTCACTTGGGGTGTATGGTGCTGGTGTATGGGGCTGTACTTCCCAAGGGCAACTGCAAGCTGTTGAAAACAAATTCCTATGCTACTTGCTAGCATTACCTCAAAGTACAACAAGTTTTATTCTCCACCTTAAATCAGGAGTAGATTATATTGAGGACTTCGTGGGTATGCCCCCCCTATTGTTATGGCTAAATATTTGGGGCACTCCAAAGGCTGCATTTTCCCATCTAGTTTTAGCAGATTGCTTAAAGCTGGACAATTGGCATGCCATTCCACGGCTGGCTTATGTTAAAAGCAACTTATAGGATCTTGGCTTGAATGCACTTTTTGACTCCCCCGATGAGATTCCCCCCCAAATTAAACAATGTGTTAAAATGTGGTATTTGTCTCATAGTGAGGAAGGGTGCATTGTAAAAGCCCTTAACATGGTTTCCTTGATTCATTTTATGCAGCTTGATAGTATCTCAGGGGTGAATACGTACTTGTAATGGTTAACTAACCCACAGCATAGGTTCCATATTTCAAGGTTGAGGCTTAATTTAATTAATCATTTGGTAGCCTTTCCAGTGGCCGGGGCAAGAATAACTATTTGTTCTCACTGGCCATGTGATAATGTCTCAATCCAATCCACGTTGCATTTTATACTTTTCTGTAAATTGTATTCCGTGTTTCTGGCTAGTTTTTTTGCCCCCTTTTTAAACATATGCATTTTACATCATATAAATATGGTCTGAGATATTTGCAACCCGCTGCTTCTCGGAAAATGTGTTACGCTGCTGTGAGTTGTATTAGGCTGCCATAAAGTTAAGGAAGTCATTCGGTACCGGGATCTGAATCTCAAGATCATTTTATTATAACATGACTGTGACATTGCCTAAATCAGACTCACAATACACCTTATGTGGATTTAAATGGAATGCCTTCTATCATGATTTGTTCCTGTCAAGACTGTGTTTTTAAGGGTTTTTAATTAAGCATATACTGGCTTAGCCATGATATATTAGGGTGGCCTTCGCCAATTTGCACAATTTGAATTTTGATATTGTTTTGTTACATATTTTTTCACCATAATGTTTACACTAAACTCATGACATATTCTATGTCCATAAGGGTCTTAGTTAAATATATACTGCTTTGGTCATGAAATAACTGGAACGGTTCACACTATTTGCTAATTTGCACATTACGATTGCTCTGTTTTTTACCTATGTTAAGCTTGTACCTAGCTTTTTTCAGCTGATTTGATGTTATAATTAATAATGTATTCTGTTTTTACTAATTGATTAATGTAATCCTATTATTTCTGCACGTTTAAGGTCTAATTTAGACTGAATAAGGTTATTTTGAATGACTGACTGACTGGCCTCAGACAAATGTAACTGTGCAGGAATGTGGCCCTCACAGAACAAAACAAAACAAACCTATTTACAAGGCATCCACCTTTGCACCATGTTGCAAGGTTGCATGCATTGCCTCTAGTCAGCACTCTGCACCAGCACCATGATAACTCTGAACTAGTCTTTACAATGTCATATATGGTGTATACCTGTCCTTTCACATCACAGCACTACTTCAGTCTGCCAAGAGCCAATGGTGTCGCCCATGTGTCATGGTGCAAGGGGGCCAGACATGAGGCTGACCAGCAGTACTAAAAACATCACGTGTGGTGCATCCTGCTTCAGGCGTGTGATGATAGACAAATCTGACCTTCAACATCTAGCCAGCTCAACCCTGCAAGGTAAGTAGTGCATCCAATATTAATACAATATAGACATATGTGTGTAATTAGTGTTCAATGTATCTTAAACACTGGGATAACATAATATTTATTATGGAACTTCGACCGTGTGTATCTGCACTATTTACAATGCAATGCCCAAATAGTTGTCTTCTAGGTGAACATCTCCCATTCAATCAAAGTGAGGTTGACAGCATCCGGGACCCCAATGCAACCAATAAGTGTAATAAGTACATGAATGTATCTTGTTTGCATCTGTGTGTGATCTATGTGATTCATAACAGTGTGATGTGTTTTGGGAGGTATCAATCACCTGCAACCAACTTACGGTCAGTGTGACAACACAACAGAACTTGGCCACAAATTCATTAGGAATTTAGAAGGATGCATGTCATTGTGAATTTAGGGGAAATGTAAGCAGGCCAACGGTATATCTGTATGTTTACATCTGTGGTGATGTTATCATATCTAAAGTCTTTATACATTTGGCACCTGAACCGTCATCTGGTGCATAATCTGCAGATGTTCAACACAAACAAATTTGGTCGTGCTACAAATGGCACAGACATAAGAAATCATGTTTCAACAGATGTAGCAGCAGAGTTAAATCAACATTGCTCAGCTTCAGCTTCTCTGGGCAGAGTTCTGGTGCATGTGTCCATATTTGTGTATGACACAGATACTGATGATGTGCAATAATAAAACACAGGCACTGTTACTAAGTGTGAACAGAAACGTATCATGAAATCAGAGTAACACAAAATGTGTGCCACATATATTCCGTCATCATAATTTATACTATGCTCATATATGCCTCATACATTTGACCTCTCCTGCAACATAGTTCCAGTATGACTGACCATACTTGTGGCTAAAGATACCTGCTGTGTAACACAGCAAATGCTTGCTGATACACACCTGTCCCTGTAGCTGTGTATCAAATCAAAAGCCACGGCTGCAAGCGCCTACTGCCATGATGACTTCTGCCGGAGGTGGTTCCTAATGTCCAGGGGAATAGGCTAGGCAGCCGCCATTTTGCTGGCCTGAAATGCTGTATTTGGCTTTACAAACTGTGCCATACCTTCAGAAAGTACTTTTAACTTCACAAACATGCTCATCCTACCTTGTCAGGTAGATCCTACTACTAAAACACCATTGTAGTATGTGGCAGGGCACAGATGGCACTTAACAGTGGGGCGCAATCCGTTACCACTGATGGTCATTTTGGTAGTAGGGATATCCAGTAACATTTCAAGGGGCAATTGTTTTGCATAACTTTGAGTTTGGTCAATATACATGTTGTGGACATGTGTGGAAAACCAGGGGGTCGCATACTACCCTTGTGTTACTTGCAGCTGTGATGTGTACTGGTTGCCATTTCTATCCATTCAGAAATGCCTTGTCACATGATATCATTGACATACACCAAGTATGCTGCTGTGGACACAGTGACTAATGTTGGAAGTCTTGTCCTGTCATACATAGGTACCCAGGGAGAGGGAGGATGCGACAACCTCCTGCCTACCATCAACTGCCAGACCTTCAGACTATGGAGCAATGCCACATAATAACATATTATAGCCTGGTAAACAATATTGGACTTATACCATCAGTTAGAGGCAGATCTGATGCCAGCTATTATGTACCCAACCAGCATACCACCTATTGTACAAGTCATGTCAGTATTGCACTTCTTTACCACAGGGTCCTTCCATCATGCAGTGACCCTATTTGCTGGTATGTCCCAACCTGTGTTCAATGTGGTGTTGAAGGATTTCCTCTTAGCAATGTTGAAAGACCTGGACAGATATCCGGTTTCCCAGACGCGAGGATTTAGCCCAATTGAAGGCTGACTTTTCTAGTTTTGCATGGATCCCACATGTGGTGGGGGCCATTGATGGCTCACATGTTAGCTTGGTCCCACTGCAGGCCAATGAACAAATATATCGCAATAGAATTAACTTCAATTCCATCAACGTGCAAATTGTCTGTTTGGCAGTTCTCTACAGATCACATGTCTGTGCCTGCTATCCGGGTTCAGTCCATGATTCCTTCATAATGTAGAATAGCACCATACCCCAGCTGATGTCACAACTGTATCCAGAGGGGGCCTGGCTGGTTGGTAAGTCACATCTGTCCATTTTGTGTGTGTTCAATGTCTGATGCTACAATCATGAAGTGAGTGACTCATTGTTGCACATATGTACCATTACTTAACAGGAGACTACACATATCCAAGCTATCCTTGGGTTTTAACGCCACTAAGGAATCCAACTACTCCAGGGGAAGCCCTCTTCAATGAGGCCCAAGTAAGAACAGGTCGGGTAGTAGAGTGGGCTTTTAGGCTCCTGGAGGACAGATTTAGGTGTCTTGACCAGACTGGTGGAGCCCTCCTCTACTCACCTGGAAAAGTATTTCTGGTCATGATGCATGTTCCAAAATACCTCCCTGTGGAGGAATATAGATCCCAGAGGAGGAGGAACCTGCAGTGCCACCAGGTGGGAATCCTGAAATGCCAAGTGAGGATGACAGTGGTGAAGAGGAAAGAGCTGACTTGCGGGAAGATCTAATCAACAGCTACTTTTAATGAGTGTAAGTATGTCATGATGTAATGACTGTACAATGAACTGTAACTGTGAGAATGTATGGAGTTGAGTGTTATAGCAACAACTAGAGAGCTGATACTCTGCAATATTTGACCAAAGGCTGCTTGAAGAGTTAGCCTTTGACATATGTCCACCTTGATGATGTTGCTTTGTCTGTGTTAGTTTCATTACAATGTAATTACATTCCCAGTAGCTTGCTATGTGATTTGTATAATATGTATGTCTTGAAGCCTATACTCCTTATTTTGTCTTTGTACAGATGCCTTCACCATGACATCCTCATGTGGGCATTTCAGAGTTGTGACATTGGGAGGTATCTGATGCTGTTCTGACATACAAAGTTGACATGGATTGTTCAAGATAATGAAGATCACAGAGTTTGGGTGTATGAACCCTGTGCCGATAAAGCTTGCACAGTGTTTGGGTGGAAGGTCAGAAGTGCCCATTGGACTTGTTTTGTGTGCTGTGGTGGGCCGATTGCATCATGTGTGTCATCATGTGGGCATGAAATATGTAGTCATAGATTGTGACCAAGTCATTTTACCTTCACATTGGCTAAACACTTTTTGTATGACCGGTATGCAGCTGTAGATGTGTTTCATCACTGCAGGCTACAGTGGCTGTACCACAACACTGACATATGTGTGTGTCATATGTCTCACCCCTCTGGCCCACAGCATTCCTCCCACACACTCTACCCCCACTGGCCTGTGCCCTTGCCACAGGGTACCCTCTCCAACCGCGTCCTGGAACCCCATTGTCTGAAGTGTTACGCTGCAACTCAGGATTCAGGACTGGGGGGCACAAGATGGTAGACACTGTGCTCGGTACACAGGTTGGGGTGAATAGCTGTCTGTGATGTTGAGGCAACTGGGCGGTAGGTGTTGATGTGGCCACAGTGAGACTCACTGTTGGTGTCTGACCAGGTTGCCCAGATGGACCAGAACTGTCCTCCATGTTCAGACATCCAGAAGTGTCTTCTTCACTGAGGACTTCTTCCAGGGGGTTAGTGGCAGTCTGTTCTGTGGCCTCTGTGTGTCCAGTGGCAGCTCAACTTGTTGATATGAAAGATACAATATTACTGGTGTATTGTAACATCTACCTCCAACAGTTTAGTGTTACAGAAAGCATAGACCTTAGACAGATTTAGGTTGTAGTTAATCCAGTTGTATCAAGTTCTCATGGTATTGGTTGTATTGACATGACGTTTGTGGAGCATGCCAGATCTTTTTGACTGAAACAGCTGCTGAAATGTGAAGATCATTAGCACTTGGGAGGATGGGCTGAGAATTACATCTTGCCACCAGTGCAGGCAAAACAGTGGCTTTGCAAGATATGGCTTTGGCCATTTTGAGGCCTAGTTCAGGGTTCTGCAAAGTCGGTCCTGGAGAGCCAGGTCCATGCCAGATTTTTAGCATATCCACATTTAGAAACAAGATGTTTCAGAATTCTCCATTTTTCTAAATGTGAATATGCTAACAATCTGGCATGGACCCGGCTCTCCAGGAACAACTTTGCAGAACCATGGCCTAGCTGATAGTGATGCAGGCAGACCCAGGAGGCTGTTGTATATGTGACTGTAGGAACCATGTTGTCAGTGCAGTATGAATGTGTCTGCTGCCAATCCCATTTTGGTTATGCATTTTGAGGCCTTAGGGATGATTATTTTGTATACTGGGTAAGCTGTCCTTCCTGTCCTCAATAGTTTGACCTTGGGTTAGCAGGTCAAGATGGAGCCAACAGGCCGGCGGTAAAAAAATTGCAATTACGACCGTGGCGGAAACCGCCAACAAAGACAGCCACTTTAACACTCCGACCGCCACGGCGGTACAAACAAACAGCTTGGCGGTCCCTGCCAACAGACAGACGGGAGACAATGTACCGCCCACACTATTATGACAGGCCAATCTGCCACCTTTTCCAGGGCGGACGCATCGTGGATAAAAACACGGCGGAAACAGGAATTCCGAAGGGAAAACGCTCACCTCTACACACCCCACGAGGAACGAGGACACCATGGAACCGGAACTCCAAATTCTACCTGTGATAGTCTTCCTGCTCCTCTACCAGGAGCACGAACACCAGCGGCAAAGACCACAGTGAGTACTGCACCTACGACACAGGGGAGGGGGGAGGCAAAAAACAGGGACACACACACGCAACACCCCCACCCTCACCCACTACAACACACATACTAATACATGTTAATACATTACAGTTACACCCCCCAAGCCAGTACGCAAAAATATATATACACTATAAACAAATATATACACCAATAATACAAGTCCAGGTATTGCACAATTTATAATCCGTGGACCACTGGGCCCAAAATGCATGGGCGAGGCCCACACTCGATACCCGATCAAAACAGAGAGAACACTGCAGGGGCATCAGATAGAAATACAACAGGCACCTCAGGGGGAAGGGAAGGGGGGCACCTCAGCCGGATGAGTGCACGACGCCAGATCCACGAGGGGGCTCAATGCCCACTGTTCAATCCTGGGGAGTGCAAAGCCACAGTCCCTCAAGACTCTCCAGTGGGTGGTTTGCCCACTGCATTATCCTGGGGAGTGCAAAGCCACAGTCTCTCAAGTCTCTCCAGTGGGTGGTTTGCCCACTGCATTATCCTGGGGAGTGCAAAGCCACAGTCTCTCCAGTCTCTCCAGTGGGTGGTTTGCCCACTGCATTATCCCGGGGAGTGCAAAGCCACAGTCTCTCAAGTGGATAACAGTATCCACTGGTTCTGGAAGGGGACTGGTGCCCAGAGTGCTTCATCCTGTGAAGGGCAGAGGTAGTGGATGGATCTCTCCACTGGTTCTGAAGGGGGACTGGTGCCCAGAGTGCTTCATCCTGTGAAGGACAGAGGTAGTGGATGCATGTCTCCACTGGTTCTGGAGGCGTACTGGTGCCCAGAGTGCTTCACCCTGTGAAGGACAGAGGTAGTGGATGCATGTCTCCACTGGTTCTGGAGGGGGACTGGTGCCCAGAGTGCTTCATCCTGTGAAGGACAGAGGTAGTGGATGACAGTCTCCACTGGTTCTGGAGGGGAACTGGTGCCCAGAGTGCATCACTCACCCCGTGAAGGACCCAGTTGCGTCAGTGCCCCTGCCGCTCATGGGCTAGCAGTGCTTGATTTGGCGGTGCCCTGTTCAGCGGTGCTTGATTTGGCGGTGCCCTGTTCAGCGGTGCTTGATTTGGCGGTGCCCTGTTCAGCGGTGCTTGAGTTGCCGGTGCCCAGCCCAGCGGTGCTTGATTTGGCGGTGCCCTGTTCAGCAGTGCTTGATTTAGCGGTGCCCTGTTCAGCGGTGCTTGAGTTGGCGGTGCCCGGCCCAGCGGTGCTTGATTTGGCGGTGCCCTGTTCAGCAGTGCTTGATTTAGCGGTGCCCTGTTCAGCGGTGCTTGAGTTGGCGGTGCCAGGCCCAGCGGTGCTTGATTTGGCGGTGCCCTGTTCAGCGGTGCTTGATTTGGTGGTGCCCTGTTCAGCGGTGCTTGATTTGGCGGTGCCCTGTTCAGCGGTGCTTGAGTTGGTGGTGCCCGGCCCAGCGGTGCTTGATTTGGCGGTGCCCTGTTCAGCGGTGCTTGAGTTGGCGGTGCCCGGTCCAGCGGTGCTTGAGTTGGCGGTCCTTAATGGCCCAGCGGGGCTTGTGCTGGCGGTCCTTCATGGCCAAGCGGGGCTCGTGCTGGCGGTCCTTCATGGCCCAGCGGGGCTTGTGCTGGTGGTGGCCTCCTGGCCAGCTGGGCTGGGGCTGGCGCTGGCCTCCTGGGCAGCTGGGCTGGCGGGGCCCTACTGGGCAGCTGGGATGGGGCTGGCGGGGCCCTCCTGGGCAGCTGGGCTGGGGCTGGCGGGGCCCTCCTGGGCAGCTGGGATGGGGCTGGCGGGGCCCTCCTGGGCAGCTGGGCTGAGGCTGGCAGGGCCCTCATGGGCAGCTGGGATGGGGCTGGCGGGGCCCTCCTGGGCAGCTGGGATGGGGCTGGCGGTGGCCTCCTGGGCAGCGGGGATGATGGCGGTCTTCTCCGCCGTGCAGCTCTTCCCAGACTTGCTGGGTTTCTTGTGACCCTTCCCCACCTTGGGAGGTGTAACAGCTGACTCAACACTCCTACCGGGACCCCTGGGAGCGGCTTTGGTGGCTGGAGTCTTCCCCCTCTCCCGCCGGGCACTGGCCAATTTCTGATGCTTCACAGGGGGGGGGACTGGCTGTGCTGTGGCTCCATGCCACACTGGCTGTCCTGGTGGCCGGTGCACTCCATATACCTGTGACAACAGCCACCACTGGTCCCGTAGATGTTGTGGCTGAGGTGCTACTTCGGGACCTATGAGATGGACGGGGTGGGGGAGGTGTGGGAAAAAGGTCAAGGCTGGAGAGGAAAATTCTTTTGGACACACTGGGACGGGTAGCTGGAGGGGGTTTGGGAGTGGAGGAAGAGGTGGTGGTAGTAGGAGGTGTACGTTTGGTGACTTTGGGTGCAGGTGCATGCGCTGGAGGCTGTTGTGAGGTGGATGGCTGTTGGGTGGGTGTGTGCCTGCGTTTGTGTATCTTGGGAGGGGGCGTCACAGCCACACTGGGAGAGGACACAGGGGACGTGTGAATGGTAGTGGGGGTGGTGACTGCACGTGAGCGGGGTGTGCTGGTGGGTGTGCTGGTGATGGACATAGTGGCTGTAGAGGTAGTGCATGCAGAGACTGGGGGAGAGGAGGGAGTCGACGAGGAGGGGGACACAGTGGAGGCAGTGGATGTTGGTGTGTCTGCATGTGTGTGTTGCTTGCGTGAGTGCCTGTGGGATGTGTGGTGCTTATGTTTGCCTGAGCTTCCCGTGTGTTGAGGTGTGTGCAGGCTGGTCTGATGGTGTGCTTCGGATAGGCAGAGGTACAGGGGATTGGGTCTGGGTGGAGGAAGTTGGAGGGCGGAGGCTAGAGACGGGGACAATGGCTGCCATCAGTGCTTAGGCCAGAGTTTGAAAAGCTTGGTGAAGGGCCGTCTGACCAGAATGAATGCCCTCCAGGAATGCATTAGTTTGTTGCAACTGCCTTTCTACACCCTGGATGGCATTCAAAATGGTAGACTACCCAACAGTGAGGGACTTGAGGAGGTCAATGTCCTCCTCACTGAGGGCAGCTGGGGTGACTGGGGCAGGGCCGCATGGCCTGAGGTGCCTGGGGCAAAGGTGATGCCCACCCTCCTGGGTGAGCGGGCACGGGCGAAGGCTGAGGGGCTGCTGGGAGGGCGGTGCTGGTAGTGGGGGTGGTGGCTGTACCTGTAGATGCGGGGGGCACAGATGTTGCCGCCACTACAAGGGAGATCCCATCAAAGGACGAGTCCGTGTCGCTGGTGTCAGCTCCTGACCCCACCGTGGAGCTCCCCTCGCCCTCCATTCCACTGGTGAATTCCGAGTCCGTAGTCTCACCCTCCAGGGCCATGTGGGATGCAGCTCCCTCGTGCTCCGGTGCCGCTGCTCCTCCACCTGATGATGCTAATGCGCACAAGAGCAGGAAGACCAAAAAAGGGGAGGGGGAGACAGAAGAAAGACATGTTGAGTGCATGGATTACTGCTACCGTTGGCGGACAACACAGACACAGAGGCCCCCTGCACTACGCCGCACTCTTGGGCTCCACAGTGCAATTCCTGGGAAATGGCCTACAAGGCTATGGACGACATCTGCACACATAGATGACACAGGGGCATGAATAGCTGTACTTGGCAATCTACAGAGGTGGGGTGGGGGGGCCACAGGGCCATGCCTTACGGAGGGGCCTAGCCTACGGAACTCGCCTAGCCTACGAAACCCACAGCCCTCCTCCCCCACCCAGACAACTCCACTGCGCGCAAAGTCAGCTGAATGAGAGTGTACGCACCCCCTTGTGTCTGCTGTGATGCCCTCAAGCGCCCATCCAACTCTGGTTAGGCCACCGCCAGGATCCTGAACATCAGGGGGTCATGGTTCGACGGGCACCCCTCCCACGTTGGGAGGCCATCCCCAGCTGAGCCTCCGCCGTCTTCTTGCTCCAGCGGCGAATGTCCTCCCATCTTTTCCGGCAGTGGGTGCTCCGTCTGTGGTTGACCCCCAGGGTCCGGACGTCCTTGGCGATGGCACGCCAAATATCTTCCTTCTGGTGGGCGCTGACCTACATGAAATGTACAGGGGAAGAAGAGAAGTCATTACAAACTGCACCGTCAAAGTGAGTGGCCCCCATCCCTACCCTTGCCATGTGGCACATGCACTCACCGTCTTACATGCACGCAGCACTCTGCCCCCTTCCTTCTTACATCCAGCCCTCTCCACACAGGCATAGCCCATACAACATGCTCCCTGTGTACTTACCTGTTTGTCTGGCGGACCGTAGAGTAACGTGTACTGGTGAAGGACCCCATCAACGAGCTTCTCCAACTCCTCCGATGTGAAGGCAGGGGCCCTTTCCCCAGACGCACGAGCCATTGTCTCTTCCAGACTGAGGTCACAGCAGCACTTGCAGTGTAGGTCCCCTCCTGTCCAAGATCAGGTATCGAGTGACTGAAGTGATAGAAAATGGCGGTCACGTCCGCGGCGGTCACGTCCGCGGCGGTGCGTACCATCACCGCCGGCGTACATCGTCATTGGCTCCTGGGACCCATAGGATCCAATGTTAACCAATGCAGCATTGCGCCGCAGTCTCCAACCGCCTACTGCAACGGTGTACAACGCCAGCGCAGTTAGCTCACATCACATTGTCCCACTTTAGAGGTCAGACAGCCGCCATTTCAGGGGCCCACATGGCCTCATTTTCAACTGTGTCACACATACCTAGGCCTAGTCTCAACATACATACAGGCCACCTTTTGTGTATGATTGGTGTTCTGTGTAAACTGTGGGTACGTACCTCTGAGTTGTTTGACTCTGTGTTTTGTAAATGTGTGTGTATTTTGAGCGCAGCGGTGTGTACCGCCAATGGAATACCCCGGTTGAAAGACCGCCGCGTGGATTCGTGTGTCGTGATAGTGTGGGTGTATTTCTGTTGGCGTGACAGTGGAGATTTTGTTATCGCCAGTTTATCACTGACCTTTGGTGTGGCGGACTTGTGTGGGTGTCTGAATTTTGGCGGATTCCGAGATGTGGGTCATAATAGCTGTGTCAGAATTCCGCGGCCGCGGCGGTGTGTTGGCGGTCTTCTGCACAGCGATAAGCGGCTTTTACCGCCAATGTTGTAATGAGGGCCAGAGTCTTCTGGCCTTAGCAGTCATGTCACTCCATCGGCTTCATACACTTGATAAATGTCATTCTCACAGGTGAGTACACTTCATGTGTGAGTTTAGAAAGAAGGGTATTTGGAAAAGTGAACACTGGGCTGGGACTTTGCATTCAGGTCATTCCCTCTACTTCCCACCACTATACACATGGTATCCTCCCAAGTGAGTAAATGTCAACTGAGAGTTAACAAACAGGGGGATTTGGACAAGTGAACACTAAACTGCTGGTTGGAGTGACAGTAACAGAGCCTCCTGGGAGTTACAGTCATCAAAGTCCCTGTACTACACACACTATACAAATGTTACACCCCCCAGGTGAGTGTACTTCATGTGTGAGTTACCAAATAGGGATCTTTTGAGTACACTGGGCTGATGAGTGTAATAACAGTAGCAGAGCCTCCTGGCCTTAGCAGAGCAGTCATGTCACTCCCTGTACTACACACACTATATAAATGTAACCCCCCCAGGTGAGTAAACTTTATTTGGGAGTTGACAAACAGGGGTATATGAGCAAGTGATCACTGGTCTGGTGTTTGGAGTTACAGATAAAGGGCCTGATAGGAGTTGCAGTCAGGTCACTCCCTCTACTTCCCAACACTTGACAAATGGAATACTCCCAGGTGAGTGAAGAGCATTACAGGGAATACAAACAGGTGTATTTGGGCAAGTGAATCCTGTGCTAGTGTTGGGAGTTACAGACACAAGGCCTGCAGGGAGTTGCAGTCTTAACACTCTCTCTACTACACACACTACACAAATGTTATCCTCCCAGGTGAGTACACTTCAATTGAGAGTTACCAAACAATGGTATATGGACAAGAGAACACTGGTCTGGTGGTTGGATTCACAGACCCAAGGCCTTTCTTGCCTTAGACGTCATGCCACTACCTACACCTCCCACATTTGACCAATGGTATCCTCCCAGCTGAGTACACTTACATTACAATTTACCAAACAGGGGTTTTTAGACAAGTTAACGCTGGGCTGGTGTTTGGAGTTACTGAAACAGTGCCTCATGAGAGTTGCAGTCATGTAATTCCCTCTACTTCACACACTTGAAAATTGTTATCCTCACAGGTGAGTACACTTCATTTATGAATTACCAAACAATGGTATTTGGACAAGTGACCACTGTGCTGGTATTCAGAGTTGCCGAAACAGTGCATGTTCGGAGTTGCAGTCATGTCACTCTTTTTAGTATACAAACTATACAAATGTTATCCTCCAGGTGAGTCCACTTTACTTGATTATTGTGAAACTGATATATTGGGGCATGTGACCACTGTGCTGGTGGATGCATGTACAGTAACAGGGCCTCCTTTGAGTTGCTGTCAGGTCACTCTCTCTACTACACACACTTGACCAACGTTCGCCTCTCAGGTGAGTACACTTCAATTGAGAGTTCACTAACAGATGTATTGTACCATGTGACCACTGCGCAAGTGTTTGTAGTTACAGGAACAGTGGATTCTGGGAGCTGTAGGCATGTCAGTCCCTGTACAGCAGACACTTGACAAATATCATCTCCCCAGGTGCATACCCTTAAGTTGATAGATGACAAACAGGGGTATTTGGACAAGTGATCACTGGTCTGGTGGTTGGAGTCATAGGAACAGTGCCTAATAGAAGTTGCAGTCATGCCAGTCCCTGTACTACACACACTATGCAAATGTTATCTACCCAGGCGAGTACACTTCAATTGGGAGTTGACAAATAGATGTCTTTGGACAGGTGAGCACTGGGCTGATGAGTGGAGTAACAGTAAATGAGGCAAAAGTGAGCTATAAGCATGCGAAACATAGCATTTTGGTGACATTTTTTGGGTTGCAACTTACCAGACTCCACTCCTCCAAGTAGCCCTCAGGATGCAGGATGGCCAAGACCTTCTCCTCTCAGGAAAAGAGATGTAATGGGGCATTGGGAGGGCCACCACCAGTCTTCTTAGGCCGCAGCTGGTGCCTGGAGACCAGGGAACGGACCTTGCCCCTGAGGTCATTCCACCTCTTCCTGATGTCCTCCCTTGTGCGCAGGGTGGTGCCTACATCATTCACTCTGTCAACTATCTTGTCTAACATTTCCATTTTCCTTCTGAGAGGAGTGTGCTGGACGTGTGCTCCAAACAATTGTGGCCCTACTCTTATGATTTCATCCACCATGACTCTTAACTCATCTTCTGAAAAATGGGGATTTGTGGAACGTGCCACAGTGGAACAAAAAGAAAAATGGGCGACAGTGACCTATGAATCAGGACAAGTGCAAAAGGATGTGAATGGACAAAAGTGTGTGAATGGTGTTCAGTGGGATGGTGAAAAAAAGGGGTGCCTAATATATGGACTCTTTGAACAAAAAGTGTTCTGGCTTCTGTGTTTTGTGTTGAAAATGCATACTATTGTCGTCTGTGAAGGGATGTATTTTATAGTGTCCTTTGCCGGTGTGTCCAGTATGGCAATGTGTGTCAGCTGTGTTGTTTTCATATTCATCCAGTGTGCAGTTATGTATTACTTTACTGTCCCCAAACTGTCATGGTTCGGACCACCATGGGGGACTGCCACAGCGTCTGTGAGCTTCTAATAGGGTTGGTAGTTGGTCACTGTGCTAATGGCGCTGGAGGTCAGACCACCTTTTTCCAGGCTGACACACCACTGGCGGTCTGCCTTTTTTAGTTGGAGGTTGGCGGACCTGCTTGTATAACTCGTAATACAGTGGTCTGAAAGACCACCAACATGGCTGTCATTTCAGTACCGCTAACAAGGTAGTCTGGTGGTCCGACCTTAGGGCCTCATTTTGACCTTGGCGGTCTCACCACGAGATTGCCAAAGCTGCGAGGAGGACACCACTGCCATGGCGGTGGCATTCCCCCCACCCTATTACAATATTCCTGCCAGACTGACCGGCCGGAACATTGCAATAGAGTGTTCTGGTTCCTACCAGTCAGACCAGCAGGAACAGTGCTACGGGATAGCACTCAGCTCCCTTAAAGGAGCTGAGTGTTATCTCGTAGCATAGAGGGGGCCGACCAGAATCCTCAAAATGCGCACTGCCTATAAAGCAGACAGTGCGCATTCCGATGGTGCTGGGGAGGGGGGCCCCAGAACACCCTCACCACCAGCCTTTCAATGTCAGTGAAACAGCCATGGAAATGCTGGCAGTGAGGGGAGCTGTAATCAGCCAGGAGGTGCTGAGTTCAGGGCCACTCTGGCTCAGTACAACTCTGACCACCGTCATGCCATCGGGAACCATGTTCCCGGCAGGGTCAGCAGTCCCTTGGTGGCTCTGCCCACCAGGATTGTAATTGGGCAGTCAAACCACCTGGAGTGTGGCTGTCCAACCGTACACTCGTAATGAGGCCCTTAGTCCCCTTATGGCCTATTTCAAAGACACAGGTTGGCAGACTGCATTGGTCAGGACACAGACACCAAGCCAAATTCTAGATACCATGGTAAAATGCTTATGACAGCACCCTGTCACAGGAAGCCAAAACTGGAAACCCAAACAAAACAATGCAATGGAAGGATGGCATAGTGTCTTCCAATCCACACTAGGCTGAACTCAACCTACTTCCTAAAAATGTATTGAAGCATTACAAAAGCAACAAAGCTACCACTGTTTCGTCTGCACTGCTGGCAAAATGTAAGTCTATGACCATCCTCCCAAGAGCTAATGAACTTGTACATTCTGTAGCTGGTTGACTGAAATGGAATTGATATGTTACTCAAATGTCAGGTCAATACAATTGATAGCATGTGTATCTGTCACATAAGGAAAACCTGCAAATCCAATGTGTACTTGGCCTTTGCTAAAGCCACTGTAAATGATTGGAGGTAGATGTTACAATACAACCTCTAATATTGTATCTCTCACATCAAATGTCTAGCTGCCACTAGTAACACCAAGCCCACTCAAGAGACTGCCACTACCCCCATGGATGAAGCCCTCGGTGAGGACAACACTCCTGGAAGTCTGCATATTGAGGACAGTTCTGGCCCATAAGGGCAACCTGGTCAGACAACACCAGTGAGCCTCACCTTGACCACATCAACTCCTCTTAGCCCAGTTGCATCTACGTCACAGGCAGCCATTCCCCCCAACCTGTGTCCCTAGGACAGTGTCGTGAGTGTGTCAATGGTCGTCCTGTCAGAGTTAATGCTAGGAAATAAACATATCGACAACTCCTTAAAGTGGGAGGGTATTGTGGTTTCTTTTATTTTTTCTGATAGGGTTTGTTTTTTTTTCAATTTCTTGTTCTGAATTAAACTATGTCCTTTTTTTGTTTCTCTTTCGCTCTCTTTTGCTCTCCTTCTGTCTCTCTCTCTCTCTAGTTGACTTCTTCTTTGGACTCTTTCTTTAATGGTCTTGCTCTCCCTTTTCTCCTTAGGTGAGTCTCCGGTCCCGGTGTCAGTGTTCCCCAGAGAAGGATGTGCAGGAGTGGAAATAAGGAACAGAGGGACAAGAGGTAAGTATTTTGGTTTGGAATATTTTCTTTCATAATCCTGGGGGGGGGGGAAAGAAGAACAAAGAGGAAGAAGAAAACTCCCTGGGTCAGTGAAGTATAGTGCCTAGTTGGGTACACTTATTTTGTTCGTTAGGCCTCAATATAGTGGCAGGGTGTACTAGCGACAGCGTGCAACCCAACAGAAAAACAAGGAAGTAGTTAAAATGAGTCTGTGTATAAACTGCTCTCTGTTTTATCTCACAATCAGTATGTCTTTGACTGTTTTAACATATGTGGAAAGTATCCCTTCCTGTCCCCCTTTCCTTCTCACTCCTCCCTCCCTTCTTTCCCCTCCCTCTTCCAAAATATGTAGAGGGTTTCAGTATGCAGGCACGTACCTGCATTAGCTTCATCCCTCCTGGGATGTGGGGGCCTGTTTCATTTTCTCCTGGGGCTTGTTCCTCCCCTGCCCCAGTGTGCTCTTCACTTCTGGCGTCTCTCTCCTCCGTGCTTCTCACCCCTGTGTCTTTCTCTTCCGTCTCTCGCTCTTCCGCATCTTCCTCCCTCACGTCTCCCCCGTCTGTCCCGTTTGTTGTTTTGCGTACCACTTCCGAACCCTCTATATCCGGTTTAGTGTGAGTGCTTCCGCGTCCCGGTCTCTCTAGAGTGCCCCCGGGGCACTCTGTTGTCGGCCCCAGTCCCACAGTGGCACCCAGCATCCAGGCGACTCTGTTTCAGACAGTAACAACCATCTTGTGCCGCAGGCCAGGATCCTGAGTCACAGCAACAAACCTCTGACAATGATGGTCCTGTAACCAGCGTTAGGGGCAAGCTGTGTAAAGCGTGGAGACACATGGGGATAGGGTGTGTGGGAGGGATGTTATGGGCCAGTGGCATGAGACTACTCGGGATGGTGGTGGCCAGGATACCATCAGCCAAGTCATGGGAGCCTATCAAGAATCCCAAGGTGTGATGGGCCAGGTACTTGGTAACCGAGGGAGATCAGGCAGCTGCAGTGGGACTTCCATCGTGAGTCTCTGGAAAAGTGGGAGGCCACCAACACCATCCTGGCCTCCCTATCAGGGGTGTTCAGAGAGATAAGCAGTACCCTGATCAGTGACAGTGAACAACATCACACCCCTTCTTTTGGCCAAGCAATACCAGTTCCTTCAACATCTGTCACAGCTGCTGGAAGAGAGGCCCTGTCAGGTGAAGGACCCACCTCAGGAACCCCTGCCTCTATAGCAGCAACCCCCCTCCCACCCCCGCAAGCAGGGATGTCCACCCAAGCATCCAGGAGGAGTGGATGGCAAGACACCAACCACTGCCAGCAAGTGACCTCTTCCTGAAGGAACTCCTTTGTGTGCCACATATTCAATCGGTTGACTGTTCTTCAACCACCTTCCATTTTCTATGGTAGTAGGACACTGGACTTTGAATGTCAAATGTTGTGGCATCTACTAATATGATTACATCCACCATGACTGATTCCTCCACTTAACTTTTCTGTTACATCTCTCAATTATTTCCTGCACCTATGTCAAGAAACTCACATATTACAAAAACATTGCCTGCTACCTTCTTTTCCACATTTTGAAATGTTGAGATGTAAGCCCATGTGATGCACATGAGTAAGACACAAGATGGTGACGGAAAGAGGAATATGTCTCAGGTAGTGTCATGCTGAGGATTGCTAGCACCACAATGATACAATTGTCTGCTCACACCAAACATTTTATTGCACTGTATAGCACATAGGCTGTTAAAATGTCTGGAATGTCATAGCCAAAAATTGCTGAACCATATTGAGTCAGGCTAGACATCTCAAGGTACCGTCCCCCAGCCTACAGAAGAAAGGGCTTTGTCAAACCTTGTCCCATAGAATAGGCTACAGACTGGTAGATGTTGTCACCAGCTTAAACCTTATCACATACCTAAACCAGGTCTTCCAACATAACATACGCCATGGCAAAGACAGAGGGCAGTACAACATTCCCTTATCATAGGTCCATCCTATTACAATGACCAAGCATCTGATGTCATGATACATATCCATGTCAGTGTTGTGGCACAGGCACTGTCGCCTGCAATGATGAAACACATTGACAGCTACAAAAAGGTCATACAGAATCATTGTCAACACAATGTGAAGAGAGAATGCATGTATTGCACTTAAAGAGAACATATTTCAAGGCCATATGATCACACACATGAGACAATTGGGCCAACACACCACATCAAACCAGTTTATTGTGCACTTCAGAATTCCACCCACTGTCCAAGCTGCTTTGGCACAGGACTCATACACCCTAAATCTATGACCAACATTACCTGGATCAATCCATGTCCACTTAATATGTAAGAATGGCATTAGATACCTGCCAGTATCACAACTATGAAATGCCCACATGAGGATGACATGGTGAAGGTAACTGGTTACAAACAATTCAAAGAGTTTAGGCTGGAACTTTTATACCTGTGACCAAAACCTCACATCAAACATCAGTAGATTCACTTACATTACAATGAGACTGGCACAAACAAAGCAGATAATCGAGGTAGTAAATTGTTCAAGTCTGACTTATTAAGCAGGCCTTGGCTGTATACTGCAAAGCATAAGATCCCCTGTCTTTTGGAAAATAAAAACGTACTCAAAACATCCTGACAGCAAAAGTTCCTCATACCGTCACAGTAATCACATAACATTACATACTTACACTCAAGTAAAGTAGTGATTGATGAGATCTGCCCGCAAGTCTTTACCTTCCACTTCATCACTGTCATTCTCCCTTGGCATTTCAGGATTCTCACCTAGTGGCACTGCTAGCTTCCCCTCATCTGAAATGTATGGGATAACCCTACAAAAAGCATTGTTGTGGAGCATGCAGCAAGCCACAATGATCTTACACACTTTTTTGGGTGAGTAGAGGAGGGCTTCACCTGTCTTGTCCAGACACCTAAATCTGGCCTTCAGGAGCCCAAAAGCCAACTCCATGACATGCTGTGTTCTTCCATGGGCATCGTTGAAGTGTACTTCCCCTGGCGTAGTTGAGTTCCTCAACTGTGTCATTAACCATGGACAGTTTGGGTATGTAGAGTCTCCTGTTATGAAAAGGGACACAGGTAGTGCTGAGGATTGCTAGCACCACAATGATACAAGTGTCTGCTCACACCAAACATTTTATTGCACTGTATAGCACATAGGCTGTTAAAATGTCTGGAATGTCATAGCCAAAAATTGCTGAACCATATTGAGTCAGGCTAGACATCTCAAGGTACCGTCCCCCAGCCTACAGAAGAAAGGGCTTTGTCAAACCTTGTCCCGTAGAATAGGCTACAGACTGGTAGATGTTGTCACCAGCTTAAACCTTATCACATACCTAAACCAGGTCTGCCAACATAACATACGCCATGGCAACGACAGAGGGCAGTACAACATTCCCTTATCATAGGTCCATCCTATTACAATGACCAAGCATCTGATGTTATGATACATATCCATGTCAGTGTTGTGGCACAGGCACTGTCGCCTGCAATGATGAAACACATTGACAGCTACAAAAAGGTCATACAGAATCATTGTCAACACAATGTGAAGAGAGAATGCATGTATTGCACTTAAAGAGAACATATTTCAAGGCCATATGATCACACACATGAGACAATTGGGCCAACACACCACATCAAACCAGTTTATTGTGCACTTCAGAATTCCACCCACTGTCCAAGCTGCTTTGGCACAGGACTCATACACCCTAAATCTATGACCAACATTACCTGGATCAATCCATGTCCACTTCATATGTCAGAATGGCATTAGATACCTGCCAGTATCACAACTATGAAATGCCCACATGAGGATGACATGGTGAAGGTAACTGGTTACAAACAATTCAAAGAGTTTAGGCTGGAACTTGTATACCTGTGACCAAAACCTCACATCAAACATCAGTAGATTCACTTACATTACAATGAGACTGGCACAAACAAAGCAGATAATCGAGGTAGTAAATTGTTCAAGTCTGACTTAGTAAGCAGACCTTGGCTGTATACTGCAAAGCATAAGATCCCCTGTCTTTTGGAAAATAAAAACGTACTCAAAACATCCTGACAGCAAAAGTTCCTCATACCGTCACAGTAATCACATAACATTACATACTTACACTCAAGTAAAGTAGTGATTGATGAGATCTGCCCGCAAGTCTTTACCTTCCACTTCATCACTGCCATCCTCACTTGGCATTTCAGGATTCTCACCTAGTGGCACTGCTAGCTTCCCCTCATCTGAAATGTATGGGATAACCCTACAAAAAGCATTGTTGTGGAGCATGCAGCAAGCCACAATGATCTTAAACACTTTTTTGGGTGAGTAGAGGAGGGCTTCACCTGTCTTGTCCAGACACCTAAATCTGGCCTTCAGGAGCCCAAAAGCCAACTCCATGACATGCTGTGTTCTTCCATGGGCATCGTTGAAGTGTACTTCCCCTGGCGTAGTTGAGTTCCTCAACTGTGTCATTAACCATGGACGGTTTGGGTATGTAGAGTCTCCTGTTATGAAAAGGGACACATGTTCAACTATGAGTCCCTCTCATCTGAGTTTTTGCAGCAGACATTGCACACAAACAAACATGACTTACCAACTAGCCAGGCTCTCTCTAGGTTCAGTCGTGACATCAGCTCGGGAATTGAGCTGTTCCGCATTAGGAAGGCACCTTGGACTGAACCTGGATAAAGGATGCAGACCTGTGAAATGTAGAGATCCCCCAAACAAACAACTTGGACATTGATGGAATGGAAGTACTTTCTGTTGAGGTAGACTTGTCATGTGGTGAGGGTAAATCCATTAAAACAAGACTGAACATAGGCTGGGACATCCTAGCAGATAGGATCACTGTATTTCAGAAGTACCCTGTTGTTAGGAAGTGCAACACCGCCATAACTTGTGCAATGGTTGGTATGCTATTTGGATGATGAATGAAAGGCATCAGATCTGTCTCCAACTGAAAACATAGATCCACAATTGTTTGCCAATTCTGACAGTAGATCTGGATGATGTGGCAGTCTTTCATGGTCTGGAGGTCTGGCAGTTGATGATAGATAGGAGGTTGTGTGATCCGCCCCCTCCCTTGGTTCCTATTAATGACAAGAAATGATTTTGCCATCATTAAAGGTATCCCTTGCAACATACATGATGCATGTCAATGACAAACTGTGACTTGGCATGTTGTACGTTGAGGACGTGATGCACAGCACATCACAACTGTTAATCACACAGAAGTAAAATGTTACTCCCTTCCCTTGCTTTGAAACACATGTGTATACATCATCTATCTGGTCATCAACAATTTGTGCTTGAACTTTACCATTTGAACTGTGACTTGATATCGCAAGCTTTAAAATGACCTTTGTCAGCGGGGGATTGTGCCTCAGAGCAAATTGCCATATGTGCCTAACAATGTACAATAATGGTGTCTGAGTAGTAGAGCCTACATGACAGTACAGGACAGGCACTTATCACTGGAAAAACAACATTATCAAAGCATTTTTCAGAGTCATATAATGCATTTCAGGCCTCTAAAATGGGGGGTGCCTGACCTACTCCACAAGACATTAGGAACTGCCCGCCACCGCTGGCGGAAGTCGTCATGCGGTAGATAGTTGCAATCACGGTGGACACAACCATAGGCTAACGTTGCTGCGAGTGGCAATCGCAGGCCAATGGCTGTTTCCGCCTGTGGTGACAGCCCAATACATGGTGGACGTGACTGCCATGTTCAGCAAAATTCCTCACTTGACTCCTGACACTGCTGCCAGCAAGACCTCCACTACCTGAGCTGCTGTGTACCGCCCATGTGAGCAATCATGTCATGTCCAGCAGGTGATAGGGCTTCTCCCCGAAGGAGCTGGAGAGGCTAGTCCCAGCGGTCCTACCCCTGGATTAACAGCTTTATGGTGCACCAGAGTGGCATCTAAGTGCCTCATGTCCACATTTTTTTCTCTGTACTTCACCATATATTCCTTTCTCACAGGCTAGATTGTGCCCATGTGTGCCAGAATGTAAAGTCGAGGCCATGGAGGTGCAGTCGGTGAGGCATCAATGAGAGAGTCAATGTGCATGTATCCATGTTCAGTGCCAGATGCTGAGTCCTAATACATTGTTGTGTGTGTGTTTTGAGTGTACCCTGATCTACCTTAAGTTAGAAGCACAACACTAGATGAGGTGACATCACAGCTATCTCCATACATCTCTTACCACATGGATATGGTCAATATGAGACAACATGTATTTGCATGACAGCCTGAGCTGAGTATGCATGTTGTATATGTGAGGTGTGTGTAAAGTGATCTATGTCTATGTCGCCACTGGGATTTCAAACCACATCTGGCCTTGTTCAACTGTTGTTTTGAAGGCATATCCTGACTCACTCTGCCCTTCAAGTTGCCACATACACATCACATGCCAAATTGTTCTTGGCTACATGATGTGCTGTCATGCATGAAAGTGATAGGAATGGAGTTTCATGTAGGTTCTGTCTGCTCAGCCTGCGGAGACAAAAGCGTGTCAAATGTATCTCCCAGTATGGGTCCAAGTCTAGGCTGGCTTTAAGTCACCTTTGCCATGCAACTGTGGTACTGTGCCCACTCTCTGTATCCCAGTAGATCCTGTTATGTGGCCACATCTATGCTCTATGCTAATATGCAGCTTATTGAGGTCCTGATGAGTATGTAAATGGTTTTAGGGGTGAGTGAACGATCTGTGACTAATCTGCACTTGACATAATTGTCAATCTGCGCCTCTGACCCCTGACAGGTCCCTTACTCACACACTATTTTTGTCACCTTCCCACAGGTCATATATTGTCCTGTGCAGGCTTACTGCACAAATGATAGCCCCCTAGTGCAGACAGTGTGTTGAGTCCTGGGAACCTATGATATGTGACTCAATAGCTTCGTCACATGGCAGGTAATGGACAATGCATACCTTTGTCTGTTGTCTGCCATCTCTGTAGGATGTACACATATGTTCAAAAGCATGTTCTGTGGCACAGGTACATGACACAGCACCCCACCCCCTTAGGTGGCATGAGTCTGCATTTCTTAGTCCACATTTCCACACATGGACAGGATGGACATTTTCTGTACCCACCTTGCCAGTCCCTTCATTGTTACCCGTGTGTAATGTTTGAGTTTGTACTTTGCCAGCAGCCTGTAGGAACTGTGTGCAGAGAATCATTCTCACAGAGTGTGAGTGTTTTAATGTATTCCTTCTTAAGGAGACTACTTTTCAGAAGCCACAGATGTATGGTGTGTCCCATAGTTCCTCAGATCTCAGTCAGATTGCTACTGCATGTCCCACAAGATATCAGTTGACCTCCCTAGTCAGTGAAAGACCTCAGCAGGGTGGTGGGTTGGTCTGCAGATTGTGAAGTGTTTGCAGTCATGTCCCTGTACTCAATGGCTAGAATGTGCCACACTTGGGTAGTTTGGGCAAAACTGAATGTTCTTAGCTATGTGTACTAACATGTATGTTACTCAGCCATTTTAGATGGAAATTGTGGTCATAATTTTTGTCTTGTCTTTTGCATACGTGCAGGTCAACACCCATCAAAAGGAAGGGATATGGAGAGCCATCACCAAGAAGGTGCAGACCCTGGGGATCCACAGCTGGAGGAGCGCCCAGTGTTGCAAGAGGTGGGAGGACTTGAGATGCTGGGCCTAGAAGATCATGGAGGCCCAGCTGGGGCTGTCTTCCCAACGTCAGAGGGCGGGCGTCGGACCATGACCCCCCCTAATGGCCCGCATTCTGGTGGTAGCCTACCCAGAGCTGGATGGGCGTTTAAGGGGAACACAGCAGCTACAAGGGGGTGAGTACGGAGCAAATTCCTGCCTGTCCCTTTTCCAGGTGATTTAGTGAGGTACGGACTGCTTTTCCACAAGACAATTAGGGATGAGCCATGTCTCACATCTGTTTGTGTTGACATGTCAGGTGTATCAAACTGGTGTGCCTTGGCTTTTGAACCTGGGACCTAGTACAAAACTGGGGAGAATCCTCAAACCACTTGCTCTGCAGGGACCACAAATGACTGTGTACATCAGGGGTCTCCAACCTTTTCTGTAGCAAGAGCTACTTCTGGTCAGTGAAAATCATCGTTAGCTACTGAAGGCTAAACAACTTGTGCATTATTACCAGGTACCCCCACAACTAGCTTCTTTGGCTTTAAGCCCCATGTTCATAGAGCCAGATACTATGGTTTGAACAAAATACTTTAACTAGGGGCACTCTGATATGGCTGCCATGTGTGTCAGTAAGAGCATGGTCTTTGTGGATGTATGAGCATGTGTGCATATGAATGGGATACATGTGTATGGGTAACTGAGAGCCTGTGTCATATGTACTTATGGCACAGGACATACCTTTCGCATATGTAGAACCACTACACGTTTAACACAAACATACAACCATGTTTTTTAAATGGGAGAAATTTAAAGTGCTAGAATGTTCATAATGTGGAACATTGTTCCGCACTTTAAATTTCAGACTTTAAAAAAATGACTGTATTTTCAAGTATAAATATGGCACAGCGTTCTACTGACCACTGGGAGCAAGAGGCCTGCTTTATGTAAATGAAACACTGAAAAAAAGTTAGAACATTAAAATGAAAAGTTAACTTAATCACAAAGTAACTTTTCATTTTCATTTTCTCAAACTTAAAAACATTGAGAAACATCATTTTGTTCTCACCTTCAATTGAGTTGACAAGGGCTTTATTTAATAGTTAAAAATCTTGGGCCCATATTTATACTTTTTGACGCAAAACTGCGCCAGCGCAGTTTTGCGTCAAAAATATTACTACCGGCTAACGCCATTTCTGTGCGCCGTGCGGGCGTTTATACTTTGACGCCCGGCGGCGCAAACCACATGTGTAAGTAATTTTTTTTTACGCACACCGCAGCGTCAAGTTGTAAAGCAAAACAACATTAATGCAGCGGAAATGACTGTAGGTCGATTTACGACCCCGCACACCAGATATGCAACGTTTTTTGACGCAATAGCGTCAAAATTCCCCACAAACACAGCCATTTCAGCAGAGGAGAGCCAAAATGGATCCCAGATGCCTGTACAGACCCCAGGAAGATGACATCAGACCAGGAACCAGTTAGGAGAACCCACACAAGAACCAGGACAGTTTTAAGAAGAAAAGAAAGTGTTGCATTAGTGCAGAGGAACAGGAAATTCTGGTTAAAGAGGTGACGGAACATCAGCACCAACTGTTTGTCACCTCAAAGTTGTCAATCAGTAGGAGAGAGGCATTATGGCAACAAATTGTTGACAAGATTAACAGTGTGGCAGAAGTACGCAGAACAGTCATCGAGTGCAAGAAACGCTGGGCAAGCGCAGGACAAAGGAAAAGATGGCCAGGAACAGGCAAGCAGCACTGCAGACTGGAGGTGGGAGTCCAGCACACCAGGAGGCCATGGACCACATGGAGGAGATGGTCGCAGCCGTCATCTCTGAGGAAATCGTCACAGGGATTCAAGGACAGGACAGCGCAGACTACCAGGAGACAACACACATGCAGGGTAAGTCGCATGGGGAATTATAATGCACTAATGTCAACTGTAAGCGGGGGGTATACGGACCACAAAATGCATGGAAGTCATCATATACATGGAGTGGCATGGGTAAAGGGGTATGGCATGGGGGCATGGCCTGCATAGAGAGAAGCTGGGGCACACCATTACACTACACCAACAACAGTCCCATGGGGGCATGCTGCCATGCCAATGATGGAGCAAAGGTAAGGTCACGCCGGGAGGGAAGGGCACAACATCAAACTGACATCCTGTCACACATCAGCCACTATACCCCCTACATTAACTAGGGCCCAATTAACAACCTCTAGCCATACCAACAACTGGAATGTAACAGTGACAACAGTTGCCACTACCACCTCTGCTGTGTGTTCTGGTCAAGTACCCAATGGCAGTAACGTCCACATGGATCATACACACTTAAATTAGTGGGTTGAGGATGACAACTTTAACAATCCCCAGAAACAAGACAAAGGCTCCAGTCCTGTCAAATGTGAATGCCCATAGTTGACGCAAACATCGGCCAATGTCATCAACATGAGGAGCTAGACAGCACTAAGGACACACCCATGCTGCATATGCCAGGGTCCATCCTGTGCCTGGGTCACAATGCAACATCCCAAATGTCATACTGTTCAGACCACAGCATTGAGGGGGAGGACACATGTAACGGGTCACTGATATACACCTGCACAGTCAAAGGAGGAAATAGGACACTGCTACGACTATCAGGGCAATCCAATCTCCACACATTCCCCTACATCAGCTGTACACTTTACCAATGCTAACATCCATATCATGCCATAACAATGCTATGCATAGGATACGCTACATGTCAACTACATATAAGTGGATGTGAAAGATCAGAGACTGGGGCAGGTCCAGATTGTTAAGTGTGCTGCTAGTGCCATCAGAACAGCCACAGCCAGTGAAAGGCCTCACCATGAGAATGGATGTAGACGGAGGCTTGAGTAGGACAAGAAGGTGGCAATTCACTATTTGGCCTAAAACAACACTAGAGGAGATGATGCCGACAAGTCTAATAACGTAATACAATACGTGTGACATGCAGGTGGGCCATAGGCCTGGGAGAATGCCCATCTGAAAGACTGGAGCAATGAACAGGAAACAAGATCACAATGTGAATTCATCACAAGGCAGGCATGTCACATTACCAATGCCAAAACACAGACACACTAATTGTACCCTATTTCATAGCAGAGGATGATGGATCTCCTGCGGATATGCCTGTCCAGGACTACCCTGATGACATGGATGACGAGCTGATAAACATCACCCAGCAGACCCTCCAAGATGTCCTTGGAACCCTCCAGACCCCACCTTCAGTCACAAGGAGGAGCTCAGAACAAGCAGCCATCACAGAGGACCCACCCACAACACCAATTGTAAGACCTGCCAGCTCCAATACAGCTGAGGACTCAGACGACACAGGCACCAGCTTTGAGAGAACTGTAGTGGGAGTACAGCGGGAGCTGGCCAAGGAGGTGCGGGTGGGGATGCAAACTATGGCAGCCAGCCTAGAGGGGGTGCGTTCGTGCATGATGTCATCTGCAGATCAGGCAGCAGCCAAGCAAGCCCTAACATCCATCCTGCAAGGACTACAACAAACTGTCAAGGAATTCACCACTGCAATAAGGGAGTTGCCACAACACCTCGTACCCCAAACCTTCCACTGCATGCACAAATGCAATCATGACACCCTCAGGGCTGACCTGGCTGCCTACCATCGTGATATGGCTGCTATTCTTGAGAATCAGCAGATCCTCCTTGCAGCAGTACTGCCCTTAAGACCTTCACAGGTAGCAGAGACTATGATGTCTGACTCCACGTCTTCTAACACTGAGGTGTGTGTTGCCCCTTCACAACCACCACCACCAAGTACAGAGGAGGCAACACACACATCAGAAGAAGAAGACATGGAACTGATCACCTTCACACGGAAAAGTACCCGGAAGGACTAGTCCTTTCACATGGCCAACTATTACCAAGGTCCAGCGCTTTGTAACACGCCAGTCTTACAACAACTGTACTCAATGACTGTTCTACAAACCACTGTTTATCTTGTCAGCCTGCCCAGTGATTGTCTCTCACTTACTCATTGGCAAATCCTGTCCCTCTGCAATGTCTGACACATCACCCCAGCATGTCAAATGCATTTTCCTTTAGCACTTGTGTAGGATCACAATGGAAGATGTCACTATAATGGACTCACAATCATGGACAATGTACATATAGCACCACAGCACTTTTCAATAAATAGCACTTCCACAACCACTTTGTCTCTGTGTAATGTGACACATCAACTGTGCAGTGGATAACTGAAATGTGCCTCCTGTCAAATTACGTAGCTTGTCAATACAACTGTCCTGAAATCATGTGGTCTGATAACTTTACACAGTGGCCTGGATTGCATCATACTCTGCTCTTCCTGAGGGTAATAACTGATGAAAAGAGAAACCATACACCATCATGCTGTGTTGGACAGAATAATGCTTCCTCAAGGGATATCTAAGCCATCAAATAGTGGCAGCAAAATGTTGTCACCATGCAATACTAACACATATAACAGTGCCCACAAATCTAAGCAAACACTCAAAAACTGCATGAATGAAGGTGTCTGAGTTTCCATCCAAATAAGTAATCATGCTGAACAGTGTCACAAATGATGTCTGTGAGTCATTAAGACGATACTACAAGAGTGCTTACGACCACTCACCTTATAAGGGTTTCCTTGAACATCACACTACAGTCCAACATAAAACAGCTCCCCCAATACCAAATCTGGAAGCACTGTTTGTGACTTTGAAAACATACTTATTGAAATAAACACGTTGGGATCCATATTAACTGTGATTGGTGGTTGCAATGAATGGTGAAATCTTTGCAAGGTAGCTCTGGGGTAGCTGCCAATCTTACAGCTCAGTTGGGATTTGTTCGTAGCATAGGACACAAATGTAATAGAACAAAATTAATGTACACTTATGCCAAGGCCCTGATCAACAAGCATTTAACACATACTGTAAAGGGTTCACTATATATTTATTAAACGTTAATAACAGAAGAGGAAACTCGGGGAAAAGACTTACGTACCCTAATCTACCCTAACTACTCATTACCCACAACTGTCCCAAACTAACCTAAGCTAAACTCACTTATCACATGTAACGAAACGTTCTAAACATCTACCCTCCACCCTCTTATGAGAAGGGACACATGGAGGACATCAGATACTAAACTAAACACATACTATCCTATACTAAACAAATATATATTTTTTTGTATTTTGTGATATTTTTTTAAAAACTTTTTTTTTTGTAAACACACAAGAACCCCAACATAGCCGTCCACCCACCCACCCACACACTCAAAAAGAAAAAATAGAAAGAATCAGGACCCCCCACCCACTAACACTAACTAAACTAACAGCCTACACTAACCTAAAACTAAGCCCCCTAAGCCCACTAAGTATAAGAACAAGGAAAGAGGAGGGAGGGGAGGGAATCATGTCCATTTAAAAAGTCTAGAGGTTGGCCCTCCGGAGGGTCCGCTTTATGGACCGCACACACCTGTTCATATGGCGAACATCCCGGCTCAGGTGACTAATTTTCCATTGGACACGGTCCATTTTGTGTTGCATGTCCTGAAAAACTGCAGACTCAACTGAAGCAGCTGGTGCGGTCTGGGTACCAGCTGAGGACGTGTGTATAGTCAATGCCTGTGGGCTGCCCTGAAGGTGGTCTACTGCTAGGGCCTGGAGCACTTGCAGACGTTGTTGGGACAACAGTCCCAGCTGTGGGTAGTGCCACCTGGGTGGAAGTGGTGGTTGTGCTGGTGGTGGCTGTGGTGGGCAAAGTAGGACCACCCTGTGGGAAAGCCCTCCATGCTTCAGAGGCCCGTTTGTTCCTGTATCTTCAGGCCATCCGTCTGAACCCCGACTCTACCAGCAGGATATGCTGGTAACGAATTGCCCTCCTCTGGAACTCACGGACCCTGGATGGGTGTCATTTTAGCAGCTGTGAAGACAAAGGCAAAAAATTACATTAGGAACTGCATTGTGTGAAATGGCACAAGAAGTAAATCAGACAGTACATCTACTGTACTTGTAACAGCTCCTATCATCATACAGATCATTGAATGTCCCTGAGCAGCCTACAAAGGTCGTCTCACACATAGCACATCCAAACCCTACAAGATGGGTAACAACTGGCATTAATTTGGCATCAGAGTTCTGACAGTTGTCAGCTAACAATCATGCAGCACATCCTCCGCCAATGCCAGGGCTACAAATGTCAGTGTACGGGATGGAAATCTAGGGCCACATGATCTGCAAGTTGTAAATGGACTTGCTAGTATAGTACTCATGTGCGAAACATGAGTGTGTATACTAGGTTCAGACAAAAGATTCACAGATTTACATGTCTGTGTAAAATACTTGTATCATCAGTCCTAGGTACACTATTCACAAACCCATGCCTGTCTTTGAGGGTGGGGGGGTGGAGAAACAACTAACAATTTCAAACAACATGGACACCCAGGAAGCTTATGAAAGCTGGACATGTGTTTGGCTCTACACACACACCACAGGTAAGGTGTATCTACAAATAGGAAACAGCAAACCCTTGACCAATCGCAGCGCCACACATGTCTGGAAATGCAGACCTTTGTCCACATCATATACTTCCAGTAAGGCATGACTTACAACAGACACAGAGTTGCAAGAACACCCCTGGCCATGATTTGCATGCACACCTAGGCCATTGCACTCAAGTGCCACATACTTGTTGCACTACATGTGGAGCTACATGCTGCTAGGAAGTTCACCCTACAGTTTCATAAGTACTTTGGTGAATAGGGAAGCAGAAGTCGGTGGGTAAGCATTTTGCAGCCCCATTCTGGGAGAATGTGGGTCTGACAGTGTGAGAAAACAGGGCTGATTGCAGAGGCCCCCTAACTTTTTGCCCCCATTTTCCACTTTTTGCTGGTGTTTTCCTGACTCTGATGGTGCCCTGGGTACTGCTAACCAGTCCCAGGGCCTGTGCTCTGTGTAAAATGGATATACAAATTAGGCTAATTATAATTGGCTAAGTGAACGTACCTATAAGTCCCTAGTATATGGTAGAGCATGTAGGTTTAGGGACCACAGCATAGGTAGTGCACCCATAGGTGCACTGCTGAGGTGCCCAGTGTCATTTTAAAGGCAGGCCTGCCTTGCTGGCTGCTTTTAAATTAAAGTTATATGCAAATTCGACTTTGGAATTAAAAGTAGTTCCAAAGTGTTAAACTACCTTATTTTTACATATAAGTCACCCCTAAGGTGTGCCCTATGTGCCCCTAGGGCTGGGTGCCATGTAACTATAAGCAGGGACTTTATAAAAATAGCTTTATAAGCCCTGGTGAGGTAAAAACAGCCAAATTAGTTTTTCCCTCATTGTAGTAAATGGCCTTCATAGGCTAGAATGGGGAGACTTTATTTTAATTTTTAAAAGTCTCCTTAAATGATGCATTCCAAGAATTTGGTATCAAATTAATTGTTGTAATAAATCCCACAACTTCCAGTTGTGGGATTTAATATAACTTGTTCAGGTAAAGAGTTTTAAACTTTACCTGAAAAGTTGCCAATTTCAGCCCTGCATTGTTTTTGCTGCTGTGCTCTGATTGGCCAGCCTCTAGCAGCCTGGCCAGGCTGCATGGATGAGGTGTGAAGAGGCCTGCCTTCACACAAAGGAATGTGCCTGTGGGAGGGAATCTCCCCTCAGCAGATGGTGAGGCAGGAAGGGGGAGGGCTTCCAAACTGGTCTTCAAAGGCAGAGAAGGACATTTGGAGCAACCAGCAACACCCCCACATCCTGCAACCCCAGACAACTAGGTGCCCCCTTGATTAGATTAGGAGAGGGCAGGAGAGGGGTGTGTTTATGATTTTTAGCCACACCAGTGGGTGGGCTCAGCCAGATGTAACCTCCAAAAATCAGATTCAGCCATGATGGATTTTTGGAGAATGTTGCCTCCTGGGATTGATTTTTGCCACACTTCCCAGGAAGTGGTCATCACAGGGGGAAGTACCCTGCACCTGATTGGAGAACCAGGACCCCCCTGCTTTTCACCCAGGAGCAAGGATACAACTGGCAGACCTGGACCCACACCTCAGTTCCCTACCACATCCAACAAGGAAGAACAACAGAAGAAGAAGGACTGCCCTGCTGGACCCCTGGCCTGCACCTGGAACCTGCACTCAGAAGGACTGCACCAGCTGCACACTTGGGCTTCACCACAAGAAGGACTTTGCCTGGCTTCAACTGGTTCAAGGAGGGACTCCCTGTTTGCTACAGGTGAAAAATTGCTAACCAGAGTCCCCTGCACCAACTTCTGAAGAAAGCGACCAGCTGACCACTGTCTAGTGGCCAAAAAGGAGTTTGCGCCAGGTGCATTCTGGGAGTTGTAGTCCGCACCCCCCAAGGACCATCTCAGAACTTCTGGACCCTTGGGGTGAGCTGTGGACCTCAAAAGAACCTTAAAAGGACATCTGGGAGAAGCCCCAGAAGTTTGGAGAAGTTTGGAGAACTTTTGAAAAAAAAGCTCCATAGAGGGACCGACCCGCCGCGGCAACTCTAGCCGGCTTGCCTCAACCGCGACCCGGCCTGATTTGCTGGTTCGTCCCGGTAAAGAAAATCTCTGAAAAAGAGACTAAGTCCGAAGGTAAAAAGTTGACCGGGACCCCCCAGCCAGCGTATCCGAGGAGGGCTCCATGGACGTCGGATCAAGATCCAGGTTTACCCCGGTCGAAGGATTTTCACCTCAAAAAAACGACTAAGTCCGAAGGTAAAAATCTCCACCGAGGATTCCCGCATCGCATATCCGGAGAAGGGCTCCAGGAGGTCGGATTGGACTGGCAGGTTCGTCCCACTGAAGAAAATCTTCAAAAAAAAGACTAAATGTGAAGGTAAGCTTTTACCCGAGGCCTCCCGCGGTCTGTAGCCGAGCAGGGCTCCATCGCGGTCTGCCTTAAACTTTGACTTTGCCCCGGTCGAGGTGCAACCAGATGACCCGATTGGTACTTTTTGTTTCTAGGCGCTAAAAATAAAAAAATCTTTAAAAATTCATATCTCCGGTTTCCCTTATCCGATTTTATTCGTTTTGGTGTCATTTTAAAGATAAAAATAAAATCTATTTTTATAAATTGGTTTTGGATTTTTAAACTGTTTTCTGTGTTTTATTTAATTACTGTTTTGTGATATTTGAATGCTTTACACTCTGTCTCCTAAGTTAAGCCTTGACGCTCGTTGCCAAGCTACCAAGGGTTGAGCTGGGGTTAATTTACTGAGACCTAACTGGACCTTACTGGAGGTTAGTGGCCTATTGCTAAGTGTAGGTACCTACCTGCCCTTACCAATAACCCATTTTCCAACAGACAGGCAGACTAAATCTGAGATTAGGTCCAGTGCGACTCTTGTTGATACAAGTGTTATCCACATGACTCACCCAGTTCACATTGCGGGGCCTACAGGAATGACCTAGAATCCCTAGATAAGACAATAGGATAAGCATTGGCAAACTCCAAAATGCTTAGAAAATGAAATCCCACTCATGGAACAAGACAAATGATGGGCCAGCGCATCATACCTTGCTATGTGTTCAACACACAGGAGTCCATCACACATCACCAGCAAACACAACACATAACAGACATATCAACACTTACTGGAGTTGTCCTTAAATGAAGCCACCTCGCCCTCAGTGTAGGGTGCTGGTCGACTTGTAAGGCATGGAAGGAAGAAATGTGCTCAAAATCTGTGCACTGATCAACAATTCCAAAGACTAAAACTATGTGTAAGATGACATAAGTAAGTAAAGCCACTCAGACATGATGATGCTGCATCCAATATAGCACAGCTAACATGTACATAGCATGGGTCTCCTGTGACAATTACACACATATCTGCACACATGCAGTGGCCCTAACTATCATGTGGTGACAAACATGCTCCTTCATTAGTGAGCAGAGATAATAATGGCGTGTATTCGTCTCATCATGTGCATCCAAGAGAGACATTCAAAGCCTGGTTACTTGAGGAGTGCATTACCAGTCAAACAGCCTATGTGGCCATGACACATTTATGACACATAGGTACAATGTACAGAGGGGCAGGGACATTTGTAAGCCCTCATGTTGTTACAGTTTCTTCATTTGATGTGGCCCAGCTATGGTGATTTGCACCAACCATAGAGATATGAACCCATGTGCATACCTTTGGCCTGCCATCCCTAAACGAAAGGTGAAACACCAAATGCCAGTGTAAGATGTTAGCTGAGGGCACCTTACACCTTTTCCCGATGTTTTCAAAGTCAGATCTGACATGTATCCAAAATGATGATGGACCACAATAATCCCTAACATTCATAGAACTTCCGAAAACGCTTTCCTTACACACTCACCAGACACACATGAGACATATGTCTGGGCCACATTGCTGTCATCAATTAATGTGAAGCCAGCACTCAAATTCTGCATCATGTAGTGTTTAGAAAGTCAGTCTAGCTGTTGTGTCAACAAAGGTTGCCAATATTTTGGAAAATCTGTACTTCACTGGCAAATGTGACCTATGTAGGCATGATTGGCTCCTAATTTGTGTTGCTGTCTGACACAAAGGCGGCACCAAATTACATTAAGCAAAACTATTCAGTAAGTTTGCAGAGCACGTGCTTCCTGACAGCTAGCAATTGTGGTCCTTCACATAGTCCATCAATGACCCTGTATGTTTCCGAAGCATTCCACACAGTCAGCAACTTAGCCGGTAGATATTATACAAATCATCTGATGTCACTAGAGAGCTTTTAATTGTGCACATTTACATGATTTGTACTCACCAACAGGGCCACCAATCACTATTCCCAGGTGGTCCAGCAGATCTTGCTCCTTGGTGATGAGGTCAGCCCAGCGGTGCTTCAGCTGGTGGTCATTCCTCTGGCTTCCATCTATCCCCAAACTAGCACTACCCACAACAGACTCCCACAAACAAAAAAGACAATACAGTACTGGACAACTGTACACAAAACACACTCAGACAGTATACAACAACAATATTTATTTCACAAACTAAAAAGTAATGGAGTACACAGGAGACAAAAGCACAATTTCACTGGACAAAACTCAGAACACAGCCACACAGTCTAGAAGAATCACAGACTGCAAAGTGAAAGTGAAAGTGCACCCACTGTACATAATCTGTAAACAGGATATCCTATTACATCACTTCCTGCATAAAATGGCCACAGTTTTTATTGTTATGCGTCATATTTGTTCACGCATACAGTATGTGCGTAATTTTTTTTACTACAGGAGTAAAAATTAGGCCGCATCCATATATTTGGAAATAGTCTTAACACTTAACCAATTTTCAGGGTATTATGTGTCGTTTTTCGTACATAAGCATCAATCAATCAATCAATCATTAGATTTATAAAGCGCGCTATGTACCCGTTAGGGTTTCGAGGCGCTGGGGGGAGGGTGGGGCAGCTGCTATCGTTCGAAGAGCCATGTCTTGAGGAGTCTCCTGAAGGTGAGGAGGTCCTGGGTCTGGCGTAGTGAGGTCGGGAGTGAGTTCCAGGTCTTGGCGGCGAGGTAGGAGAAGGATCTGCCGCCAGAGGTCTTGCGCTGGATTCGGGGGACGATGGCGAGGGCAAGGTTGGCAGAGCGTAGTTGGCGTGAGGGAACGTAGAAGTTGAGTCTGGTGTTCAGGTAGGTGGGTCCGGTGTCGTGTAGTGCCTTGTGTGCGTGGGTGAGGAGTTTAAAGGTGATCCTCTTGTCCACGGGGAGCCAGTGGAGGTCCTTCAGGTGGTGGGAGATGTGACATCGGCGGGGTATGTCGAGGATCAGGCGGACGGATGCGTTCTGGATGCGTTGGAGTCGTTGGATGTCTTTAGTTGGGATGCCTGTGTAGAGTGCGTTGCCGTAGTCTAGTCTGCTACTGACGAGGGCTTGGGTCACCGTCTTTCTGGTTCCTGTTGGAATCCACTTGAAGATTCTGCGGAGCATGCGGAGGGTGTTGAAACAGGAGGAGGAGACTGCGTTGACCTGTTTGGACATGGTGAGAGTGGAGTCGAGGATGAAGCCGAGGTTTCGTGCGTGGCTGGCTGGGGTGGGTGGGGGGCCCAGGGCGGTGGGCCACCAAGAGTCGTTCCAGGCCGAGGGGGAGCGGCCGAGGATGAGGACTTCCGTCTTGTCGGAGTTTAGTTTCAGGCGGCTGTTGCTCATCCACTCGGCGATGGATTTCAGTCCGGAGGTGTGGCTGAATGAGATGTGGTTGCTTGCAGTGAAGAGTGGGTCAAGGGTGTGGCCGGCGATGTGGGTGGGTGTGTTGACCAGTTGACGGAGTCCGAGGTTGGAGAGGTTGGTGGTCAGTGATGCAGTGTTAGCGTCATTGTTGTTCTCCAGGTGGAAGTTGAGGTCTCCCAGGAGGATGTAGTCTGAAGAGGCGAGGGCGTGGGTGCTTGCGAGGTCGGAGATGGTGTCGCTGAAGGGGGCTCTGGGTCCTGGAGGACGGTATATGAGGGTTCCTCTGAGGGTAGTGTTAGGGTCCGTGTGGATCTGGAAGTGGAGGTGTTCGGCTGTCTTGAGGGTGTCGTCCATGTGGGTGTGGATCTTGAGGGTGGATTTGTGGGCGATGGCTATTCCTCCGCCGATTCCGTTGGTGCAATCTCTCCTGGTGATCTTGTAGCCGTCAGGGATGGCGATGGCGATGTCTGGGGCCGAGGAGTCGTTCCACCAGGTTTCGGTTAGGAAGGCTACATCTGGGGCGGTGGTGTCGAGCAGGTCCCAGAGCTCGATGGCGTGCTTTCGAGCGGAGCATGTGTTAAGGAGGATGCAGTGCAGGTGGTTTGTGTTGGTTGTTGCAGACTTCGTTGTTCTGTTGCAGGTGAAGTTGCAGGTGCGGCAGGAAAAAGGTCCTTTGGTGTGCTTCGGGGTGGCCTGGAAGCATTCTTTGGAGGGGCCAGGGTTGAGGGCGAGGAGTTTGCTGGCCGAGTAGCGAAAGGTGGGGATGCGGGGGCGTGAGGGCCAGGGGGGGTGGCGCTGGGCGCGGACGGGCGCAAATGGGCTTGCCTCTGGCGCGCCCGCTGCGCGGAAGCGCAGAGCCAGCCATTAAGAAGGGAGGGGGGAGGGAGGAGCAGCTGGGAGGTGGGAGACGGGAGGGAGCGGCGAATGGGGGCGCGAGGGGGGCGGGACCGCAGGGAGGCAGCAGCAAGGGTAGATCGGCAAGGGGGAGCGCCCAAGGGGTGAAAAAACCAGGGAAAAAGCAAGGCACAAACAGTTAGGAAAAGTTCAAAAACAGTCACAAAATACAATTATGGCACAAATTACAATCGGGGTACAGTAATCAGAAGGGGCACAACGGGGGCAGAAGCGCAAGGAGGCAAGGTGCTGAAAAATAGGAAAAACACTTACAGGACGGCGAAAAGCGGCACACGGGTCAAGTGAGACTTACCAGGGCCTCGAACACGCTAGCAGCAGCGTGGGCGGGGGTCAGGGGCACGAGACAGCTGGGTGGTGCTGCGGACGTGGGGGGCGAGCTCTAGACCTAAAGCAGGTCAGAGGTTGCTCACTCGCGACGCGCAGCGCCAGCCATTAAGAAGGGAGGGGGGAGGGAGGAGCAGCTGGGAGGCGGGAGGTGGGAGGGAGCAGCGAATGGGGGCGCAAGGGGGGGCGGGGCCGCAGGGAGGCAGCGGCAAGGGTAGATCGGCAAGGGGGAGCGCCCAAGGGGCGAAAAAAACAGGGAAAAAGCAAGGCACAAACAGTTAGGAAAAGTTCAAAAACAGTCACAAAATACAATTATGGCACAAATTACAATCGGGGTACAGTAATCAGAAGGGGCACAACGGGGGCAGAAGCGCAAGGAGGCAAGGCGCTGAAAAATAGGAAAAACACTTACAGGACGGCGAAAAGCGGCACACGGGTCAAGTGAGGCTTACTAGGGCCTCGAACACGCTAGCAGCAGCGTGGGCGGGGGTCAGGGGCACGAGACAGCTGGGTGGTGCTGCGGACGTGGGGGGCGAGCTCTAGACCTAAAGCAGGTCAGAGGTCGCTCACTCGCGACGCGCAGCGCCAGCCATTAAGAAGAGAGGGGGGAGGGAGGAGCAGCTGGGAGGCAGGAGGGAGCGGCGAATGGGGGCGCGAGGGGGGCGGGCCGCAGGGAGGCAGCGGCAAGGGTAGATCGGCAAGGGGGAGCGCCCAAGGGGCGAAAAAAACAGGGAAAAAGCAAGGCACAAACAGTTAGGAAAAGTTAAAAAACAGTCACAAAATACAATTATGGCACAAATTACAATCGGGGTACAGTAATCAGAAGGGGCACAACGGGGGGCAGAAGCGCAAGGAGGCAAGGCGCTGAAAAATAGGAAAAACACTTACAAGACGGCGAAAAGCGGCACACGGGTCAAGTGAGGCTTACCAGGGCCTCGAACACGCTAGCAGCAGCGTGGGCGGGGGTCAGGGGCACGAGACAGCTGGGTGGTGCTGCGGACGTGGGGGGCGAGCTCTAGACCTAAAGCAGGTCAGAGGTCGCTCACTCGCGACGCGCAGCGCCAGCCATTAAGAAGGGAGGGGGGAGGGAGGAGCAGCTGGGAGGCGGGAGGCGGGAGGGAGCGGCGAATGGGGGCGCGAGGGGGGCGGGCCGCAGGGAGGCAGCGGCAAGGGTAGATCGGCAAGGGGGAGCACCCAAGGGGCGATAAAAAGCAAGGCACAAACAGTTAGGAAAAGTTCAAAAACAGTCACAAAATACAATTATGGCACAAATTACAATCGGGGTACAGTAATCAGAAGGGGCACAACGGGGGCAGAAGCGCAAGGAGGCAAGGCGCTGAAAAATAGGAAAAACACTTACAGGACAGCGAAAAGCGGCACACGGGTCAAGTGAGGCTTACCAGGGCCTCAAACACGCTAGCAGCAGCGTGGGCGGGGGTCAGGGGCACGAGACAGCTGGGTGGTGCTGCGGACGTGGGGAGCGAGCTCTAGACCTAAAGCAGGTCAGAGGTCGCTCACTCGCGACGCGCAGCGCCAGCCATTAAGAAGGGAGGGGGGAGAGAGGAGCAGCTGGGAGGCGGGAGGGAGTGGCGAATGGGGGCACGAGGGGGGCGGGGCCGCAGGGAGGCAGCGGCAAGGATAGATCGGCAAGGGGGAGCGCCGAAGGGGTGAAAAAAACAGGGAAAAAGCAAGGCACAAACAGTTAGGAAAAGTTCAAAAACAGTCACAAAATACAATTATGGCACAAATTACAATTGGGGTACAGTAATCAGAAGGGGCACAACGGGGGCAGAAGCGCAAGGAGGCAAGGCGCTGAAAAATAGGAAAAACACTTACAGGACGGCGAAAAGCGGCACACGGGTCAAGTGAGGCTTACCAGGGCCTCGAACACGCTAGCAGCAGCGTGGGCGGGGGTCAGGGGCATGAGACAGCTGGGTGGTGCTGCGGACATGGGGGGCGAGCTGTAGACCTAAAGCAGGTCAGAGGTCGCTCACTCGCGACGCGCAGCGCCAGCCATTAAGAAGGGAGGGGGAGGGAGGAGCAGCTGGGAGGCGGGAGGCGGGAGGCGGGAGGGAGCGGCGAATGGGGGCTTGAGGGGGACGGGGCCGCAGGGAGGCAGCGGCAAGGGTAGATCGGCAAGGGGGAGCGCCCAAGGGGCGAAAAAACCAGGGAAAAAGCAGGGCACAAACAGTTAGGAAAAGTTCAAAAACAGTCACAAAATACAATTATGGCACAAATTACAATCGGGGTACAGTAATCAGAAGGGGCACAACGGGGGCAGAAGCGCAAGGAGGCAAGGCGCTGAAAAATAGGAAAAACACTTACAGGACGGCGAAAAGCGGCACACGGGTCAAGTGAGGATTACCAGGGCCGCGAACACGCTAGCAGCAGCGTGGGCGGGGGTCAGGGGCACGAGACAGCTGGGTGGTGCTGCGGACGTGGGGGGCGAGCTCTAGACCTAAAGCAGGTCAGAGGTCGGTCACTCGCGACGCGCAGCGCCAGCCATTAAGAAGGGAGGGGGGAGGGAGGAGCAGCTGGGAGGCGGGAGGCGGGAGGGAGCAGCGAATGGGGGCACGAGGGGGGCGGGCCGCAGGGAGGCAGCGGCAGGGGTAGATCGGCAAGGGGGAGCGCCGAAGGGGTGAAAAAAACAGGGAAAAAGCAAGGCACAAACAGTTAGGAAAAGTTCAAAAACAGTCACAAAATACAATTATGGCACAAATTACAATCGGGGTAAAGTAATCAGAAGGGGCACAACGGGGGCAAAAGCGCAAGGAGGCAAGGCGCTGAAAAATAGGAAAAACACTTACAGGACGGCGAAAAGCGGCACACGGGTCAAGTGAGGCTTACCAGGGCCTCGAACACGCTAGCAGCAGCGTGGGCGGGGGTCAGGGGCACGAGACAGCTGGGTGGTGCTGCGGACATGGGGGGCGAGCTCTAGACCTAAAGCAGGTCAGAGGTCGCTCACTCGCAACGCGCAGCACCAGCCATTAAGAAGGGAGGGGGAGGGAGGAGCAGCTGGGAGGCGGGAGGGAGCGGCGAATGGGGGCGCGAGGGGGGCGGGGCTGCAGGGAGGCAGCGGCAAGGGTAGATCGGCAAGGGGGAGCGCCCAAGGGGCGAAAAAAACAGGGAAAAAGCAGGGCACAAACAGTTAGGAAAAGTTCAAAAACAGTCACAAAATACAATTTTGGCACAAATTACAATTGGGGTACAGTAATCAGAAGGGGCACAACGGGGGCAGAAGCGCAAGGAGGCAAGGCGCTGAAAAATAGGAAAAACACTTACAGGACGGCGAAAAGCGGCACACGGGTCAAGTGAGGCTTACCAGGGCCTCGAACACTCTAGCAGCAGCGTGGGTGGGGGTCAGGGGCACGAGACAGCTGGGTGGTGCTGCGGACGTGGGAGGCGAGCTCTAGACCTAAAGCAGGTCAGAGGTCGGTCACTCGCGACGCGCAGCGCCAGCCATTAAGAAGGGAGGGGGGAGGGAGGAGCAGCTGGGAGGCGGGAGGGAGAGGCGAATGGGGGCACGAGGGGGGCGGGGCCGCAGGGAGGCAGCGGCAAGGGGGAGCGCCCAAGGTGCGAAAAAAACAGGGAAAAAGCAAGACACAAACAGTTAGGAAAAGTTCAAAAACAGTCACAAAATACAATTATGGCACAAATTACAATCGGGGTACAGTAATCAGAAGGGGCACAATGGGGGCAGAAGCGCAAGGAGGCAAGGCGCTGAAAAATAGGAAAAACACTTACAGGACGGCGAAAAGCGGCACACGGGTCAAGTGAGGCTTACCAGGGCCTCGAACACGCTAGCAGCAGCGTGGGCGGGGGTCAGGGGCACGAGACAGCTGGGTGGTGCTGCGGACGTGGGGGGCGAGCTCTAGACCTAAAGCCGGTCAGAGGTCATCATTTTTTTACGGTCGTGCGTCATTTTTTGACGCGTATGCGTCAAAATTTCAGGCCATGAACTGGTTTTCGGTATTTTTTCCATTTTAATGTAATGTTACATTTGTGACACAACTGAGATAGGCTGATTGCACCCACTTTGGTGTTGATGGTGTATGTTCACATGTGAGACATCATACTGCTGCGGACCATGACCCGCTACTTTCTTAACAGGATTCTCACGCTTGGCTGACGCACTAGATGGCCATATGTGTGGCCTACATATATGTATTGCACAATTTGGGCATGTTTGGCATCAGGAGAGGATAGCAAGGTGACGCACATGAGTACAATACCTCAATGCCTATGGCTCAATGTGTGTGCAGTGGCTACTAATGCATTTTTTGACCCAGTGTGTGTGCATCACAAGATGCATGATTGAAAATATGCTTGTATGAATGTGAAGTCAATGTGTCCAAACCTTAGATGCAAGTCATTGTGGAAATGAGAGAGGACATGTGCTAGTCATACATGTAGCAACATCTGTTGTGTGCACTTCCAAGATTTTGGGTAACGTAGACACCACAAATGACAAAGCATGCACCAGATAGATGGCAGACGCTTGTTCATATCAATGGTCCACAAGTTGGCCATCCCATGTCCTAGAAATTTGGTAACTGCTTCCTAGGCACTTGTTGGTGAACCCACAGTGAGTCAGGCACATATATAGACGAAGTGGGTACCGTGTTATTGGCACAGACAGCCAAAGGTGAACCACAAATCTAATATGACGCCACAGTTGTGGTCATATGACTGAGCCACAACTCTCCAGTGGCAGTGGTGGACCAGCAGACGAGGCAGCACGTGTCCACATATTTCCAGTGATCAATTGCACAGAGGTGTCTTGTTCATGTGTGTGGTCCAAAGTTGATCCTTTATATTTTTAGGGGTGTATGTTGTCACAGTTACATCCAGGTCTCATCATGAGTCAGTGGCAGCTATTCCTGTATCTACTGAGTAACCTTCGGAGATCAATGTGAGTAAAGTGGATGAGAACATGTGAACCCTCATGGGAATGGTCCCACCCTGTCACTGACGACGTGTAATGAGACTGTCAACAGGGCAATCTTGGTGTGCAGAGTGAGATAATGTCTCAGGTGTCATGTTCCGGCAGGTGTCATTACAACATTTGTACACAGGTTGGCCTGTGAAGTTCCCACCGCATCTGGGAACATCATAGCCTCTGTGTTGATTAATATAGCAGCTATTCAGCATGCACAGCCCATCAATATGTTGTGAGCAATGTGATTCAGCGTGTGAACTGTCAGGGTCCTAAAATGTGTGGACTTTTCATGCACATTATCAGAGGTAGCTGGTTCTGCTGGAGGCACCATACCCAATCCCTGCATACGGCCCTGGTACACTGTCACACTTTGTCGTTCATGCATACACAAGACCCAGACAAGGGATGGGCCATGATTTTGGTATTCAAAAAAAGCAGATGATGCTATACAATGTATTTGGGTATGCATTGATGAAGCACATGACAAAATACCCTCTGAAGAATGAGAGGTTTGCTAACGCAAGTGTGGTACATATGTAGCCACAAGGAACCTTTAGGGTAATGCACAGACAGGTGCCAGTCAGGCTGAAAGGATGCAGGGTCAATCTGGATCCAGCAATTTCACAAGGTACATAATCAGTAGTATGACTAAGACTGGTCGGAGGAAAAACAAGACAGTTGACATGAAAAACTGTGCATGTCCTGTGCTTTTGAAGGTGACACATAAACCCAAGGGCTGTGTTACACGGCTTAATTACTAGCAATGCATAACGGTGTATTTGACAAAATGGAAACTTCTATGCTGTTCCAGGCATTAGCAGGGGCAGTGCATGTTCAAATGGGTGGTGTGCATGGAGGTGATCCCAAGTGTGTGCTGCATTAGTTTCTCACAAGTCCTGTATGTGAGATTTGAATTCAAATGGCCAACAGTACCTTTCACACGGGAAGCAATCTACAGGTGATAAAAGGGCTTAGAAACTACAAGCCAGTGCATTAATTGACCTGACGTCCATGCAGTCAGATGTACTATGACAATGGCATAACATAGGAAAGGGTGTAGCACGCAGGATTAGTATTGTTTGTCTGTGTGTGTAGAGGAGGGAATATCGGGGTACACATATTACCATTCCAGGGACCTCTTCAGACAGGTGGGTTGTGACCAGGAGCATGGGTGTGTCAGGAGTTAGGAAATGGGCTGACATGTACATGGAATGTCATGTGCGCAATGCTTGTCATAGGTGTGGCACTTGTGCTGTCTATGTTCTGCTTATATGGAACTCTAGTCACAGATAGTCCTTGCAAAGATCGGTGCAGTTGGACTTACTGCTGTCAAGGGTCTGGTCATACATTCCTGTTACCAATGCAATAGCACTTCAACTGCCTCCTGTATGAGGCTTGTTTTCCCCTTATTGAGTGATGGTGTCTTAGTTGTGTGCCATATGCTACGATGAACCATGTTGCCAACATGTATGTGTAAAATAGGTGTGGTCCTCTGCTATTGCCCTTCAAAGGTGAAATGTACAGGATATATGTCATTTATAGTGTGTGTGTGTATGTGACTGTTGTATGACACGCATCACAATTGCTCTGGGACTTTCTGTGTCCTGATCGGTATATCAGCAATGCTCCATCAGGCTACACTCTTATTCTGATAGTTAGAGATAAAGGTGAGCAAAAATGATTAGCCAGACCATGATATGGTGATTATTATCAGTGTTTATTTACATTAGTTAATACAGTGGTGATGGTGATTAGTTTTAAAAGCAATTGTTCACGATATGTTTGGCGCCTACGCACTCCAGCAGCTGTGTTTTGTTGTTCCCCTCACGTTGCAGGCCACCATCCTCCTCTTCAGGCATGTGTGGCTCTGGTTCCAAGAGGGGAATGTTCCTTTGTATGCAAATGTTGTGCAGGATGGCACATGTTAGAATGATCTTACAGACCATTTCAGGGGAATATAGGAGTCTACCACCAGTGATGTCGAGGCACCTGAATCTCGCCTTGAGGATGCCGAAGGTCCTCTTGACTATGCTGCGTGTCCTCCTATGTGCGTCATTGTAGGCACGCTCTGCTGCAGTGCTTGGGTTGCCAAATGGTGTCATTATCCATGGCTGGATCCCATACCCCTGATCTGCTGAAAAAGAAAATGAATGGGATCATGTTGATGTAGCTTGCCCCATTGAAATCACCTTGCATGGCAGTAGTTGTCTGGTGTTGTCTGTGACTCTTTTGTATTATAGTGTTCCTTCTTAGGCTTGTAGGATGTACCATCTGCATTGTGTTGTTTCCTTGGCTGAACGAGTGTTTGGCTGCTGACCGGTTTTCAGCAGTATGTTTTGGTATTTGCAGTACAGTGTGCACTCCCTATCATTGTGACTTGTGATACTGGTGTCCCTGTGTCTTCACTGGGGGTGAGATGATAGTTCCATACACAGATTAATTTTGACAGTGTTGTTAACACGTTCACATCAATGTACCATGGACATCCCATACCTTTAGACTTATGCAATGGATTAATTTAAACATCAGCGAGACGCTTACATTTTGCAAGGTGACAATTAGGCAAACCTCTCCAAACGTTGTGATCATTGACGTCTTAACATTAGACTGTACACTAATTTCAGATGTGTGACAGGTTCAATGCAGACCTATGAAACATGGCTAGCGATGTCATGACCTCAGTGTGTTCCTGTCCACATGTTGCTGTCGTGGTGTATGTGTTGTGTGTCCTAGAGGGTATATAATTAGGTTTTTGTACTTACCAACAAGTAGTCCATTGCCATACCATCCATCCTGGAAGTGCTGATTGATGGTAGAGTGACGGAAGATGAATGAGTCATGGCACTCCCAGGATATTTTGCCACAATGTTGGTGATCAACAATGGCCTGCACATTGATGGAATTTGTGTGCTTCCTGTTGCGGTAGAGGTGTTCAGTTGCAGCAGGTGGCACAAGGCGTACATGTGTGCAGTCGATGGCACCTCTAATGAGGTAAAACCCCTGTTTTGTCTAATGCTGCTTCTGCAGTGTGTTTGGGAAGCGGATGTGGCGGGGTGTGAGGCCAATGATGGCATCCAGTACTTTGGGCAAGAAGGCAGAAAATGATGGCTGTGATATTCCGGCAACCAGGGCACCAGTTGTTTGAAAAGAGCCACTTGCCAACATGTGAAGTACAGCTAGCAGCTTGGTTTCTTTTGGGATGGTGAGGGGTGTCAGCAAGGTGGGTGCCAACTGTGGCTCTATGTTGCGCAGCAGCTGCTGAATGGCCTGCCAGTTCAACCTGTACCTCTGGATGATGTCATGTTCCCTGAGGCCATGAAGGGTTGTTCTGGTGCAGAATATCCTCTCCTGCCTTCTGCGCTGCCTTTGGGGTCCCTGCTGGTGTTGTGGTAGCTGATGTTGTTGTTGCTGGGCTCTGCGTCTGCGTGCACGCTGGATGTGAATCACCACCATGTCTCCCTTTTGCTGCTCTGCTGTTGCTTCTGTGTGTTCTGATTAAATACAGGTGTGTTTGCCCCATTTTAACGCCTGCCCTGACCCAGGCGTTAATTTTTTACACAAATCGGGCTGTGCGTCATTTTCCGGCTACGCCTCCCGGCTGTGCGGGATTTTTGCCCGGAAGCATAAATACAACGCACGGGCATTTAAGTCATTTTTTGGACGGGAAAGCCTACCTTGCATATCATTAACGCAAGGCGGGTTGCCGCATCCAAAAAATGCCGCACACGGCGGGGTTTTGACATCCGCGGGCTCGGGCGTCAAAGTTTAAATATGGGGCAAGGTTTGATGCACATTCGGCGCAGACAGAGTATCAATATTCCCCTTAATACTTCAATTCTTCACCTCTGTGCCTCACCATGGGTCCTGGGAGATACTCATAACTCGCGATCCACTGGTTGGAGATATCTGGTGTACAGTGATCATTCATGTACTGTTTATTGTTTCAGTGGGTATCATTTCTAACTTACAGAACACTACCACTTCATGTTACAGGCCATGTATTTTAGGTTATGGATAACTGTCCTCTGCCATGTGTCTGAGTATATGTGTATGTAGTTATCCACCTAGAAGCTAGTTATCTTCAGTATATGATGGGTGCTGGTGCATCATTGCAGTCTGTGATGTGTAGGTGTCCATCATATGTTTGACACTGCTTACATGGCTAATTGTTTGCAGATGTAGCACATTACTTTCCCTTTGTAAGTGGGGAGTGTCCATTGACATTAATTATGCCCCATGACTGTTGCCAACATTCCTTGTGCCTACATGTCAGCATGTGTCCTTTTCTCTTTAGGAAGCATTCTTAATCTGCAATTTCATACATGTTATATCCATGTGAATGGGATGATGTCTATATTCGCTCACATATATGTGAATGGCAAACTGTTTGTGGAATAGTACAGTTACAATGGTGGTACATTTCATGTTGTGCCACAGTCAGGAGTGTGTCACCATTGTTTATTGTCTGACAGATACCTTCATGCATCATAGTATGTCATTTGGCATGTAGAACTGCAGTAGCAATAAGGGGCATGACAGTTAGGCCCAGATTGTGGAAGGGCTCTGTGTTTATCTATGCCCTTGATAAGGAATCATGTGGAAAAGTGCACTGCACATGTGGAATGGTTGAGGAATGTGCCCTGACTGTTGGCATGCATCATGGAGTCACTTGCAGTGATATTGACATCACATGTGTTTGGGTACAGGAATTAAACCACAGACAGACAACAGGGTTGGCATGTCCAAAATGTGGATAGTGATGTTGCTTCTCATTGGACAACACGTTGAGGTCCTTCTATTAGTCATTGAAAGATCTGTGTCTCTCCAACATGCAAAGGACAGATGGTTACTACAGAAACACTCAGTCATTGTAATGGGTGTCAGACATTAGTGATGGCTATCCTGGGGCTTACTGATTCATTGCTTTGTGTATTCTGGAGACAGCTCTCCCTGACATATTGAAACTGGCATCAATAGTGTTCCTTTCAGTGGCACATGTGAGGCCTATCTGAGTAACATGGATACTACCTCCTTGACTCTCTTGGGACAGGTGTCACTTGTTGAAGTGCACATTGTTGAAATGTTTCCAGAGTGACATGGATATTTCCATGTCACCTACTCTGGGATATGGCACCTTTGTAATCAATGTAGTAGGATTTCATGACATAATTTCTAATTGTTGGTACATTATGTATGTGCCAAATAGATGTGTGCATTACCTTCTGTGTGAAATGTGGGAATGGATTTTACAATGGGATACTATTATTTGCCAAATATTAACTTAGGTCTGCTGTGTGGGGCACAATTTTGAGGATGGAGAGGTCTCCTATTTGTTGTGTGGTTATTGTGGTTGCAAGACTTCAACCATGCAATTGTAGTTCTCTGAGATTCTGATTTTCCTGTGGGCAACTTTAGGAAATCCAGATGGCATGCATGCATATGTTATGGCACATGTATGTGTCACTTAGGTGTACGTTTTTGCTGGGGCTTACCTGTCATGATGGTATTGTTTGAAAACCAGAGTTGTGATTGAAGTGTTATCATGGACATATTATTACCCTATTTCTCTTTCTTTTTGCATCATCATCACAGGCAAGTGAAGGAAATGGATCCGAGCCAAGTGGGGATGTATCTGGCCACGGGACCTCGGGTCAAGACACCACCAACACAGAGCAACTCAGTGGCCCAGAGGGTAAGGGCAATGCCACGGGGGAAACCAAGACATCGTAATCATCATCGGATTCCTCTTCCAGTGGCCACTCCCTTGTGGTGGCGGGCAAATTAGGGAATACCCCCAGTACCATTGTTATCCGCCACCCTCTGTTCTGTCACCGCACTCCATGTTGCTCCCCACCTAGTTGGATGTACCCACTCGCTCAAAAGGGTGGATGTCTCCTTTGCCACAGGCACCTCCACCCCACCACCTGTTACCCCTGTTGCCCTCAGTGAGGAGTCTATTGACCTCCTGAGAAGTATCTCTGTGAGTCAGACAGCCATTGTGAATGCCATCCAGAGGCTCGCAAGTCAATACTAATAGACTAATGCATTCCTGGAAGGCATTCATGGTGCAATGGCTGGCTTACAGAGATCTTTTCAGACTCTGGCCTGCACACTGATGGCAGCCAGTCACCCCCACCTTCCAACTCCCTCTACGCAGTCCAAATCCCCCCTTCCCCTACCTCCCCAAACACCACCACAACAGTTACTGACACAGCCACCTCACCCATCCTACCAGCAGACCCCACCTCAGCAGACTGGCAGACATCTACCATAAGCACCACACCCGCAGACACCACAACTACAGACACACAGACATACACCACATTCACCATAACTGCAGACGCCACCCCAACACTCTACCATGGCATCCCCCATCACCTACAGCCCCAGTAAGCCCAAGACACATAAATGCACCCACTCACATACCCAACAGATACCCACCACACACAAGAATACCTCACGAAGCACGCAGCCATGTCATCCACACCTACTCATCAGACAACCACTCCCTCAACCTCCAAATCCCGACCCCCTTCTGATGACTATCCTTATGTGTCTAAAAAACATTTTTATGTGACCTTAACCTTTTCCCTGCTCCCTCCACCCCATCCCAGACCCAGACAGACCCCACCCAGCTCCAGGCCATCGCTTACACCTCCAAGGCCTCTCCTGCAAGTAGCCATATCTTTTACCCCAAGAAGAAGCCCACCCCTCTGAAGAAGAAGCCCACCTCTCCCAAGCAGACCACACCTCCCAAGCCCAAACCCCCCATACAAAACCCGATCCTCCACCTTCCACCTTGGATAATCCCTGAGGTGCCTGCCTGCCCCCTTGATGCCCCTTCCTGTGGAGATTACATCGCAATGGGGGTCAGGTTTAGGCACTACACTGTGCCATTATTGGACTTGAATATGGACTGGCCAATGGGCTTTGGTCTTTAATATTATTCTAATTATTAAACCCAAACAGTTTTTTTTTTTTCTGGATATACATTTTTTCTGCAATTCCTTTTATAGCTTTATGTTGTTCCTGAGTGACTTTGGCTGTGTGCCTCCAGTTGTGTTTATTTGAACCTGCTTGCTGCTCCATGTGATGTTGTTTGCAGTATGTGAGTTTGTATGCAGTGTTTTTGTCCCCCAAGAGAAGGGTATATGTTGTATGTAAATGTATGTATGTGTAAATGCAATGGTGGTGTCATGGCACTGTGTACTGTTTTGTATGGTAAGTATTTATTTTTGTGTTGTCCATTGTGGGCATGTATAGTGTTAGACTTGTCCCCCTGATATGGCTTATGTATACATTTGATGTGTGTCATCTTGAGTTTTGTTTGTGCAGGCATGGAGTGTGTTAAATTGTGCTAATTGATTGTGTTTGAATTTGCCTGGCTAGGTGTCCATTTAGGTGTGTGTCCCTTGCAACTAGTTCCTGTAGAGGTATGTCTCATGCAGTAGGAGTTGTATGTGCATTGTTGACTTGTCTTACCCGTTATGCAGATGTGTGTGACATTTGGTTTTAGCATTGTTTGTCTCTGAGACCCAAGTAGGGCCATTTCCTGTGCACATGTTGGTTGATGGGCCTGTTCAAAGTGTTATATGTCCCAGGGCAGTCTCCTTCCTTAGGTGTCCCAGATGGCCCCATCCCAATTGTGTTGGTATAGTTGTCATGTTCTTCTTGGTCTATGTGTCTCTCTGTGTTTTGTGCATGTCAGTGTCCTTCCGTTATGCTGTGATGTGTGTGTCCATTGCAGGGTTGTTTACTGGTGGTGTTGTTTGTGCTGCATGCCACATCGATATATATATATATATATATATATGCGTTACATTTATATATATATATATGCAAAGAAATTCTTGTGATAACAAGAAAGGTCAGGACACTTCCAGTGTAATTAAAGCTTTTTACTCTTCACAACGAAATCTGTGAACAAGGCTATGGCTGAAACGCGTTGGGAGGAATTTCGTTGTGAAGAGTAAAAAGCTTTAATTACACTGGAAGTGTCCTGACCTTTCTTGTTATCACAAGAATTTCTTTGCATTTTTATGGCATTTCTTGAAGCCATGGTCGGACCGCCACTCTTTGAGCCTCGGTAATTCGAGTCCTTTTGGTGAATCGTATATATATATATATATATATATATATATATATATATATATATATATATAAGTATATATATATATATATATATATATCCGGGTCAGTGGTGAATGTGAGTGTGTGAGCTGTCTTTGTATATGTGCTATATGTGTGTTGTTGTTGAAGTGTATTGCAATGTTGCATAGCTTTCAGTCTCCCTGTGCCTGAGCTGTGTGGCCATGTGTATTTGTGTACTGTTGCAGTGCAGTGTGAGTGTGCTGGCCAAAGTGTGCATATTGGCACTGTGTACGTGTTTGTGTTGATGAATGTTTGTGAGTGTGTGTTTGAGACATGTACCTGCTGCCCATGGCGTGCCCCACCATGATGTGTTGGGCTGTGCTACAAGCTGTTTTTAAGATCTGTGATGCAGGGAAGTGTGTGTACTTATGGGTGTTGGCATCCACGGCGACAAAGATTTCGCTGTCTATCGAAGTTCAGCAGCAGCGAATGGCTCCATGGTGGCATTGAACGTGTAAGGCTGGCTGCAGGTTAGTGTCTTTCTTTATACTGTCTGTTTCCACCTTCCCATACATGGTGGTTGGACCGCCATGATCACATTAGCGGTGTGTAGCCTTGTAATGAGTCTGACAGAAACACAGGCTCTGCTGGCCTATTTGTGCTTTCTCATGACCGTAGCGCTCTGTGCTGCCTGGTGGCACCGATGGACCACTGGGGTCTTCTGTTGGTATGGTCGCCAAACTCATAATACAGCAGTCAAATCCATGAGACCGATGACAGTCAGACCGCCACCATGGCGGTCCCAGGACCGCCAAACTTGTAATGAGGCCCTTAATCATCAAAACATAAGTAATATCACTTATTTTAAAATAACATAATCATACATTCAAAGGCGGTAAACCATTGGCGATACACACCGGCGCGCTCAGAATGCCCACCCAAATACTAAACTACACAACATTGGCCAATACCAAATACACACACCTGACACTGATACACACACCACACCCACCCACCCGCAGCATTATAAAACACACACCCACATTACCCATAACCCTTTACAAATTCAAATAATTGCTACCAGACTGACACCAAGACCACTGCGACAACTAGAAACACACATCACATACACCCATACATCCCTCACGTCCCCCACTTCACACACCCAACCACAGTACCCAACACCCACACACTTACACACACTACACAACACCCATGTCCCTACAAAGGCAACCCCATTTCACAGATGAGGAGTTGCAGGTCATGGTGGAGGAAATAGCCAGGGTAGAGCCACAGCTGTTTGGAACACAGGTACAGCAAATATCCACTGCCAGGAAGATGGAGCTATAGCGGAGAATTGTGGACAGGATGAACGCTGTGAGATAGCATCCAAGAACAAGGGACGACATCAGGAAGAGGTGGAATGACCTATGGGGGAAGGTACGTTCCATGGTAGCAAGGCACCAGCTCGCCATACAGAGGACTGGCGGTGGACCCCCACCTTTTTCCCCACAGCTCACAGCATGGGAGGAGCAAGTCTTGGCATTACTGCATCCTGAGGGACTCACTGGAGTTGCCAGAGGACTGGACACTGGTGAGTCAACATTTGCTACTTATCATCATCATACCTGCATGCCATCTCACCCCCTACCCTCACTCCCATCACTCCACTCCATCCGACACACTGCACCTGACACCTGACCTGACAGCCCTCAAAGCCCTGCATGGACACCCATCACAAAAGCATGCACAGCATGGAGAACTAACAATCCCACAATAAATCACCATACACAAAAAAAAGGTGGCAGGGCAACAGCAATGATAGAGGCTAGGGATGTACAATATGTCACAGACATGAAGCATAATACATCACTTACATCCACACAGGTGCGCCAGCCAATCTCAGCGAAGAGGAGGTGCCACAACTAACCAGACCCCCAACAGAAGACGTCCCCAGTGATGACAGTAACTCTGAACTTCAGGATCTGGATGAACTACCTGGCCCATCAGGGACCACTGGTCAGTTGGTCACCTCAGCCCACTCCCAGTCAACCACAGAGCCTCCCCCATCAGTATCCAGCACCACAGCACCCACCCAGCGTCCCCACACATCTGTCCCCAGGACACATCAATCAGCAGTGTGCCCACCTGTACAGGGACCCCAGTCCACACCTCACACCCAAGACAATCAGGGACCTGGGGTCAGTGGCAGTGGGCACACCGTTCAGGGGACACAGGCACAGGGCAACAGGGACACTGAGAGGTCCGCTGTGCACCAGGGGAAGTAGAGGCCCAGGGAACCCACTCTCCAGGAGGCACTCACTAATGTCCTAGGGACCTACCAACAATCCCATGACACGATGTGCCAGATCCTTACTAACATGCAGGAGAACAAGTAGCTGCAGGAGGAACACCATCAGGAGATCAGGGAGGACTTGCAGGCTCTCAACACCACCATGAGCTCCATAGCATGGGTACTGGCAGACATGACCAACATCATAAGAGAATCAACAGCACACCAGCGGGCCACTACCACTAGCCAGTCCGTTGACCAGCCCTCCACTTCCACTGCAGCTAGTGGGAAGGAAACCCCGTCAAAGGACCCACAGGCCACCAGCACCCCTACCCCTCCAGAACGTGAACCACCCCGCAACGTTCCCTTCAACCCATACAGAAGCCAGAGACACTTGCCAAGACCAAGACCACTGCCAGGAAATTAGACTCTCCTGATTGTCTCCCTTGTGTCACACCCTGTCACCTTGTCCACTTTAAACTGCCTTTCTCCACTTCCTATGGCCCCTTGGACACTGGACCTGTGCTACAAACACGTTGGAACAATACCATGGACTTTCCTCTACCATTACCCCATTCCATTGCACTTTTCAGTCTATTATTGGTACTACAATAAACACCTTTGAACACAATTTGAGTGACACCGTTTTATGTGTTGAAAATGTGCATTTATGGGAACAGTCACATCTAGTGCAAATGATCTGAACACTGTGATAGCATACAAATAATGAACTGTAGCTGTCTGCAGTAAACACATCAGGACACTGTTGTCATATCACCAACATCTCTAACAGGACAAGCCATAGGTGACAGTAAGTTGAGATGCATCATTTTATTTTGTGATTTTGCCTTGTGCGCCCTAAGAGGGAGGGGTATGCTCAGGTGTGGGTCTCTTGCTCACTGTGCCACTGGAATCAAGCTAGCCTGGCCGAAGAAGGGTGATACCCTGAAACCGGTCCCAGGATGCTTGTTTCCGGTCCAGGGAGGACCTGGACAGGCAGTTCGGGCTGGACTGTTCTCATGAGGAACAGGGTCAAGGCTGATTTGCATATGGCTGGGTCCAAACTGGGGTGGCATGGTGAGCAAAAGAATGATGGATTAAACCCAGATCTGTGACTGGGGGTGAGTGTTTGCATTGTCAGCACTCCGTCCATCATCCTTTTGTGTTGCCCATTCCTCACAGGGGTGAGGATCCACAATAGGTTTGGGTAGCCAGAGTCACCTGCAAATATTGAGGGCCAAAATGTAGCCGTACACAATCCTATGGGGATAACACTTGAAAGCATACACTGACATACAGTGGGTGGGGACTCTGGCTCACCGATTAGGCACATCCTGTGCCTCTGTAGTTGGGCCATCAGATTTGGAATGCTGCTATTCCTCAGAACGAAGGCGTCATGCACCGACCCAGGATACTTGGCAGTTATGTGAGAGATGTACTGGTCCACCAGGCACACCATTGTACATTCATTGAGTGGAAACTCTTCCGATTCCTGAACACCTGTTCATTCTGGCGGGGGGACAAACGCAATATGTGTTCCGTCAATGGCCCCAATAATATTGGGTATATGTCCCATTGCATAGAATCCGGCATTCACAGTGGCCAAATCTTCCACCTGGGGGAAAGAAATGTAGCTGCACATGTGTTTCACCAAGGCAGACAATACCCTTGCCAGCACGATTGAGAATATTGGCTGTGACATTCCTGCTGCCAAGCCCACTGTCACTTGGAAAGAACCAGTTGCCAGGAAATGGAGGACTGGTAGAACCTACACAAGAGGAGGGATCCCAGTGGGATGACGGATAGCTAATATCAGGTCAGGCTCCAATTGTGCACACAGCTCTGTGATTGTGGGCCTGTCCAGTCTGTAGGTGAGTATAATGTGCCTGTCCTCCAGTGTAGCCAAGTCCACAAGAGGTCTGTACACGGGGGTTTGTCTCCTCCTCCTCCTATTCATCCGCAGTGGTTGGTATCCAAGGAATACAAGAGTAAGTAGGCCGTCACAATTTGAACAATGGAACCACCACCTCATTGTGCATTTAGCATTAATGTGATGGGACAGTGGGAATAGCAATGTATGTGTAATTTTGGGCAAAGAGCAGATATGGAAAATCTGTATGTAGTCCACCACCATGAATTGGCAACCGCCTGCCCTGTATCTAGGGACAGGTGGAAGTGATGTAAGTCTGCTGACGTTGGGCGTCGTGGCGGAAGGTGGTCTTGCACCGCCGTGCAATTCCTCATTGGCTAATATGGGGCTCTATGGATTATAGTGGTCAATGGGGATCAGCGGCGGCAGTGTCGGTGTATACCGCCGGGGACATGACCACCATTTTCTGTCTATAACCTCACTTGATTCCGGACTTTCCACAGGAGAACACCTTCATTGTGTGTGCTGCTGTGTCCTGTGTCTGAAACCTACCATGGCCCGTGTGACCGGGGAAAGGGCCACTGCCTTCACTTCCGAGGAGTTAGAGCGCTTGCGGGTGGGGTCCTACCCCAGCATGAACAGCTGTATGGGCCTCCAGACCAACAGGTGAGTACACCTTGGGCACGATGCATGTGGGAAGGTTGCATATAGATGTGTGTGCAGGCATCGTGTCATTTGGGGGAGGTCTGTTGGTAGTGTACGTGGTGAGCGCTGGGCGATGTGTGTGCCAATGAAGTTGGAAACGGGGTCTGTGGGCCATATGTGTGACAGGCTGGATTGTATGTGTAATGGTGTCCTCCTGTCTGTATTACCTCTGCAGGTCAGCACCCATCAAAAGAACGGATTGTGGCGTGCCATCGCCAAGGACGTGCAGACCCTGGGGGTCTACAGCAGATGGAGCACCCACTGCAGGAAACGGTGGGAGGACCTGAGACGCTGGGCACGGAAGACCGCGGCGGCCCAGCTGAGGGTGGCCTCCCAACGAGAAAGGGGTGCCTGTCGGAACCTGAACCCCTGATGGCCGCATACTGGCGGTGGCCTACCCAGAGCTGGATGGGCACTTGAGGCATCACAGCAGCCTCAAGGGGGTGAGTACAGTGGGCATTACTACAATAATTGGTAGGTGGCATGGGATCTGGGTGGTGGGTGTGAGTTAGTGGGTGCCCCTTAATGCCAGGTCAGAGTTTGCAGCGTGATCCAGCTCAAAGGTAATGGGTGTCTAGCAAATTCCGGGAACCTACCTTGGTTGCATTCCATGTCAGTCAGGGCTTTGTGGGTCCCAGGAGGGGTGCAGTTGACTGTCATGACCACTCAAACTTGCCAAGTCAAATCAAAGAAGTGCATGAGAAAAGCAAAGAGATATCCTCAGTGGAGACAGCAAAGCACAAACTGGAAGAAGGTTTGCAGAGTAATCTTGCGCTTATTTCAAAGGAAGAATCAAGAAGAGAAGATCCAAGATGGCCGCTGTAAGTCCTGAAGGTTAGTTACAGTTCTAGTCTTGCAATCGGTTGGTTGCTAGGTTACGAGCTCTCCAGCTGGAAGCCTTGCACTTCAACTGAGGTCTGACAGGAATCAGCTGTGTGGAGAGAGAGCGCGCTTCAGAACAGAAACTCCTGTGAGGTAAAATTACATTTGAAGATTATATTACAGAAAACGGATAAATATTGTTAAGGATTATTCGAAGAGTTTGATAGTAGACCGTTCCCGTGGAAGTCGGCAAGGCTACAGAGTTAATGTATGAATTAACTTTATGTTTACAAGGTTCTTGTTTAAGATATTAAAGTCAAAGAAAAAACAAACTTTAAAAGAGCAAGTATCTACAAATGTCAAGGTTATAAACAAAGGCCAAGTTTAAAGGAGAAACGAACTGTTAAGAAATAAGCATTTAAAATTCAATGGTAATAAACCAAAATAGAGTTTAAAAGAGAAACAAATTTAAATAAATAAGCATTTACAACTACAAGTTATCGACAGATGTCGAAGTAAGGAAGGAGAAACTAACTGTAATAAACAAGCATTTACAAATACAAGTTATCAACAAATGTCGAAGTAAGAAAGGAGAAACGAACTTTAATAAACAAGCATTTACAAATACAAGTATTGACAGAAGTCACAATAAGACAGGAGAAATTAAATAACATCAGCTGATTTGAAAAACGCATTATCACCAACTATATATATATATATATAGCAACATAAAACCAATCTCTAACAAAGGTAGAGAAGTTCTTCCAGAATCAGTAATAAGCATTTTTTTTTAAGAAGAGCTATCATTTATAGAGAGAAGCAAGGCCACAGAGAACTCAGGGTGAGTGAAGAAATAATAGAATTAAAGAGAATTAAGTGTTGAGAGTAGAAAGTGAAAAACTGATGTTGTATGTCCCTAGTAATTGCGACTGTGACTCTTGCAGGTGCTGTATCCAATCTTAGATGTGAAGAGGCAGACTGAGTACTGGCGTTTATCATCTCTGTGGCAGTCTCTCTACCATCCCATTCCCCTTTCCCCCTCCGGGGTACTCAGCACGAAGGATTAATATTCGTTGTGAGTAGCTCGGGTCGGGACTGAGGAGTTATCTTCTGCTTCTGAGGAAATCGAATTGAAGTATCCTGACATTGGCAGTGGTTGGCCTTCATCTTGCTGTGGCATCTAGCCAATTGAATGCCAGTGAAATGCTTAGTGCTCATTCCTGATACCTCTGTGTGACGGTACTGTGTATGCCAACTGTGGTATTGGTGCTGTAATTGACCCAGTGCTTCCTGAACCCTCCCTCCCCCCCTTTCTCCTTCTGTCATCCTGTTCATGTGTGCATTAGCATCAACTGGCGGAGGAGCAGGTGCAATGGTGACAGAGTGAGCTGCATCCCACAGGACCCAGGAGGCAGAGTCCCACAACGCCGAGGGAACCAGTGGGATGGAGGGCGAGGGGAGCACCATGGCGGAGACAGGAGGTGACAACACAGACTCTGATTCCTCCTCTGATGGAAGCTCCATGGCAGTGGCGGACACCTCTGTGACCCCCCCAGCTGCAGGTACAGCCGCCACCCCCGTACCAGCACCTCCCTCCCAGTACCCCTCACAGTGTTGCCCGTGCCCGCTCACCCAGGAGGGTGGGCATCTCCTATGCCCCAGGCACCTCATGCCCTGCCCCAGTGAGCCCTGCTGCCCTGAGTGAGGAGGCTATTGACCTCCAGAGATCCATCTCTGTAGGGCAGTCAACCATTGTGAATGCCATCCAGGGGCTGGCATCCCAGATGCAGCAATGCAGTGTATTCCTGGAGGGCATCCACAGTGGATTGGTGGCCCAAAAGAGATCGATTCAGGCTCCGGCCTTCTCTTTGATGGCAGCCATTGTCCCTGTTTCTACCGTCCTCCCTCCAAATACTACTTCCCAGTCCCAGTCTCCTGCACCCCAACCCATCCCATGCACACAGACAGACGAGCATGCACACGAGACATCACACAAGAGTGGTACAGTCAAACACAGGCACCACACTTCAGTCCACAAACACTAGACAGTTGCACACACATCCACATCCACTACCTCCACTGTCCCCCCTCCTCCTCCACCACCTCCCTCACAGTCATGTCCAGACTCACACCTGCATGCACTGCTTCAACAGCCACCACCAGCATCACCACACCAAGCAGCACACACACCTCACTAGCAGACACCTCCACAACATCCATCCACATGTCACCTGTATCCTCTCCCACCCTGTCTGTTCCCCCTCCTAAAGGACACAAACGCAGGCACTCAGATACCCAACAACCATCCACCTCACATCAGCACACTGCCCATACACCTGCACCCAAGTCCAGTAGATGTACTCCTTCAACAACCACTCCCTCAACCTCCACTCCCATCCCTCCTCCCTCATCCCACCCCACCATCCCTAAGCAGCTTTTCCTTGCCCAACTTGACCTCTTCCCTCCCCCTCCCCCCCTCCTGCCCATAAGAGCTGGGTCCCAACTACCCAGCTCAGCACCTCAGCCAAACTGTCCATTTGGACAGTGGAGGCACCTCCTAGTCGAGGAGGCAAGACAGTTAAGGATCCCACTCCACCAGCCAGGAAAGGGAAGGATCCCATTCCACCAGCCAGGAAAGGGAAGGATCCCACTCCACCAGCCAGGAAGGTAAGGTTTCCACTCAACCACCAATGCAAGAAAAGGTTCCCACTCAACCACCAATGCAAGAAAAGGTCCCCACTCAACCACCAATGCAAGTAAAGGTTCCCACTCAACCACTGATGCAAGAAAAGGTTCCCACTCTACCACCAATGACAGGCAAGAAGCCCTCACCTCCCGCTGGGACACAGCAGCCCTCACCTCCAGCAGAGGCTGCCCGGGAGACACCTCCCCCAGCAGAGACAATGCAGCCCTCACCTCCAGCAGAGGCTGCCCAGGAGACACAAGGCACCTTCCCCAGCAGAGACAATGCAGCCCTCACCTCCAGCAGAGGCTGCCCAGGAGACACCTCCCCCAGCAGAGACAATGCAGCCCTCACCTCCAGCAGACGGCATGTTGGCCACCCTCCAGGGACTGTTGTACAAGGAGCCCCCTCCAGGATGAGTGGGCCAGTTCCCCACCTCAGAAACTGTGACCTTGCACTCCCCAGCATTGGGAAAAGGGCATGGGGCCCCCTCCAGGATCAGCGGTCATGTTCCCCACCTCAGAGACTGTGACCTTGCACTCCCCAGCATTGGGAATTGGGCATGGCGCCCTCTCCAGGATCAGTCGTCAAGTTCTCCACCACAGAAACTGTGACCTTGCACTCCCCAGCATTGGGAAATGGGCATAGAGTCCCCTCCAGGATCAGTGAGCAAGTTCCCGACTTCAGCTGAGGTGCCCCCTACCCCCCCCTTCCCCCTGAGGTGCCTTTCCACTTCTGTGATGTTGCCCCTGGACAGTTTTGTGCGTAGTTAGTCAGGATCAAGTTGGGGCTTGGACTGTGGCCTGTGGTCATGTGGGCCTTATGGACTTTGGACTGGGCATTGGCCCTTACTGGACAATTGATTATGTATCTCTGTTATAAAATTGGTTCAAATGGTGGCTTTTGCCTTGCAATCATGATTTCAGTACTGCCGACCTATAGTCCTTGTATTATTATGCTGTGTGTCCTGTGCCATTGATTTACGTCTGCAGCTGGTTTTGTGTATGGTGTGTGTGTGAATGGTGTGTGTTGTGCGTGTGTGTCACTCTCCTTTTCCTCCCTCCCTCCCTTGTGTGCTAGGCGGCTGTACTCACCATCATCATCTTCGTCGGCATTGGTGTTCCAGGTGGAGCTTGACATGGAAGAGCATCGGGAAGACTTGAAGTTACAGTTCAATGGCAGCGTTGATCTTCTCAGTATCTCTGTTGGTGAGTCTTTGGTCTTCTGTGATGTGTTTCCACCAGGAATTTGATGGCATTGGTACTGCCCCGGAAATTGTGGCGGATTGCAGTGTCATGCCTGGCTGTTGATGGCTACGGCCATGGTGCATGGTGTTAACACCCTGGCGGATGATGTGGTACATTGGCTGTCTATGGGAGTTATCACCACCATGGTGTTAATTTGGCAGTAATTACCACCAGCCCGGTGGCAGTATTGCCGCCACTTTAACAGTCACTGCTAATGTCATAATGACCACCTATAGCTGTCCCATTGAATAGGAAATTATATTTCCAATTTAGGGTCAGCACTCTCCCTTTGAGGTTCTTTACCGCCTGCAAATGAACAACTAATGACTCAGCCTTATACCTAGTTTGTACCAATGCTGATGAAACCAATGCTCATGTTTTTATAGGCGAGCGCAAAGCGCTCCATCCCATGCTGTAATCTCTCTTTGGGCTTCTAACCACATCCACATCCATTGACATCAGTCACTTTCATTGCTTCGTGGGCTTGCCTCAAATCTGCTTGCTTTCATTTGTGAAAGGCATGCATACGTCATGCCTTTTCTGGTGTTTAGCCTACCTACACAGCACCGGTAAACTACTGAAACCATTCGAGGCTCGATGTTTTCAGCATGGTTTCCATACTACTTTATCTTTTTATTTTCCACGCATCGCTATCGCGCTTGGGCTTACATAGCACAATCGTGCTCGGTTTTTCCGTTTTCAATTTCAGCGCAATCACGCTGTGTTTTTTTCTTGTAATTTGTGTGGCAACAAAAGTCTGTTTAGGAGTTTACAATGCTAATAGCTCTAACTTGAGCAAATGCGAGACCCGTTATATTTCAAATGCTTGTTTATTTGGTTGCCCTTATATGCTGACGCTCGTCGGCAATGGATTACGCCGTTGTGCAAACAATTGGATATATGTAACTATCGCACTGCACTTAGAATTATTTTAAGATCTGATGCTCGCCCATTGCATACATGTAATTTTGTCAAATTCTTAGGGCGAATATGGCATATAAGAAGAAAAGCATTGTTCACTTGCAGATAATGACAATTGTATTTTATAGAGGACACACTTTTACTGTGCCTAACGCATTGCCTTCCTTTATACTATGGTGTTGGTTATCACTGGGGAAATGTTTCATTTTGGAAAGATTTAAATGACTTTGAGGGAGTTTCATTGCGCTATTTTAATGTATATATTTCTAGGCATTTGTTTATATTTTTATTGCATTATGTGTCCATCAATTATTAGCAATCAATCGAAATTCTCAAAATGATGCCTTTATGCCATGCCAATTTTTGCAGGAGACCATGGGAACAATGCCAATGATCAGAAGGCACATTGGCCCACATTTATACTCTGTTTGCGCCAGATTTGTGTCATTTTTTTAACGCAAATTTGGCGCAAACTTATCTCCATGTTTATACTTTGGCGCTAGACCTGCCTAGCACCAAAGTTATGGAGTTTGAGTCATTTTTTGTACGTGAAAACCTACCTTGCGATAATGACATGCAAGGTAGGCGTTCCCGTGCCAAAAATGACTCCAAGGCATGTGCGTCTTATTTATCCTCTGGTGTCAAAATGACGCACAGGAGGAGGCGGGCCTTAAAACATGACGCCCAGACAGATTTGCACCGTTTTGTAACGCCTGGGTCAGGGTAGGTGTTAAGTGACCCGTGGGCTCATTTCCATGGTGGGAGACCATGGACGCAGTCCAAAGGTGCCCTTCTCTGCACCCAGGGACACCCCCTGCCACCCTCGCACACCCATGGATGGGGGGACCCATCCATGGTGAGTGCAGGTAAGTATAGTTTTTTTTTTTTTAAAGTGGCAAGGGGGGCCTAGATTGGGCCCCCCTACATGCCACTGTGCCCAATGGCCATGCCCAGGGGACAGAAGTCATTGGCCAGAGGGGCATGACTCCTGTCTTTGCTAATCAAAAAATGGCGCTAGTCAGGTTAGAGCCAATATTTTTGACTCTAACCTGACTTGCACCATTCTGTGGCGCACAACCGCCAGTCTTCCCTTCGCCTCCGCTGCCCGGTTTCCGTCATTGATTTTGACGCTAACCAGGCCGCAGCGCCGGCTACCGTCATTCCATAAATAAGGCGTCTGGCTGGTGCGTTGGAATGGCGTTAGCCGGCGGTAAACTTTTTGACGCAAATCTGCCTTAGCGCTGATTTGTGTCAAAAAGTATAAATATGGGCCATTGTGTGCTAAAATATAATGCTGAATGTTGGTTTGCGTTTTGCGTGATTTCACAATATTTATGCCGAATTTCATGGAATTACGTGAAAGCAAATTTTCACTCCGAGGGTTCTAGTGTAGACTGCGGCTCTCATTTGTAAACCCATATTTAATTAAATTAATACTGAGCAGTCTCTGTGTATATGCATCACCAAGTTGCGGCAACGTTTTTGTAAGCACGGCTATTTTTTTTAGTATGTTCTGTTTTGAGTTTCTAGCACTACATAATAAAGAGCCTGTCCTATTCATGTGTCATGATAAATGTACTTAATTTGCGCAATTCTAAATCCCTCCACTGCTCAGGAAGAGACTTTATGGTATTCCAGAATGCTATGTTCTTATTTCATTTATATCTTCATTTTATCGTGCAACAAACCTGGAAAGCTGCCACATAACTTTGTAAAAAAAAGTCTTCTTCGTCCTGAAAAGAGAGAGCCCTGCTCTGCTCCTGAGTGGGAGGAAAGCAGTGGAAGGGTCAGAGTATCTGAATTTTCAGAACGGTTCTGAGCAAAACCAGAGCCTTCAAAGCTTGAACTTTGTAGACGAATATTAAAAGCTGACAATGAAAAAACTATGGAGAGAAATATTATAAGGGAACGAAATAAAAACAGAAATAACCTATCAGTTTGCCTTAAAGCATAATCAACCGGTTGCTAGTTTTTGCTTGTGAATCAGTGACGCATAAAACCAATTTTAAACACGCATTAGCAAAGCCAAAAGGTCTGAGGTATTGGTTTAGAAATTCAGTTGGGGTGGAAAAAGGGATTGCGGTTGAGGGTGGACAATGGAAGGGAAGGTGGAAGTTAACAGGATGGTAAAAGAAAGTGCTATGAAGTGGCCAGTGCTGACAGCAACATATCGTTTTTACACGTATGCCAGTTTGGTGGGGGGCATTGAAGGGGAGGTATATAAAATACACTGACACTATGGAACTTAGAAACACGGACGGGGCAGGTGGGAGGGAAATAAGAAACACGGACTGGGGCGGGTGGGAGTAGTATAAGAAAATTGGGGAGAGTAGGAGGGAAAGAAGCAACATGGATGGGGGTGGGGGAGAAGAATGAACATGGATGGGTAGGAGGGTAATTAGCTACAAAGAGGGACAGGTGGGAGTGGAAGAATTAACACGCAGGAGGGGTGTGGGTGTGAAGATTCAACACGGAGGGTGGGAGAAGGGAAAGAAGCAAGATGGACAGGGATAGAAGGGAAGCGGTAAGAAATTTTAACATAGTACCTCAATCACAGCACCAGCAATGGAAGGACCTTAATCTATATGAAGCAATCAGTACTTCATCCAGGCTCCTGCCGAAAGAAGAGGAAGAGAAGCTTGCTTGCGCTGACCAATTAGATGTCAGCAAATGAGAGTGACAATGAAGTCCACGAATGGTAAGCAATGGGCATATTCCAAGGCCCTTGTATAGCACTAGATCTCTCGCAAGTGAGAGCACATGTGCTGGAGCATGCACTGATGCAGGCGAGACCTGAAAACTCAGGCCGAAAGAGAAAAGGACTTTAAATCTCAAGAGCAAGTACAGGAGTGCAGCAAGTGCACATCCATTGACTGTCCATTTTGTCAAGTGTATGTTTAGAAGAGGTATGCCAGGCGAATGGGTTCTACAAAATTGAAATGCAAATAAAGTAAATAGCTCTCCCACTTTTTTGTTAAAAAAAAGGTATTTGAATTAACAAGCAATTACCATTGTTACAACTGCTATGTTTGTACTATTTACAAGATTTCAAATGTACACAACCACACTCATAAATACGCCCCTTTGTGTAAGTAAAAATGGGGCTTGAGTGTTGGCATCACTCAGTAGGAAGAAAGGGCATAGATTTAAATCAACCATTGAAAATATCTATACCACCGTCCTTGGAAGGGGAACGGCAGGGTGTGGAAGGAAGAAATGACGAGGGTTTAACAACAACCTCTGATAATATATATAATAATATAGCTAATGCCACAAAATGTGTGACCTTGTGAGCCTCACCACTTTGTAGACACAAATTCTAGTGGCTGAAAACTATTATCAGACTGCAACATAACTGTGCACAAAGAGTGACTTTTATCATGGTCCTCCTCCTAGGCGCCTCTCCAACCAACAACTTACTGTATTTGTAATGCACAAGATGCAGTATTAACACAGACACACTTTCACACACACACACACACAGACACCTGCATGTGCAAATACCCCAAAAGCTGCCAAGAAGGAATTTGTTATTATTTGCATGTGAGATATGGAGGCTCAATCAAGCAAATGAAAACTTACTGCATACCATGTTGTATCATAATCAATAAGTACACACTAATAAAAAAACATGCACACTGTAAAGTGCCTCACCACTGACACTCTACAGCAGCTACCACTATCAAAACACATACAGACAAACTGAAAGGGGACAAATAAGCCAACTGCATCAGTACACATATTGCGTATGTCACAGTTACACCCTTATATATTATCCTAAGATGTGTACCAAAAAGCACATACATGACATTTGTCAGTTACCTTCTGGTCACCACAACGACCCACGAAAGGCAACGCAACACCACTATAGATATCTACAGTCTTACACCGTGTCCAGAGCAGGACACTGTATCATAGAGAGAGCAAAGTGCAATACGATTTGAATTCAGCAAGTACCAGAACAAGCAACTCTACATATTACAAGACAAAACCTGGCTAAAGGGCCACAGCACATCTAGGAGACCACAGCTGCAAATCATAAAGCAGTCAAAAGAGAACATCACACCCAAGGTGGCAGCTAGGTCAAGCAGAATGCAGAATGAGGGCTGCAGTGTTTTCTCTATCCATGATCAGTCAGATGTCATCTGTAGTGGCGATGAGCATGGTCTCGGTGCTAATGTAGGGCCTGATTTCAGATCACGTGGTATCAAGAATGTGCTTGTCAATGAGCTTTGTGGCTAGTCATTATTGATGATTTTCTCCTTGAGGTTCGCCTGATAGGGTAGTGTTACAAATAACATTTATTGGAATAAGAAATCTATTGTATTTTCTTTCGCAGAAATACAGTTGTGTTCAGTAATATGTGGCTTTCTCTCACTTCTCGGACTGGAGCATGCACCACTTTGTCACTTCACTGTCTTGTCCTGGTACCAGAACTTGCTGCACCTCAGACCACAAAGACTGTGCTGATAAAGATATGATCATGGACAGTTTAAATAGGAGTCCGGCTATCTCAGGGTCAACATCCCTGTTGGGAGGAGACTATAAATTACGTAATGCAAAAAAAACTCAAGGAAACCTACCTTGGGCGGGCAAGTTGCCTTTCAGCAGGCAGAGAGCCTGGATATCTCCTGTGACCACCTGTTGTGTCAGGGACCCATTCTGAACTTACCTCTGACAACACTTCTCTGTATCAAGCATAACAGGTGACCTGTTTGTGCTTCAGTGGCCTTTTGGAGGAGCTTAGGTTTTCTCATTTGTCAGTTCCCAGAGTGATTGTATGCCTACACACTAGTGGTGTTGTATTCCTTTTCTGTAATATGTGCTCTTTGTGGTTACCTGGCTCCTGTGTTGTGTCTCTTCCTTCCAGAGGAGCGAATAACTTCATTACACTGTTAGAAGCCTCGACTCCTTGACCCTTGTTGCTGCCTCAGGCCCTTTCCCATTGTGTTCGAGTGTGTAGACTGCGTTAGGCTACCTAGAAGGAATGGAGGAGTTCCGGAATATTTCACAGCAGAACGCAACCACTTTTAGGCTGAACATTCAACAGTCCAATCCTCTGGACCTGTGTCCTCTCCTATCCAAGTGTCCCCCATACCTAACCCGGAGCACAGAAGGACAGAGGCAGAGGCCTTATTAAGGCAGAAAAATGCCTACCCTGCCTCTAAAGAGAGAACCTAATTCACTCAAATCATTTACCATCCATATGGCAAAAATATATTCTGAAACAGATGGAACTTCCATATCCTAAGAAGAAGCAATAACGATACTATACACCTTGCTGTCATGCCACCCCAGGAATCCGTTCCCGTATCAAATGATGGAACGGGGCAGTATGAATTCCAAAGTGCACAAGGAACCAGGGAGAAACTTTCTTCCATGTTAAGCTGGAATTGCCCCTGGCGGTTTTGATGTTGATGGGAAGACTTGGTGGAGAGAAAGCATAGCTCTGTAAGCCCTTTTATCACATTTGTTGAAGAGATAAGGGACCTACAGAAGGAAAACAAAGTAGCGGAACAATTGACGGCTCAGCTACAAGATGTTATTGTCATTCCTTGTGCAAAACTGAGAAAGGTGGCGAATCATGGCCACTAAATGAAGGCAATACAGTGGAGAAAGGGTCTGATAGTGACTTCTCTCTGAAGATGAAATGCAATATGATTAGTACATTGACAAGTCACCTTCCCTTTCCCTAACCCCAGTAAATGTACCAAAGTTTCCCCCTTATGTTCAGTGAAAAGGGATAAATGGAATAGACCATGAGTGACATTGTATTATTGATGGTGGTGTCAATATGCTTGTAGATACCACTTCAGACATTACGGTGACATGGCATAAATATGAAAACATTTCTCCCCAAAATGATGGTGTAGACCCGCAAGGCATAAAAAGGCAGATATTCGTCTTGCCACAAAAACTGTCGTCTGTGCAAATAGGATTTATACCCAGGCACGATCCCATATAGCATAGCGTAGCAGTGGGAGGACATTCTAGGAAGAGACATCATGAAGCAATGTAACATTTTTATTGACAAAGTGGTGGGGCAGGCTGAAAGGTATCAGTACACCAAAACCAACACACCCATGTATTGTATTATTCCACGGGGCACCTGCCTGATGGTAAGCTTGAGACCCCTTCCACCACCTACCCAGCCCATCAGACAGGCTGTGCTGACAGAATTTCAGAATGTGTTTGCAACCTTTAAAGTGGACCACGGGGAGGCTGATTACGTTGCCATGATTCAAACAAAGTGCAACCCAAGCCAAATAAAACCTTACCCTGCGCCTCCTTAGAGTATTCTGTGCATTAAGAAAGTGATTAAAACCCTGTTACAACAGGACCTCGCTGAGGTTTATTTAAGGAACACAGAAGTTTTTTTTCCCCAGCCTGGTTTCAAACTCCAATACGGCAGTGGGGAGGCAGCTGCCAAGCTTGTGGCCAACCCTCACCATATTACGATGTTCGTGCTGGGTTGAACAGAGGAAAGAGTACGTCGGCATTGGCCTCGGTCCCTCAGGGAGCCGAGGTTGCCGCACAGACAGTGTCTCCAGCACCCAAGGAAAGGCACTGTCTGCTATGGTAGACAGTGCGCATTCCAAGGATGCTGACGGGCGGCACCTGCACTGCCCACAACATGGTTATGGGCAGTGTAGGGGCCCCACTGTGGCCCCAACTCTGCCTTAGCACCAGCCTTTTTTGTATTGCCATACTCATAATCAGCCACATAGTGTCATATGTACCTATGTGCACAGCTTTTTAGTTGGACACAGGTTCCAGTATTCAAACTTTTACTACTGAAATGCAGAATGACTGAATCACGTCTGGAACTTGTGAAGGATTTGGGGTACACAGTGGGGTGCAGTTTAGCATCACATACCAATTATGCATCAAGGCGGCTATGTCCTTTGTTACTGGAGAAAATAGAAGCGCTTCTGTGAGGTTTTATGTTTGTGAGACATGTGCACTTGACCAATCTTATGGCTAAAGAGAGGTCATTTATTTAATGAAAGCTCCTCAGTGATGGCCATAGGTCCAGGAGTATTTGTGGGAAGTTGACCTGCTTTGCCAAATGAGGCTTGGATGCATTTGTCCCTTTTTCACGCGATAGGCAGATGACTGCAATATGTAATTGTGTGAAATTGTGTCTCCACCGGTAACTCACTGATGGAAACCTACTATGGTTTCTACCCAATAGTAGGCAGCTGTGCCTGGCAGCTTCTTTTCAGGTGACATGGTATGAAGATCGTTTCCTTGGGAATGAAGAGCGTTTTCATCAAACGGTACAGGTTGCTCAAGGTTTTGTTGATCACTCAGAATCCCAGTTGGCATTCCAGGTGGTTGTAGTAGTGAAGAGTTCTCCTTTCTACAAACCTTCTTTCCTTGCATCTCTGCTCTCAGATACCATATGAGTTTTTATGAGAATCGAAGCTGCAAGCTGATGAGGTTGAGCTCTTCGAACCACTTATAAAAAACAGGTTTGTTCAGAGGCTACTGCCAACTCTCAAACAAACAAAAAAGTTAACTTTTCTTTTTAAACGCAGCCCTGTTTCAAATAAGGAAAATGGTTTGCACTAAAAAAAAAACTTTATTGAAAGGCAATCAATACATGGTTGTCGCTGACCACAGAATGAGTAATTTGCGACTTATCTCATGAAAATTAATGAGGGTTGTCAGACTGCGACCCACTTTGAGTCAGAATTTTCCAAATCGACCTATTTGTATATCGGTTGCTCACAAAAATACCAGCCATAAATTGGAACCAGTATTTGCTTGCACTAAATAGTACATCTGGCCCTTGATTATTTATGTGTGTACATTTTTCTGTATCAATAACTCTGAGGTTGGTTGTTTTTGATTGGGTGGGCATGTAAAATATAATTTTTATGCAAGTTAGATCTTCTGTGAGTGCCAAGTTATTTACATTCTCTTGGTTGTTCAGTTGCACTGTTCATTTTCTATGTTGGGCCTTTTTCAGGCATTGGCATCTGCGTGTATCCCATTTGTGTTGGCAAAGATTGTATTACTGGCTCTCTATGCCTTGTTTGCTTGATGTGATGATAGCACTCCATTGATGTGTGTGGCATGGCTTTTCTGTTTTTTGAGATAAAGTTACGTACACGACAGGCCTGCTGTATGTTAACATGGCCACTTATTGTGCATTGAATGCACTGAAGTTCATGGCACAGCATTAATGCCTATACCACATACCTTTGCTAACTGAACAAACTGTTAAGTTACATTTTCCACAAACATTATGACTATTATGTGCTTGATTGTCATATCTTTCCTAATGCCTATTATTAACAGGCAGATACCAGTGTTTTTTCATTCTCTTCAGCAATCTACATCACACAATAGCCAATGATTTGCCTGTAATAAGAATGGCCTTGAGTTAGTTCCTTGCCAGGGTCCTAGAGCCCAGTAGCTTCCATGTGCTTCCTAAAATTAAAGACATAGGCGCAGATTTATGGAAAGTGGCGCTGCACTAAGTGCAGCGCCACTTTCCCTGCATCCCTTAGCACCCGCTACCGTCACCATGTGTGAACTGTATTTAATATACGGTGTCTCATGACGCTATTGAGGTACAAAATATTGGTGCTACTCCTGCAGAGTACATAGGGCCCCATTCTAAAGAATGGAAGCCCACTTTGAATGCCTGCTCCTGAGCAGGCGTTAAAAGTGCCATAAAAAATGGCACCAGGAAATCACATAGATTTCCTTACGCTGTTTTTCCGGCTCCCCTAATGGGGCAACTCCCCTTTTGCACACACCATGCCTGGCGCAGGCATAATGTAGCACAAAGGGTTACAGAGTGGCGCAATGCATGCATTGTGCCACCCTGTAAATACAGCGTTGGGATTTTGGCCTTGTTTGGCCACATTAACATAAAAAATAATGACATTAATGTGGCGCAAGCTGGTGCTAGGGAATTATAAATATGCCCCATAGTTCATTATCCAGTCCAACTGATACAGGTGGTGAACCTGAGCACCACTCCTCACTCCATTGACTGAAATGTACAATCTAGATTTTCCTAGTCTCACGACGGAAAGTCTTAATTTTATTAAAGACACGGAGGCGAGTATTATGAGTTTCTTTTCTTACTTTAATAAATAGCAGCAGTCAAGAAACATACTACAATTCCCAGAAGGCAAAGGAACAACAGCCAATGGGAATAGAAAAGTAGTTCAAACAATGTACACCAATCACAAGTATGCAGAGGTATTGTGACATCACTTGACTGCGAACAGCCCTCTTTTCTTGCGAGAGAATCAATGAAAGTTAAACAATGGAACAATAGAGAACAGAATAAGAATTGCCATAATAAAAGCCAACACATCGGAACAAAAGTTCAAAATCCAAGGTAGCCAAGTCGGGTTCTGGTAGGTAGCTGCCGCGGAAAGAGCAGGTTGAAGAGTAGACAACCAAGCTGAGGTCCGAGATTTAAGTGGAAGCTTGAGTGATGGCCAGCGGTGCTAAAAGAAGGGAGGGAAAGATAAACAACAAAGTTACTGGAAGAGGAGGGATAATACTCGCCTCTGTGTCTTTAATAAAATTAAGACTTTCCGTCGTGAGACTAGGAAAATCTAGATTTTATGACAAGACCGGAGGCTCCTATTATGCGAGTTTAAAGCAAATTAATTACATCCAGAGACACATTATTAATAGGTTTACAGTAAAATACTCTAAAAACATTGTCATTAGACCAATCTGCAGATTTAAGAATATCTTCTAACCGGGAGCCCGCCCAGAACGCCTTAGAAGCCATAGCTCCTCTGGAAGAATGGGCCCCGAACATAGAAGTATCTATGCCCGCCAGTGACATTAACCATTTAGCCCACCTGGCTAGGGTAGCTGCCGAAACAGGAGAGTGGGGTTTTCTGAATGAAATCAATAATTGGGAATGAGAAGAGGATCTTAAATCTGCAGTCTTTAGTTCATAGGCTTTTAAACATTGTCCAACACATAATTTAGGATGATGAGGAAAATATGGATAAAAAACAGAAGTTAAATTGGTCTTGGTTCGACGAAACACCTTAAACAACACCCCTGTAGGTGTAAATTGTCTATTAGAAATATCTAGAGCTTTAACATCTGAGATACGTTTTATAGACACTAAGCACAGTAACATAGTCAGTTTAGCCGATAACATTTTCAATGAAAGTATGGAATTCTCAGGCCATGAAAGAATGAATTTTAAAACAATGTTAACATCCCATACATGACTATATCTAGGTAAAGGAGGATTGGAAAATTTTACTCCCTTTAATAAACGGCACAGTAATGGATGCTCTCCCACCGGTTTTCCATTGACCGGTACATGGTTTGCCGAAATCGCTGATCGATATAGGTTGATTGTGCGAAAAGCTTTACCTTTACTGGCCTCGGCTGCTAGAAAGTTGATGATATAAATCAAATCCGCTGAAAAGGGATCGATGTGTTTTCCCAGACACCAGCTGTGCCAAATAGACCAGGCTGATGTATAAGCCTTTTTTGTGCCTGGGGCCCAGGACCGGGAAATGTATTGGGAAGCCTCTGTCGAAATGCTCGGGAAAGATTGAGATTGCCCGAAATTTTCCAAGCTGACAGGGTTAGTAGATTGTCCAATATGAGAGGATGTGGTTGGTCTAGAGGATCCATAAGTAGATCCGGGAAGGAAGGAATTGAAATCGGAAAATCTATTGAAAGCTCTAGAAGGGCTGGGAACCAGGTTTGAGATTGCCAAAAGGGGGCAATTAGAATTAAAGAGGCTTGTTGACGTCTGACATGAGCTAGGACCCTGCTGATCATAATGAAAGGGGGAAAGGCGTAATTGAGGGAGAGGGACCAGTCCTGTAAAAAAGCATCTGATGCCAAGGCTAATGGATCTGGACACCAACTGTAAAACTGAGGAAGGTGGGCATTGAGGGGAGAGGCGAAAAGATCGATTTGTAACGGGCCCCATTTGTTGAGAATGATGTGGAAAATTGAAGAGTGCAGTCTCCAGTCGCTTGAGTCCCGAAGGTGACGGGAATGCCAATCTGCCACTAAATTCTGAGACCCCGGAAGGTATTCTGCATGAACCGAAATGTGGTTTGAAAGGCAAAATTCCCAAAATCCCTTGGCTAATTCCGCCAGGGGTTTGGATCTTGTGCCCCCCAGATGATTTATATAACGTACTGCAGAGATGTTGTCCATTCTGAGGAGAATGGCGCAACAAACTCGTTTTTTTGCAAGGCTTCTGATTGCAAAGGAGCCGGCAAGCATCTCTAAACAGTTTATATGCATTTTGGACTCCTCTGACGACCATGTGCCTCCAGTCGAGATTGGTCCACACCGGGCCCCCCAGCCGGAACGGCTTGCATCTGATTCTAATACTAGATCTGGGGCTGATGCAAAGATAGTCCTTCCGTTCCAGGCCTCTAAATGGTCTGTCCACCATTGAAGTTCTGTGCGCGATTTGTCGCCTAATGGAATGATATCTGCGTACGAGAGTCCTTTTCTTAAGTGACGAATTTTCAGCCTTTGAAGAGCTCTGTAGTGGAGAGGACCAGGGAAAATGGCTTGAATGGAGGAGGAGAGGAGACCTACAATTCGAGCTAGCGTTCTGAGAGATATCTGAGAGCTGCGTAGGACTTGAAGTATTTCTGATTTTATTGTCTTGATCTTTGCAGATGGGAGCAAAAGTGAGGCGGAGATTGAGTTTATTTGGAAACCTAAGAATTCTATAATTTGAGAAGGGATCAGAATGGATTTTTCCCTGTTTATGATGAAACCCAAGTCTGAAAGGAGTGAGCATGTAAGGGATAGGTGAGACAAAAGGGATTGGGGCGACTGGCTCATTATTAGGATATCGTCGAGGTAGATAATGAGACGGACACCTAGGGCTCTGAGAAAGGCTACCACCGGTTTCATGATTTTGGTGAAACACCATGGGGCAGAAGAGAGACCGAAGGGTAGAGAGGTAAAATGAAAGTACTGGTCTGACCATTGGAATTGAAGCAATTTCCTGAAATGGGGGTTGATTGGAACCACCAGATACGCGTCCTGTAGGTCCAATCGCACCATCCAATCCAGTTGAAGAAGAGTATCCCTGAGATGGAGGATGGTTTCCATCTTGAAATGGTGATAAACTACAAACTGATTGAAACCCTTTAGGTTTATTACAGGTTGCATTTTTTTGTTTTTCTTGAGAACTAGGAAAATTGAACTTGTGAAGCCCGTAGGATCGGGGAGGGTAAGAGCGATGGCTTGTTTTTGCTATAGGGATTGAACTTCTGAAGTAATGAGGGAAGTCATCTCTACGGAAAAACGAGGAAGAGGGGGTAACTGGGTCTGAATAGGTGTTGCATAAAGTTCTATGGCGTAACCTTGAACGGTGTGTAGAATCCAAGGATCTGATGTAATTTCCAACCACTTTGGTAGGAAAAAACGGAGACGTCCTCCTACAGGTATAGAAGAAGGAATAAGACTTACTTGGCTGAGGAGAGGCTCTCGAGTTCCTGAAGCGTCTGGAACGGAAACCTCTTGATCGTTGGGGGTAAAATTGCGGCCTGTACTCTTGGTAGGGCGTGTTGTGGTATCCTCTGGAACCTTGATAGTAGTATGAACGGCCGTCAAAGCGGTTCCTGCCTCTGCCAGCCCGTGCAAAAACCCGCTGGGCAAACATCTTTTTTAGAGATTGCTGGGCTTTATCCAGTGACGTGAATGTTGAGACATACTTGCTTAAGTCTTTGATAAAAAAATCACCAAATAAAGCACCGTCTGTGCAAGTATTAGGTTGAATGGTTGCCAGATTGACCAGTTTAGGGTCAAGTTTTAGTAGTAGGCCCTTACGTCTTTCGTGTGTAAGAGCAGAATTTGCGTTTCCTAAAAGACAAAAGGACCGTTGAACCCACAAGGTAAGCTCTTCGGGATCGATGAAAGAGCCATCGATTCTAGCTGCTTCAGCAATATCAAAAATTCGAGTTAGGGGACCCATAATGTCAAGCAATTTGTCCTGGCAAGAGGCCCACGCTTTGTCAACTCCTTTGCGTGGATCCTTGCCCAATTTTGTGAAAAAGGTCAAAAGGGTTTGATCAATGGAGGGAGTAGGGGAGATATTACCGGAGAGGGAGGGGCGAGGACACTCAGATTTTAGTTTTGCCCTAGTTTGTTTGTCCAGAGGGCAGTTAATTTTAGCGGAGACATATTGGGCAACATGATCAGCGGGAACCCATTCCGTAGAGTTGGGGTGAAGGATATTGGAAGGGTCAAACATCGGGAAACCTTCAGGGTCTAGGATATTGGAAGATTTAAGGACAGATGGTTCAGATTTCTTGGGGGGGGGGGGAGAATATGAACCATCATCACCAGAAGAGGACACATCGGAAACAGAATCCGGGTCTGGAATGTCGTCATCCGTATCGGGGATAGACAAAATTATCAGAGGTGCAATAACGTTCTTTTGCTTGGATTTATGTTTTAAATTTACTTTTGATGTTGGTTTCCCAATGTCCAAATGTTTATACTCCTTGGAGGGAGCCTTTTGAGGAACCGCGTCCTCTGCCACATGTGAAGTAGACTCACTTTTCTTTTGCGTACATTTTTTAGATTTTTTGGGATTTTTTATGGGAGAAAGGTGCTGACTGCATTCCCCCGCAGCCGGGGCCGACATGGACCTAGATAACATGTCAGAAAAAGAAAGTTCTACATTTTTTGAAATTTTTTGCATAGAGACAGAAACTGCCTGTTGAACCGAAGTTTTTATGAAGGCAGACAATTCATGTCTCACATCGTCAACCTCCAAAGAAGGAGAGTTATCCGAATCCATGATAAAGCTATAGGAAAGCAGGGGCTTAAAGGGTTAAGAAAACCAGTAAAATTACCAAGCTCCACCAATAGGCGTCGCTATTCCTGCCAGACAAGGGAACACAGGAGGAGGGAGAGGACTGGGGCTCCTGTGAAGGCAGGAGGTAAGAGCAAAGGTAAAGTTTTAACCGAGAAAAATGTAAATAAGGTTCAAACCAATGCAGGGAGATGAGCGCTGAACACGAGCGTTGTAAAAAAATGTCTATTTATAGCCAGGGGCTCCGGCGAGTAGACGCGCTGTGTCAGGGGGGCCCCGGCGTGTAGACGCGCTGTGTCAGGGGCGCCGAATTTCCTCGGCGAGTAGAGGCGCTGTGTCAGGGGCGCTGGGTTTCCTCAGCGTGTGAAAATAAATGATGCTGAGGAATCCCGATGGAATGCAGAGAACGCGCGCTGACGCGCGCAGTAGGAATTCGGAGGCGGTTGGGGGAAGCGCGAGGGCGCTAATGGAAATGCGGCAACATGCCGATTGTCAAGAGCAAATACAAGTAAAAAAAAAACGCGTATGTGAAGCGTGAGAACAATAAATATCGAATGGAATTATATCTCAATCAATGAACAACTATGAAATAATTTTGTACAAACGGAGACAAGATAAAATGGTACTTAGCTTGACTGCGAGCAGCAAGAAAAGAGGGCTGTTCGCAGTCAAGTGATGTCACAATACCTCTGCATACTTGTGATTGGTGTACATTGTTTGATCTACTTTTCTATTCCCATTGGCTGTTGTTCCTTTGCCTTCTGGGAATTGTAGTATGTTTCTTGACTGCTGCTATTTATAAAAGTAAGAAAAGAAACGCATAATAGGAGCCTCCGGTCTTGTCATAAAATAAAGGTATATAACACACTGGCAATTAGGGTGAGGCTCAGTCGATGGGCAGGACTAATGGCATGAAGGTATGCAAGAGTGTTATAAGATTTGGCAATGTATTTAGTTATGCAAATAACTATGCTACATATCACCTAATAATGTAATAAAGATTGGGAAATCAACTAATTAGGATTATGTGATGAAATATGATTGGAGTGTATGTAATATTCATATCGTTCTCCATTTTGGTGGCTGAGTTAATAATAATACTAATTTTCTTACATTACGAAGATAAGCATTAGTTTGCAGTAAACTGTAAAATACTAGTATGTGTGTGCTGATTTCGGAGATCAGGGGGCTCTGCAATATCACCTGCAATATCACCTGTAATCTAAAGATTCTCTGACAGGTTAGTGTGTCCACCAAAGAATAATTTAGTGGGAGAGGTGAAAGACAACTGCCAGTTCTCATTTTCTCCAACTAAAGGTCATAGTTTCCTCCTTGGGCAAGAAAATCTATGGGTGTTACATTAATAATTTTGGGGCATGCAACACCATGTGGGATTACAGAGGAAGCTGAGACTATGGGCCTGATTAGGAGTTGGGTGATTGAATAGCCACAACTCCAATACAGCAGCGGTGAGGTGGCCGTCAAGCCGGCAGCCTCACCACCTCCACTTCACGATGTTTCCACCGGGCTGACCTTCAGAAACATTCTATTGCGACAATTCCATCGGTCAGCTTGGTGGAAACAGTGCGGCGGTATTGGTCTCAGCTCCTGAAGAAAGGACAATAAACACCACGGGACCGCCAAACTCACAGGGAGGATGCCACCACCATGGAGGTGACGCCCCCCCCACCCCTGAAATAATTACAATGTTCCCTCTGGGATGACCGGCGAAAGCATTGCAAAATGAGTTCCCGCTGGGCTGCCCAGCGGGAACAGTATTAGGATATTGGCCTCCAGCACCCTCGGAATGAGCACTGTCTGCAAAGCAAACAGTGTGCATTCCGAGGGTGCTGGGCAGGGGGACCCCTGGCACTAGCTTTCGGCCAGCCTTTTCATGGTGGGGTCACCGCCATGGAACTCTGGTGGAAAGTGGGGTTGTAATCAGCCAGGTGGCGCTGAGTTCAGCACTGCCATGGCTGTTTACAAGCCTGACTGCCGTTACCCCGTGGGGATCTACCATTCCTGGCAGGGATGGTGGCCTTCAGGCCGGAAAGCCCACCAAAGTTGTAATTTGGCAGTTGTATCGCACAGCCTCAGTGGTCCGACCATCACCATGAGTTTGACGGTCTCATGACTGCCTAACATGTGATGAGGCCCTTAATAATGTGAACAAGGCTTTTAAATTCCCAGTTACTTTCTGGTTCTGCCATTGGTTTCTTGATTTTGTGGCCAGGGAAGCAAAGGCAGGTTCATGGTACAAAGGTGCAAGGCTAATAGCTGCAATCCCTGGCTGCACATGACTTTTAACCCACATATTTTGAGTTAATTCTA